>NC_071624.1:21707111-22007111 GCF_014839835.1 Dryobates pubescens | reverse complement strand
TGTGGCTTAACCAGTGCAGTGTACAGGGGCAGAATGACCTCCCTGCTCCTGCTGGCCACACTGCTCCTGATGCAGGCCTGCCTGGATGAGCTGCAGGGCACATCTGCCAGGATTTGTGGCAGAGGGCATGAGCCCACGGCTGGAGCAGGGCTGACAGGTAAGAGCAGCTCTTCTGGTGGGTCACTCTGGCTTATTTAAGGCTGTTAGAGGACTGCTAGAGCTTTGTGGAGCTGCTGCTTTGCCTCTCAGTACAGGAAAATGGTGAGGACTTGGTGTGCAAGGCAAGGCATTAGCAGTTAAGTGCTCCTGAAAGCGGTGGCTGTGATCCTGGCAGCGTGACCTGTCCCCCACCACCTGTGGCACGGCTCTCCGTGGCTTGGGCAGCTCCTGTGCTCTGCCAGCCTGCCTTGCAGGTAAGAAAGCAGAGACAGAAAATAGGCAGTAAATGAGGGGCTGAAAATGTCTCTGTGTGAGCCACAGTGGAGTCTGCTGTGAGGTACCTGCAGCCCATCAGAAGCCATGGGCTGGCCTGCAGTTAAGATGTCTCTAAGAGGATCTGTCCAGAGCGAGTGGCCGGCTAGCAGCTGTGCTCTGCTGGGCTCACAGCCTGTGTTGCTGGCTGCTGGGTCACAGTGCCTGCTCTCACCCGGCTCCTTGGGCTGCCAGGCTTCACTCTTGGGCCGTGAGGCAGGGAGGAGCGATTGCCCCCTGTGAACCCATGGCCGCAGGAAATGCAGAGCCGCTCTCCAAGTCTCTGCCGAGCAGCGCTGGTTGCAGCTCCGGCCCCTGGCTCCACCCTCGCCCTTGTTCCCTGCGGCTCCCAGTGCCTCACGTCATGTTGCAGGAGTGATTGTCCCCCCCAGATCACATGGGCACCTCGGCAGAGGCACTTCGCTAGGGGCTGCTATTAAGATGCAAATGAACTCTCCTGATGCAGTCCCTCCAGCGCTGCTGCGCTCCCTAAGTCAGGAGGAGCACAGCCCTGCTGCGGGGCAGGGGCTCCCCAGCTGCAGAGCCAGCGGCTGCTGGCACTGTGCAGGTAGGGAAGAGGTGCTGGTGCTGCTTCTCTTGATACAGGGTCCAGCCCAGCCTCTCCTTGATGCCATGTGGCTGCTCCAGTGCTGCTGGATGGGCTTGGAGGGAGTAAAGACCATTCCTGCTGGAAGAATTTGGTGTGTTTGGTGGCCAAGGCTCCCTGCTCATCTCCTGAGGCTGGCAGCTCTCATGCAGGGCAGAGGCTTTGTGCTCTTCAGCCAGAGGCAACTCTGCCAACTTTGGGCTCAGGAACAGGACTTTGCAGTGCTTCAAGTTGACTTTGGCCATCAAGTGGCAGCTCCTGTCCACCCCACCTTCATACTCAGCCTCAGTAGGGCTGACTGATGGGGCCAGACTCTTGTCAGTGGTGCCCAGGGGCAACAAGGGGCACAAACTGGTACCCTGGAGATTCCATCTGAAGATAAGGAGAGACTCCTGTGGTGTGAAAGTGCAGGAGCCCTGAAGCAGACTGTCAAGAGAGGTTGTGGAGTCTCCTTGTGTGGAGAGCTTCCAAACCCCCCTGGGGCATTGTGATTCGGGGCAAGCTGCTGTGGGTGCCCTGCTTGAGCAGGGGGTTGGACTGGATGATCTCCAGAGCCATTCTAACTCCAGCCATTCTGTGACAGCTGTAATAATGTGCTCCTTGCATCTGTGAGGCAGCTGCCTGCTCTCCTGTAAGGCAGGTTGACATGGTCCTGGCAGGTGTGGCTGCCCACCCATGGGATGGATGCAAATGGTTAAGTAGAACTGCCAGCCCTGGGGAACTGGTTCAGCAGCAGTTCAGCCTGACTAATATCTGCTGCTTGCATTCTGCACCCTGCCTGTCACTCCAGATGGGAGAGGATGCTCCATGGGTTATTGTTTCCTGTTCCCTCTCTCTTCCTCCCTCTGCTTCACGGTGGTGGTGCCATCGCTTCCATCGCCTTGAGGCTGGAATCCAGCTCAGTGGTGAGCATCTTGCAGGAGGGCTGGGTAAAGCAGAGCTCTAGTTCTTGAGTGGAGGAACCATTGCTGCTCTGGGAGAGTAACAGGCAAGAGAAATGGAGAAAGGGACTTGGGTGCTTCTGCCATGGATGTTGCACCCCAGATCTGCTGCAGAACTGATCAGCTCTGTATTAACTTCCTCTCCTAGTTTCTGTTGCACTAGATAGGTTGTTACTGCTCTTTTCACTCTATAGGTAGAGCCAGCCCTGCCTGCAGGGACCTGGTGGAGCTGCCAGCTCCTTGGAGCTGGCTCTGCAGCACACATCTGCAGCCTTGGTCCTGAGCCTAGGAGCGAGGAGAGTGGCAGGCTGCTGTCTGCAGACCCCTCCTTTCACCAGGCTGCAGAAGGAGCAGGTCAGAGCTTGCTAGCACAAAGCAGAGATGTTGGCAGCAATCTAGACCTGTAAGGAGGCTGATGGTAAACCCTCTGAGCCAGTGAGTAATTTTCTGTGCCCTGTAGGGGGTGAGGGCTGGAGTCTAGACTCAGGGCAGGCAATAGATCCAGGTCCTACTTTCCCCCAAGGCCTGACAGCTGAAGAAGGTGGCAGACTTGTGGCTGGCTTGAAGAACCCCACTATGTCATTCCCTCCTTCCCAGTGAGTGCCTGCAGACACCAGGGCAGGGGTGTCTTGGAGGCTGGATTTGTAGCCTGCAGCTTCCTGTGCTGAGCGTGGTAGGAAATGGTAGAACAGAGAACATCTGCCTTGATTATGCAGAATTATTCAGTCATTTCCATAATACCCCTTGTAAAATGCTTGCTGATTGATAAAGCAGCCTTCCTCCTGCTTCAGACAACAGTGCCAGCAGTCCTCTGTGCTCACAGGAATGTCTGGAGATGAGGTGGAGTCTTCACTCCCTCCTTTTCCTCTGTCCTCCGTTGCCTGTCACTATAAAGTGTGAAGCTCATCAGCGTGCAGGGCTAAGGAGAGGGATGAAGTGTAATGCTTGCATTTATTACTCCTTAGTGAGCCAGTAACGAGATGTAAATGATCTGATGAATGAACCTAAACCATGGCTTGGCCTAAAGAGCAGGCTGGAGAACAAAACTCTGCTCTGCCAGGCTGGAGCAGGCCTGACAGTGCGATCAGCTCTGTTTGTAAGCTCGATATTAATTGGATTTGCATCCTCTGGCTGCCTTCCTTCAGCCTGTGGCTGAGCCTGCTCTTGACTTGGGAATCACTCACTTCTGTCTGGTATCTCTTAAGGAAGCTGAGGAAAAACTGGACTTGTGCAGTGGGCAGTGAGAGGAGGAGTTGCTGTGTGAAGAGTGGCTGTGGCAGAGGATGAGGGATGTCCTAGTTCAGAAGGGGCTGTGGGGATAGGCCGAGGGGCAATGGTTTGAAACTGGAGCAGGGCAGGTTCAGGTTGGACATCAGGAGGAAGTTCTGCACAGTGAGAGTGGGGAGACACTGGAGCAAGTTGCCTGGGGATGTGGTTGAGGCCCCATCCCTGGAGACATCGGAGGTCAAACTTGATGTGGCCCTGAGCACCCTGATCTAGTTGGAGGGGTGCCTGCTAACTGTAGGGGTTTTGGACAAGATGGCCTTTGAGGGTGCCTTAGAAGGCTGGTGAAGTCCATGGTGAAATCTATACCTGATGAAATCCATGGTTCTGGATGCTTTGTAAAGGGAGTTCATGGTAGGACAGCTTCTAATGGGCTGCAGAGCGACTCCAGGGGGGGTTTGCTGGTTGTGGAAGGTCCATGGGTGGTACACAGTGGCTGTCTCAGTGCCTTCAGACTCTATCTTGGCAGAGATATGAAACATCCTGGTGCACTGAAAGGTCTCTTTACTATTTGAGTGTCCCATTGCATCACAAAGCTGTTTGTTCCTAAGGGAGGGGGGCAGCTTCAAAGGGAAGGCAAAGCCCTCCCTGAGCTGTGGTAAGGGCCAGCACGTGTCCTGCTCGTCACTGAGAGCCGGGTGTCAGCGGAGCGGGGCCAGCATCTTGTGCTGCAGTCCCTCGTTGCTCCCTAGAAGGCTGAGGCTTGCAGGAGCTTCCTGTCAGTTGGACTTTTATTCCATTTCACAGTCACCCCCCTGGGTTTTGTGGAGCTGCTCAGGGCTGCTGGCCCCAGCGCGGTGGGCTGAAGGGAGAGCAGCGATGCGTGGAAGAGCAGAGCTGCAGAGCTCTCGGTGCAGTGACAGCAGGCACAGGAAGGGGGAGGCTGAGGTTCTGTTCTTCCTAACCTGCAAGAACTCTCCTGTCTGCAGCAGGTCCATGGGGCAGCTCTCCAAACAGCTCTGCTCACCCCCCAGCCAGGAGCCCCTCTGCTGCCTGTGTGCTTCTGCCTGTCCTGCCCGCGGCGGGCGAGCCGTGCCGGCGGCGGTGCCAGCGGCCGGGCCGCGCCGTGCCAGCTGCCACTTGGCTTAAATGAACTCTGTCTTTTCTCTCCTCTCTCTCCTTCTCTCTTTCAGCTTGGCAGTGACCTTGGCGGGGGCATTGGAGGAAGCCCGGCAGTAAGTGCCATTCCGTTTTCTAACCCAGCTCAGGGGGGTTGCAGCAGGACCCGGCAGGGCTTTGCAGGTGGACAGAGGCAGCTCAGGCACGCAGCTCCCCACCCGTGGTGCTCTGAGTCCAGCTGTCTCCTGGGCTTTCCCAAGGACCAGAGCTGTTGACTCTTACCTGCATAGCTCTTCTCTCTCAAGGCTTTTGGTTTGAGCACCAGCGTTAGCACTGGCAGTGCCCTGCTCCCTGTGCAGCTGCTCTGGCAGCTGGCAGCCCAAGGGTGCTTACCTCTGCTCACAGAGCCTGGAACCTGGTGACCCCAACCCAGTGTCACCACAGGCTTGGCTGAACTCACTGCTGTTCTCCTCCCAAATGCCATTTAAGATGTGTCCAGGACATCAGAGTCAGGTGCTGTGAGCTTTCCTATTACATGTGGTTGGTGCTGAGCTCTGCCTGCCACTGGCCTCCTCCTCTGTGCCTGTGCTTTGTGGGTGTCCTGGAGCCCAGGGCGCCTGCCAGGACGTGGGAGATGTTCATGCTGCTTTCACAGCACCTGGGGCTTCAGATGTATCCCACTTTTTCTAGGAAAGCATGGGAAAAGGATGACTTGGAGACGTGGTGGGCAGAAGGGGGGGGTGTCCCTCCAACCCACAGCCAGAAGCAATCTCCTGGAGAAGGCTCCAGGCCCTCTTTCCCAGGACTGTAGGCAGAATTCAGTGAGGGAAGCACAGTCAGTTTTGGAGTGAGGGCCCTTCAGAGACCCTGCCTATGGCTGCAGCCATCCTTTCTCCTCCTTTCTCTTGAGCCTTGCATTCCTTTCTAACTTCAGCATTCTGAACAGGGGAGAGCCTGTGGCTCAGCCTAGCTGTAGCCCAGGCATTCCACAGCAGGATGTGGGAGATACACTGGAGAGATCATCCCTTCAAAGCCAGGCCTCTGCCTCTCCGGGCCAGCACAAACCCACCAAGCAGTTGTGTAAACCACCTGTCCAAAGGGGTGGTTGGAGCACCACATCCCAGGTGGGCTCCCAAACACAGCACAGCAATGAGAGCTCCAAGCCAGACCTGCCAGCACTGTTTGCTGTGGCCTGCCTCAGTCACTGCCTCTTTCTGGGCTGCTGTCTGCTGAGCCTGAACCTCAAGCACATCATTCTTCCTGCTCACAGTGAAGAAGAGAAGTTGAGAGCCTAACTTGAGTGGCACTCTCCCACCTGGAGCTGGGCACCTAAAGGTTAATATTCCAGGCTTGGTGCCCTGAGGGGGAAGGGTTACCCTTCTTGCAGAAAGCTGTCCTCTGGCAGACAGAGACAACTGGTTCTGCTTCATGGAATGAACTTTTTGGACCAGTGCTGGGAATGCAGAGCTCTGGCTTTAGGTGGAGTGCAGAGCTCTGGCTTTAGGTGGGAGGACACAACAGGGTGATGGCTCCCTCACCACCTCTGGATGTGCACAGCCTTGCAGGTTCCTGAAGACTGCTGGAGCTGGGGCACGACTTGATGTTCCCTGGGTTTATGCAGGGTAGATCCACACAGCACATGGTCTTCACGAGATGGAGAGATGGAGAAGATTCCTCTACACTGGAGTAGATAACTGGAGCTGTAAAAAATGATGCCAAAGCCTGTGCATGGCTGAGGTGACAGCCGAGTGCAGGGCTGCCTTGCCAAGAGCCTTGGCACTCGGCTGCTTTATTTAGCTCTGTTGAGAACTCAGCAGGGAAGCTGCAAACGGCTTGGAGGTATTTAGGATACTGCCCAAGTCGATGCTGTAGTCAAACAGTGGTGTCCTTCCCGTGCCACCTAAATCAGTGCCTGTTCTTTCTGCCTCCTGCAGGTGGGGCAGACCTACATCCCAACCGCGGTGCCAGCCACCTTTGCCCCTTCCCCCACCCCGGCGGTGGTGAGGAGTGGACTCAACGACCTCTTCGAGCTCTCGGCGGATATGGGCATGGCCCCCGGAGGATACGTGGCTCCCAAGGCTGTACGTAAGGACAGAGAACAGCCTCACTCTGCTGCCCTGGCCTGGGCTACAAGAAGAGTGTGGCCAGCGGGTCGAGGCAGGTTACACTCTCCTCTACTCTGCCCTGCCCTAGGGAGGCCACAGCTGGAGTGCTGGGTCCAGTTCTGGGCTCCCCAGTTCAAGAGGGACAGGGTACTGCCAGAGAGAGTCCAGGGGAAGCTGCAAAGCTGCTGGGGGGCCTGGAGCAGCTCTGGGAGGAGCAAAGGCTGAGAGCCCTGGGACTGAGAGCCAGCAGAAGAGCAGCCCCAGAGGGGGTCTGAGCAATGCTCAGCAAGAGCTAAAGGAAGGGAGCAAGAGGATGGGGCCAGACTCATCAGTGATGACAAGAGGCAAACAAGGAGGAAGTTGTTTGTTGTGAGGGTGCTGGAGGCCTGGAGCAGGCTGCCCAGAGAGGTTGTGGAGTCTCTTCGTGTGGAGAGCTTCCAAAGCCCCCCTGGCCATTGTGCTCCTGGGCAAGCTGCTGTGGGTGCCCTGCTTGAGCAGGGGGTTGGACTGGGTGATCTCCAGATCTTCTAGCCCTGCCATGCTGGGATTCTGTAAGTCTGAGATTGCTCAACTCTCCCCTTTGCTGTGGGTCTCTGGTGCTGTTGGGGTACCTTAGTTCAACTCAGTTCCATTAGGGACACCCTGGGCTTTTCCCAGGCAGAGGAGCATTGAGCTGGGGACTGTAAACTGTTAGTTACAAACTCCTGGGTTTTGGTAGTTCCCCCAGTATTCCCCTGAGGAGTGGCTTATGTAAGAGGGGAGGGTTGCAGTTCTGTCAGAGCAGCTTTCCTGGAGACTTGTCAGAGCAAGCTTCCCCAGGAAACTTGAGGGCAGGATACTGTTAGCTCCAGCTTTCCTAGAGGATTTGTTTGTTTGGAGGAGCTCACTGTGACAGTGGAGATAAAAGGAGGTGGCTGTGGTGAGTGTGCTGCAGTGATGCAGAGAGATGCTCTGGCAGTGGTGGAGAGCAGCTGCAGCCTGCTCAGGCTGGTGCCTTCATGAGGGGAAGAGCATGGGGCTGAGATCAGCCACAGGTAGCTTAGGGTCAACCTCTCTTGCCTGAAAGAATAAACAAAAAACAGCACTCATTTAACAGCCAATTTCTAAATCAACTTAAGGCATCCTATGAAATCCAGGATCTCAAGGAACTGCAGATCCTACTCAGAGCTTCTGGTCCTTAGCTGCTCACAGCTGTTAGGCCATGGATGAGCCAAGCACCAAAGAACCCAGGGCTTGAGAGCAAAGGACTTCATGTTGCACCACTCAAGTTTGAGTCTGGGCTTTTCCCACAAAGCTGATTTGGGAACCCAAAACACAAGCAGCTAACAGTATCAGCCCCATGCTTCTATGTAGTCCTGCCTGTAACAGTCCCAACAAGTCCTTGGAGAAGCCTCTCCATCAGCAGGCTGGGCAAGTCTCTCCATAGCATGGTGGACACAAGCTCTCCCTGCCTCTTGTGCACAGGTTTGGTGGTGGACACAAGCTCTCCCTGCCTCTTGTGCACAGGTTTGGTGGTGGACACAAGCTCTCCCTGCCTCTTATGCACAGGTTTGGTGGTACACACAAGCTCTCCCTGCCTCCTGTGCACAGGTTTTGTGCTGTGCTTGAATCCTTCTGTGAGTGCTGTGAGCAAAGATGGGTTAGTAGCAGCCAGCTCTTTTCTCACTGGTGAGCTTGATCCCCTCACACCCCACATCCTGTCTTCCCTGTAGGGTCTCTTTAGTGCTTCCTACCCCAATGCAGCTGCACTTCCTAACTCAGGCCTTGCCTGCTGTTTGGGAAGCTGTCCTTGCTCTTTACCTATTGGCCAGGCTTCTCATGCTGAGTGACCTCTCTTGTGTTGCAGGTTTGGTTGCCTGCAGTGAAGGCTAAAGGATTGGAGATCTCAGGCACCTTCAGTCACAGGCAGGGCCACATCTACATGGAGATGAACTTCACCAACAAGGCTTTGCAGCACATGACTGACTTTGCCATTCAGTTCAATAAGAACAGGTAAGAAATCAGGACTCTGTGTGTGCTGTGCTACAAAGATTGCAATGCTGCTGAGCCAGGAGTCTGTGTCTGCACTGCTAGATGTAAAGGACATGGACCTGAAGGAGCAGGTCCAGAGGAGGGCCATGAAGATTATCAGAGGGCTGGAGCACCTCTCTTATAGGAACAGGCTGAGGCAGCTGGGGGTGTTCAGCTTGGAGAAGAGAAGGCTCCAGGGAGACCTTAGAGCAGCCTTCCAGTACCTGAAAGGGTCCTGCAAGAAGGCTTCAGGGAGACTGTCCCCAAAGGCCTGCAGGGACAGGACCAGGGGCAGTGGTTTGAAATTGGAGAACAACAGACTGAGATTGGATGTTAGGAGCAAGTTCTGCACCATGGGTGTGGTGGTACACTGGAACAGGTTGCCCAGAGAGGTGGTTGAGGCTTCATCCCTGGAGATATTCAAGGTCAGGCTGGACAAGGCTCTGAGCAGCCTGATCTAGTGGAGGATGTCCCTGCTGACTGCAGGGGGTTGGACTGGATGACCTCTGAAGGTTCCTTCCAACCCAAACCATTCCATGATGCTAGGACTTCTCTATAGGTATGTAAGGCAGTCATGGAAAGAGCTGGATGGTGCAGCCTCAACTCTGCATCACACCACAGTTGTGTGAAGGGCTGAAAATGCAGCCTGATAAATCTGGGAGCAAGCAGGTAGCAGACAGTCCTCTCCTTCTCCTCACTGCCTCATTTCATCTCTGCAGAGTTTCAAAGCAGCCTCATGAGCTGTTAGGGGGGTTGGTGGTTTTACAGCCAGCGAGTGCCCTGAGGAAAGCAGGAGCACAAACAGGCAGTCATCTGAGCTGCCCTGGGATCAGTCCTTTAATGCCTGTGCCCCCTGACATCATCTCCAGGCTGCCCCTCAGCCTGCAGGTCACATTAGCAAAGCTGTTTTTCAGTGAAGGAGTTGCAGGCTGAGAGCCCATGGCACGTGTTTGCCCTGGAACTGGCAGCGGAACAATGCTGTCAGGAGCAGCTCCTTGAATGTTTATAGAGCATACAAATTGTTCTCAGAAACCCATCTCAGCCAAGAGACATGACAGGGCAGAGCTGCCACCCTGTCTGCACATAAACACCCTTCCCACTCAGGGCTTATCCTGTCCTGTGCCCTTATCCTGAGCAAGGACCAGGCCAGTTCTTAGGATGCCTGCGAAGAGGATCTTGTGAATCAGATGTGTACCCAGAGTGCTCAATATCCCTTTGCTGGAAAGGGGTTCTTCATGCTGTAGGTCTGCTGGAGGCCTCTGCCTTCAGGTGAAGATCTGCTTGGGGGCCTCTGCCTTCAGGTAAAGATCTGCTTGGGGGCCTCTGCCTTCAGGTGAAGATCTGCTTGGGGGCCTCTGCCTTCAGGCAAAGATCTGCTTGGGGGCCTCTGCCTTCAGGTGAAGATCTGCTTGGGGGCCTCTGCCTTCAGGCGAAGATCTGCTTGGAGGTCTTTATCTTCAGGTCTCTCTAAAGATCTCACTGTTAGCTTTGCAAGTTTGGGATTTCCTGGGACAAATAATATTTACTTACAAAAGACATTATGCTAAGTAAGTCTCAGTAAATGTTCTCCCTGGACTGTTATATTTTCTGGAGAGTTTTTGCTAAGCTGATGTATGCAAATGCTTCATGCAGATTGGCCTGGAAAAAAGCCCTGGGGGTTGCAATGTCTCCCCAGGCATCAAGCTGTGTTCTGGCCACACCTCCATGGTCCTTCTCAAGGATGTAAGACACTTCAGCACTGCCCAGTAAAACAGCAGATCCTCCTGCAGCAATCAGGACATGGACTGCACACCAGCAGCTGCTCTTCACTCTTCTACAAGTAGCCTCCTGCTCTCCCCTCATCCCACTGAGTGGTGCATTGGGAAGAGCTGCAGTGGGCTGGCTCTGCAGGCTAAAATATTAGGGTTTGTGATGGGGAGTCTCTGTCCCTTCCCTCTCCCCAGCTCCCCCAGCTCCTGCTAATCCCATTCACTGCAGTTCTGGGATGAAACATTACAGAAGTAAAGCAGGAGCTGATGGGCTGCAGCATCACAGACACTTAGCAGGAAGTCCAACTTTGTTTGTCCTCTGAGTCCTAGGGACAGCACTAGGGCTGGCATCTCCCAGGGTGAAAGGGCTGCAGGTGTATGAGATGGGTACAGCCTTGCTGGGAGTAGTCTGATTTCAGCTCCCCAGGGCTGCAAACTAAGGAGAGCAAAGGATGGGATATGTCCTGGCTTTGGAGAGAGCAACACACTCCATACACGCTGTGCAGAGAGTCTCTGGGGTTTAGTGCATAACATGAAAATGCACAGCTGGAGATCTTTGTGGCTGTAAATTCTTTACCACCTCTGAGCTAATGTGAGTTCTGCCACTGAGAAGCAGAGTCAGGAGGGGACTCCAAAGCTGTCTTGTTCACCTGCACCTCCATCTGAACTCGGAGAGAAGCCTGTGCCCCGTACAGAAGTGTCAGGTGTTAGCTGCTTTGCCTCTTCTCCACACCATGCACAGCTGCCTGTGCAATTAAAATGTCTCTTGGACCAAAGAGGCAAACATTGGCTTTGCTGAGGTGCTCCACACCCCTGGCTGAAGGAACCTCAGAGCAAGCAGCAGAGCCAGGCGCTGTCGCTGGGAGCAGAGAGCTGGCTGCACTGATTCGTTTGTTCTGCAGGGCTCACTTACAAACCACAAAGCCCTCCTTGGCCATCTCTTTGTTCTGTGTTGGCTGCAGTTCCATAGCTCCCAGTGGTGGAACAGCCATGCAGTGTGATGTGCTCCTCCTGCAGTTCTCTGCAGCTCTGTAAGAGAGCCAAGAGGCCTGAGTCAAGGTGCTGCTGCTTGCTGGGCAGGCAGCTGCTCAGCACATGGACCAGCACTGATGATGGAGGTGCTGCTCCCCTGGGCAGGATGGTGCATGTTGTCAACAAGACTGACCTGATTGAGTTTCCCATGCCTTGTCCTACTTTGAGTGTCTGCTGCTTTGAGCTGTGTTCCTCCCTTGGAGTCGAGGCAACTCAGGAACAATGGGAAGATCATAGAATCACAGAATGATTTAGGTTGGGAAAGACCTTCAAGATCATCAAATCCAACCATTAACCCTTCTCTACTATGTCCACCACTAAGCCATGTTCCCAGGCACCACAGCTGCACAGCTTTTAAACACATCCAGGGATGTTTGTGTAGTGATGGGTTTCCAGTGAGGAAGAGTCCTCCCCTCGTGGAATGGTTTGGTGTAAAGGGAGAAGAGACCTTTGGGGTGGCCTCTTCCTTCCACCAGAAAGCAGCAAATGCTCTGACTGGGGGCCCCATGAATCACAAATAAAATGGTCCCAGCATGCAAGAAGATGAGCCAGCCTGTGCTTGGCAAAAGGGAACTGGCTGTTGGGCAAAGCAGTGCTGCTCTCACCACCTCTGTGTTTCTCTTGCCCAGCTTTGGGGTCATCCCAAGCACCCCTCTGGCCATCCACACACCTCTGATGCCAAACCAAAGCATTGATGTCTCCCTGCCTCTCAACACTCTGGGACCAGTCATGAAAATGGAGCCTCTGAACAACCTCCAGGTAAGGATTGTCTCACCCTGGGCAGGGGGGAGGTCAGCAGGTGCTCAGCCCAGTTTGTTTGGCCCAACACAAGGTGGTGAAGCAGTAAAACACCACCTGTGTAGGGTAACCAGGCAGCCCTCCTGGATTTGGGCCGTGCCACTAGCCCAGACCTCCTCCTGTTCCTTTGTCTAGCCTCTCTCAGAAGGACTTCTTGAACTTTGGGTGTTTTCAGATATGCCAAACCCAGTGGAGGTAAAGGTCATTGCTCCAGTAACACTCTTGTGCAAACTGGAGATGAGGTTTGGGTGGGCTTGTGGCTGGAGCTGGTCTGAAGAGAGGTGGTGGTGAGGCAGGCAGCGAGAGCTGTCGGCACCAATCGAGGCAATTACAGCAATTGCAGGGAAGGTGACAACTGCTGAGTGATTAATATTTCTCTAGTGCTCTTAACTGGCAGGGTGCTTTACAAAGGCATTGGCACAGCCCTGCCCCAGATAGCTTAATCCAAGGCAAACATGATGTGTTCCAGGAAAGGCAGAGGAGAGATGACGTCAGCAGCTAATATTTCATTAATAAGGTTCGGGAGAGTGTCGGCAGCAGCGCTCCCTGGGAGAGGCTCTCCAGCAGGGCTGCTGCTCTGCTAAAGGGACAGACTCAGGGGCGTGCTCTCCTCTGATTTGGATCAGAGACCATCTCCATCAGTCTTGCTGTGCCTCAGGGCCATTGGTCTTGAAGTACTCTCCACGCAGAGTTCTTCCTTACGGGAGACTCTTCCTCCTTCCTCTGCGGAGGAGCTCAGCGCGTGGCTGTGGAGCTGAGTTCTCCAGGATGACTTTCCCAGTGTCCCAAAGATGCAGTTCACTTGTGCTGTGGCATTGACTGCTGGAGAGGGTCCAGATAATTGTAGGGCTGGAGCACATCCTCTGTGGGGACAGGCTGAGAGAGTTGGGAACTGTTCAGCCTGGAGAAGAGAAGGCTCCAGGGAGACCTTAGAGCAGCCTGCCAGTTCCTGAAGGAGGATACAGGAGAGCTGGGGAGAGACTGCTGTTAAGGGCTTGGAGTGACAGGGCAAGGGACACTGGCTTTGAGCTGAAAGAGGGGAGACTGAGTCTGAAGATTAGGAAGAAATTCTTGAGAGTGAGGAACAGGTTGCCCAGGAAGGTTGTGGATGGCCCCTCCCTGGAGGTGCTGAAGGCCAGGTTGGATGAGCAGTCTGGTCTAGTGGGAGGTGTCCCTGCCCATGGCAGGGGGATTGGACCTAGATGATCTTGAAGGCCCTTTCCAACCCAAACCACTCTGTGATTCTCATTCTTGTTTGCCTCAAGTCTCCAGGAGAGGGACCTGGGTTGGATTCTGTAGCACAGCAGCCCATGTGAGGCAGCTCATTCTCTTTTTGGAGGAAGATAATGCAATGGAAGTTACTATTTATTCTGCCTGAGCAACTGTTTTTTCCCTTCTTTTGACTTCCATTCTGGGGCTTATGACTTATTGATGAGTCTTTGGGCAAACAGCTCGAAATAGCTTCTGTGGCACTCAAACTGAGCAGTCCCACTCTGCAGCTCCCAGCGTGGTGCGGGAGCGTGTGGACAGGCAGTGAATTACCTCTGCTTGGCTTCCACAGAGGGCTTCTCCAGCTCCTGAAGTCCCTCTGTGGCCTGGTTGTGAGATGAGGCTGTATCACTACATTTGGGTCACTGGTGGTGAAATCTGCCTGCAGCTCTGAAGAAAATGTGGAAGTCTCTAGAAGGTGACAATCCCGATCTGCTTCCATGATGCTGGGGACTCTCAACGAGGCATCCTCAAGTTGCTGCTTCCTTTGATCAGAAAGTGAAGTATTTGGGTTATTAAATCTCCAAAGCACTCAGCACACAGCTTGTTTCTTGTAGCATCTTCTGCTAGAACAAAGCAAAGGGAAACCATGGGAGGAAACCTCCAGCTACCTTCTATTGAGACAGCAGAGCCTTCATTAGTGCCAGACTTGGTTGCTAATTTGCTCACTCTCACATTGCCATAGAAGTTGGCTGCCCTTTCCCAACTGGGGAAGCTGCCATATGGAGCAATAGTATATTTCTCTGCAAGGAGTTGAATCATGCTGGCAGATGCCAAGTTAAAAAGAGCACTCCCCTTACTTTTCTGACAGCAGTGGGTTTGATGGAGATCTGTCACTGCCCTGACAGCCAAGGCTCTGCTTCGCTTCTGTGAGCTCGTGTGGAAATGATCTGCCTTGAAACATTCAGGAATCGTTTTGGTGACCTACTTAAGGAACAATTTATAGCATAATATAGGAGTGGAGAGTACAAATGTTCCTGTGTTCATTGAGGAACCAAAACACTCATCAGGGTGAATTTGCTTCATGTGGTTGTGGTTTTTTTACCTCCTGAGCTGGGGAACATTGAAGCAGATGCAGGGCTGGTTTGAACCGGAGGACTTCGTGTTCATCTCCTCTTTTGGTTTAGTAACAAGAAGAGTAAGTCCTGAAGTAACCAAACTGATAGCTTTCAACTTTTTGCTGTGTCAATTCCCAGCTTCAAAGACCCAAGTTGCACATTCCTGAGGCAGCTGCTTCACAAGTAATGAATCTCAGCCTTGCTCAGCTTATTTTTAGAATAGAATAGAATAGAATTAACCAGGTTGGAAAAGACCTTCGAGATCATCAAGTCCAACCTCTCACCCAAGACCATCTGATCAACTAAACCATGGCACCAAGTGTCTCATCCAGGCTCCTCATCACCTCCAGGGATGGGGACTCCACCACCTCCTTGGGCAGCACATTCCAATGGCCAATCTCTCTTGCTGGGAAGAACTTTCTCCTCACCTCCAGCCTAAACCTCCCCTGGTGCAGCTTGAGGCTGTGTCCTCTTGTTCTGGTGCTGGGTGCCTGCAAGAAGAGCCCAACCCCCACCTGGCTACAACCTCCCTTCAGGGAGTTGCAGAGAGCAAGAAGGTCTCCCCTGAGCCTCCTCTTCTGCAGGCTAAGCAACCCCAGCTCCCTCAGCCTCTCCTCCCAGGGCTGTGCTCCAGACCCCTCCCCAGCTTTGTTGCCCTTCTCTGGACACCTCCCAGCACCTCAACATCTTTCCTAACCTGAGGGGCCTAATCTTTTGCCCAGTGCAGCTGGGTTAATCTGAACATTTGTGCTAAAATATTTGACAAGTTCACATTTTCACAAGGAGGTGAGGAAGGCTGAAGGGTTTTTCAGAGGCTTACACAGATAAAATGTAACTGAGGAGTCTTCTGTTTGCCAGCCACCTCTTATCTTGTGATATTGATCACCAGGCTTCTTCCTCCCCTCCCAAGGTAGTGATGAGCATCTTCTTGACCTGTTGACTCCGATTCAGCCCCTACTCAAGCAGTGATTTATTCAAAGGCTAAAGGCACAGCACTGCAGAGCTGAAGGGATCCCAGTCCCTGCTCTCTGCTTCATCATTTTTACTCCTTACAGATCAAAAAGCTGCTGTTGGATGCCTTTGGACGTCGCAGTCGCTAACGAAAGTCTGACTCCGTTATTTGAGTGCTGCTAACCTCTGCTGGGGGACACTGGGCAGTGCCTTGTAAGCATTTTGGAGGCTACCTGGCACTTGTGTGTGCTGTGATACCACCCCCACTTCCCCCCACCCCAGAGCTGCCTCTGCAGAGCCCAGCCCTGGCGTGCAAGAGGCTGTGCTGAGCTCCACCAGTGTCTGTTAGCTGCAGCTCATTTGCCAGCCAGGGAGGTGGCTCTGGTGGTTGTGCAGGCTGGCTGGGGTCCTGGAGTTGCCTTTTCACCATCCAAGCAGTGAGAGCCCCCTGGTGACATGGAGGCTGGTAGGGTCATACCTAGTGGAAGAGATGGGGTGGGTGAGGTACCTTCAATACCACGTGTGAGATCCCCAGCTCTCAGAGAGGAATGTGGGCTCTGAAATGGGGATTTGTACTGCTGAGGGACATCAGCTCTGTCCAGATACTTCATGTCACATTTGGAATTAGCCAATGCTTGGGATGAGAGCCCTTCTGTGCTGGAGAGAGGCACTGCTCCTGCTTAATGGCCTCTCGAGGGCTGTGAGATCAGAATGCCCTCTGGGTACAGCAGAGCTGCTCCCCTAGCCCTGCAGGTCGCAGAAGTGGAAGCCAGAGTTTGAGAGCTCAGGCCTGTCGTGGTCTGAACACCATCATCTCTTCTGTGATTGGAACCACTCAGAGGAGGGGATGCAATGGAAAACAAGCTGCAGGGACTCCCAGAGCAGCAGGGAGTCAGCCTGAGCCCGGAGCATTGCCGTTCCCTTGGGACCCACATTCCAAACTGTAGATCAGTGCAGTGCATTCCCTGCTGCCTGGGCTGTGGGCTGCAGCTCTCGAGCAGGCAGGTGGCACAGCAGAGCTGCAGCTTTCCCAAACACCTGCCCAGTGACCTGCAGTATTGAAAGGGAAGGGTCTGCCAGCTGCATTCTTTCTGACAGGTGGCACCTGGAAACCCAGCCCTCTGCCTTGCTGCTGAGCGGCACGGGGCACAGAAGGTTTTGATTCCTTGCAGTGAGCCTGGCAGAGCATTTCTGTGAAGGCAGATGAAGGTGCAGCTCCTCCGCTGAGGAAAGCTCTCTGCAGCCCCTGCCCTGGGTCATCCTTCTGCCTCCACGCTCAGCTGTGCTGCAGCTCATCACCTCTGCTCCTCCACCCTCAGCGTCTCGCTGGCAGCGCAGAGCTGCTGGAGCTCTCGTTCATCAGAGGCTCACAACTGCAGCGCTCTGGGTACTTGGAAACAGATTCCACACATTCAGCTCTCCAGCAAAACAGGGCTGAGCATCAGCGTGAGCAGGGCCCACCAGAGGTGCTGTCCCTTCTGAGCCTGCCTGGGAAACATCTGCCTGTGCCTCAGCCCCCTCACAGCCACTGCCCCAGCACCAAGCTGCTTGCTTGGGTTTGTTGTTTTTAACAGCCTCTGCCAGGCAAGGTCTGACTGCAGCAGCAAAGAGAGGAGAAGAGAAGAGAACTCTCCTGGGAGCTCCCTGAATTAAGGACTTGGATCACAGCTTGGCATCTGCGGCCGGCGCCTGGCCGAGCTGCAGGCAGCTGCTGGCTGCTGCATCAAGGGCAGTTCTGGCACAGGCTGCAGCAGACTGGCTGAGGCATGCATGCTGAGCTGCGAGTGCAGCAGGCGTGCTGCAGGCACACACGAGAGCATAACCCCTGCGAGCTGCATGCTCCTGCGTGCCAAGGGCTCAGCACCCAGCCCCAGCTGAGGCTCAGCACCCAGCCAAAACCAGGGGCTGAGCTCCCAGCCGCAGCTATGGGTTCAGCACCAGGCCGCAGCTGCGGGCTCAGCACCTGGATGCAACCAGGGGCTCAGCAGCCAGCCATAGCTGAGAGCTCAGCACCCAGCCGCAGCCAGGGGCTCAGCAGCCAGCCATAGCTGAGAGCTCAGCACCCAGCCGCAGCCAGGGGCTCAGCACCCAGCCGCAGCCAGGGGCTCAGCAGCCAGCCATAGCTGAGAGCTCAGCACCCAGCCGCAGCCAGGGGCTCAGCACCCAGCCATAGCTGAGAGCTCAGCACCCAGCCGCAGCCAGGGGCTCAGCACCCAGCCACAGCCAAGGGCTCAGCACCCAGCCGCAGCCAAGGGCTCAGCACCCAGCCGCAACCAGGGGCTCAGCACCCAGCCACATTCAGGGGCTCAGCACCCAGCCACATCCAGGGGCTCAGCACCCGGCCGCAGCTGCGGGCTCAGCACCCAGCCTCAACCAGGGGCTCAGCACCCAGCCTCAACCAGGGGCTCAGCACCCAGCCACAGTCAAGGGCTCAGCACCCAGCCACATCCAGGGGCTCAGCACCCGGCCGCAGCTGCGGGCTCAGCACCCAGCCCCCCGCCGCCTGCGCACAGCTCCAAACTTGTGCCTGCAGGGAAGCATCCGGCTGTCAGGCACCCACAGGATCCCCAGAACCCTCCCTGTCAAGCACGCTGAAGCCAAGGATCTGGCAGTCCCTGGGGGCAGCTGCCAGCCCGAGCAGCAGACTGTCACAGAACAGAGCGTGACCTTGTGCTGGCAGAGGTAGAAAAGACGCCCCAGAGCAGCGCTCTCCTCGCCTTCACAGTTTGGCTCTTACCAGGCTCTAAAGCAAAACCCAACTTGGAAGAAAATCCTTAATTTAGTGTAGGTGCTAATGGGATTCTGAGTTGGGTATGTTGTGTACTTGCTGCTGATGGGAAGCATCTGTGTTGCTTTCAGGCTTGACTTTGGAAGTCAGTTCTTCTGCTCAAGTCAGGGATTGAAAGCATCAGAAGCCTACAGTGTTGAAGGAAATGACTTGGCATTGTTCTCCCCAGAATGCCATGTGTTGGCTAGCAGGGGCTTGCACTGCCAGAAAGGGCAGCAGGAGGGTGCTGCTCGTGCTGCAAGGTGAGCAAGCACAATTCAGGGGTGTTTCTAGAGGTGCTGCTTCCCCTGATCAGAGCATGGACGAGCTGGGATTGGGACCCCTGTGCCAGCTTGCAGTGGGCTCACACCCCGTCAGCAGTGAAGCATCACATTAGAAACCTGGCACCTTTTGCCTGCCATCCCTCAGAAGCTGTGTAATCTGCTTGACTGAATTCACCAGCCTAGTAAGCTTTGGTTTTTTTTCTGCCTCCTTTCCAAAAGATCACAGATGGAAAATATTTTTATATATATATATAAAAAGTGCTTCTGTTTCAGGTCTCAAATGGCTGAACTTGAAGGGCTTGTTAAAGATTTCATAGTTCATGCCCAGGTTGGCAGGTTAAAGCTGCTGAGCCACAGGCAGAGTTAGTCTGGACTGGGAGGATGTAGTGAGTGCAAGTGGAGGTTCCCTGCAAGCACATCAAACCTGCAGAGACTGCTCAGCTACTGCCATCTCTTCAGATGTCATTGATTGTCTCAGGTCGATGTTCCCACCTGAGGAGCACTGGGAGTTGGGCATTCAGCTGTTAATAGCTTCTCAGTTTCTGCTTTCTGCCTGGGGTTGATTTTGTAGCTTGTCAGCTGGCATTGGATGCTCCTGATGCAGCAGTGTGTGGCTGGGAGCATGACCTTGGAGCGCTGGTATCAGCAGGCAGGACCTCTTAAGCCTCTTCTTGGTGCAAGTCTTCCCATCCAGCTATCTGCAGGGGCCCTTTCTTGGACCACAGTGCTAACAGCACCTGCCAGCCCATTTGAGGGAAGTAGGTGGTGGTGCACCAAGGCACTTAGGCTTGAGAAGCTGAAGCTGTAAGGGGACTGTAGCTTTATCCTTCCCAAAACTTCTGAGTAACAGCTGATTTCTGCATCATTACAGAGTTGCAAGGTGTCTCTTGGGGCCAAGAAGGCCAACGGTCTCCTGGGGTCCATGAAGAAGAGCATGGCCAGCAGGTCGAGGGAGGCTCTCTACCCCCATTACTTTGCCTTAGGGATGCCACAACCAGAGTCCTGGGTCCAGTTAAGAGAGACAGGGAACTGCTGGAGAGACTCCAGGGGAAGCTGCAAAGCTGCTGAGGGGCCTGGAACAGCTCTGGGGGGAGCAAAGGCTGAGAGCCCTGGGGCTGAGAACCTGGAGAAGAGCAGCCCCAGAGGGGATCTGATCAGTGCTCAGCAAGAGCTGTGGGGCACTGCCAGATCCTTGGCTTCATCATGTTTGACAGGGAGGGTTCTGGGGATCCTGGGGGTGCCTGACAGCCAAATGCTTCCCTGCAGGCCCAAGTCTGGAGCCAGGTGGTGGGGGGCTGGATGGGCAAGAGAATGTGGCCAGGCTCTTGTCAGTGGTGACTAGAGACAGGACAATGGGCACAATCTGGAACCCAGGAGGTTGGATGTGAAGAGGAGGAGAAAGTTGTTTGGTGTGAGGGTGCTGGAGGCCTGGAGCAGGCTGCCCAGAGAGGTTGTGGAGTGTCCTTGTGTGGAGAGCTTCCAAAGCCCCCTGGGCATTGTGCTCCTGGGCAAGCTGCTGTGGGTGCCCTGCTGGAGCAGGGGTTGGACTGATGACCTCCAGGGGTCCCTTCCAACCCCACCATGCTGGGATTCTGTGGCATGTGATGTCATTACTGAATCCACTGATGCAGCCTGGGAGGAGGTAGCCTGGCCTGTGGCTTGCATTCCTTTGCTGGGATGAAACCATACTTCAGAGCATCTTAATTGGGTAGCTCTCCAGAGTATAGCCAAAGCAGCTTACTCAGTGTGTTTCTGCAGAGTTGAGAAGCAGGTCAGCAGGTACCTTTTTATAGCCTTCTCATAACTGCAGGGACAGGGTTAGCATATTAATGTGGAGTGTGCCTCCAGAACCGTGACTGGAGGAAGGCAGAAGGCTCAGCTTTCCAGCCCCTCTTGTAAGGAGCTGCTCTTGTACAGCAACAACCATGAGCTACAAAAGCCAAGTGAGCTCTGCTGTTCCAAGGCAATTCATCATTACATCAGAGCTGAGGAAGTGGAGTCCCTGCACTGCTTTGGTGCTTTGCTGTGCTTCCTCTTATTGAGAGCATTGTCAAGGCTGATTTTAAATACTCCAAGCAGTGGAGCTTGTCTCTTCCTCAGGAGAATATTGTGCTGCTTGATAATTCTCTCTCTCAAGTCTTCCCAGACATTTAGCCTGAATTTTTCCTCTTCTGGCTCCTCTCCATGATTTCTATCCAAACACGGCGTGTGGAAGAGCCACGCTGCTGTCCCTTCCCCAGCTCTCCCCTCCCAGTCTGAGGTGCACTTCTGGCTGCTCCCCCCCTTTAGCAGGGGTAAGTCCCTTAGTCCTTTCACCCCTCCGGCTTTGGGGCCTGTCCATCTATCCCTGAGCCGCTGCAGCCCGTGAGGGTGACGCCGGCGCTGGCAGCACCTCGCAGCTGCCTGTTGCAGAGGACCCTTCCCCTTTTTGCTCTAGGTTGCACCATCATTTACATGGCTTTAGTAGGCTTTCAGCTAATCCCTTCTTAAGCTGGTTTGCACTGTGGAAATTTGATAGAAGCTGCTGCCTTCAGTGATGGCTGGAAGCAGAAACCCCCCCCCAGCATGTCATGTCCACCTTTCTGCTGTTCTTTGCACTTCTGGGACCTTCACAGTTGCTAAATGAGTTCAGTCAGGAGCTCAGTCCCCTACCACTTGTCCTCTGGCTTTCATTCAAGTCTGATCAGATGAATTCTCTGGTTTGCTCCCCTCCCTTGGCTGGCTGCAGTTGCTTTAGCCAACATTCAGGGATGTCTTTCTAGCCCTGCCACTGTGGGACGATAGATTTGCTCAGCAGGACACTAATGTGTGTAATTATTAGCGGCAATGGAGTTGCTCTTGGCATCAGGGTTTTCTAGCAGCACATTTATTTCTTTGGCTCAGAGTTTTTGCGTGGTCTGCTTTGTGTTTCTGCTGGGTGAGGAACTGGAGAACCCCTTCTGGGATTTTTCAGAGGAAACAGCAGCTCAAACAGCCCCTGAAATTGCAGGCTCTTCACACAGCTTCCATTCCAGCGCTCTTACAAGTTTCCTTCCTCGCAGGCAGTGGCAGGTGCCTGCTGAACTTCAGCACTCCCATGACAGGCCTTTGCTACGTGGGATGATGCCAGCAGAGCGTGAGGGGCATAGAAATAAAGCCCAGAGCTCCCTTTTGCTGTGCTGTGTTGTGACAGTTCGCTCTCTCAGACCTCCAGTTTGCTGCTGCCGTACCATCAGCTCTCAGCCTGGGGAAGACAGAGTGAGCTCATGCTCTGTGCTGGCAGAGATCAGTCGGTGTGTGGCAAGCACATGTGATAAAAGCAATCCAGAGCATCTCCCTGGCTGCTGGGCTTTAATGTCACTGAGAATTAAGTCTTTTGTCAGGTAATCTCTTTTTGCCTGCCCTGATTGCTCTGTAGCAAAGGTTTCCTCACTTCCAGGAATCAACACCCAGCATGTGCCTGCCTTCACTAAGGTAAAGGCAGGAGATCTGGGAAATGCTGAAAGGAAGGGGCAGGCAGTGGACCTGCTTCAGGCTTTCTAGAAGGTGTCTGGGCTGAGATGGAGCTAATCAAGGAGGTGAGAAATCAAGAAATGAGAGTGAAAAATAAAGAGCAGAACATACAGGGGTTTGGAGCTGGGGAATTACAAGTCAGAAATGGCAAAGAGGGGTGGTGAAGAAGCTCCTGTGCAGTATGAGAGACATGATAGTGGCTGTGTGCAACCCAGAGGTATGAAGAAACCTCAGAGGTGGAAGAAGTGAGGGGAGAGAGAGGCTGAAACAGAGGAGAACAGTGAGGATGCTGGCTGTGACCCCAGCAGAGTAATTGGCTCTGCTGCAGTATGGTGAAATGCTGGCTGGAGAAGATTGAGCAGCTTTTAGTGCAAATGGAGTGAGCACTGAGGGGTGGGACTGAGCCTAGTCTGAAACTACTCAGAAGCTCAGGAACATCTCTCCAGGTAGTCTCATGAGAGTGCTCAGAGGGAGCACTCCAAGGTGTGTGGGCAGGCAATGAGGCCACACGTAGCCATGGGGTCCCTTTGGAGTTCCAGCTGAGAGAGATGCTTTAATCCCCTGGTTTCTTCTCTCCCCTAGCCCCTCCTGGTTTCTCCTCTCCCCTAGCCCCTCCTGGTTTCTCCTCTCCCCTAGCCCCTCCTGGTTTCTCCTCTCCTCTAGCCCCTCCTGGTTTCTCCTCTCCTCTAGCCCCTCCTGGTTTCTCCTCTCCAGCAGCCCCTCTGGTTTCTCCTCTCCTCTTAACCCCTCCTGGTTTCTCCCCTCACAGGTGGCTGTGAAAAACAACATTGATGTCTTTTACTTCAGCTGCCTCATCCCTCTCAATGTGCTGTTTGTGGAGGATGGCAAGATGGGTGAGTGCTTTTAGTCAGCCTCCTTCAGCCAGGCCCCTTGCAGCACCCAGCTGGCTGCTGCTGTCCCGTGGCTGAGGCTGATGTCTGCTTGGCCATGACCTTCAGACCAGTTCATCTCAGCAGCCTCAACTGATCTGGTTTGGTAGCCTGGCCCTGTTGCTCTGAGCTCCAGAAGCTGCCAGAACCCAAGCCCTCTGCTCTGATCCACCTGCCAGGCAAGGAGTGGGATCTGTCTGCTTTGAGGAGGATTTCTTTAGTGGTTTGGTTTTGGCGGGGAGGATTTAGGGTTTGATTCATTCAGGTCTAGGATTTGCCCCCACACCACTTTAATTCCTGTATTTCTGGTTACCTTTTGTTAAACTGTTGTCTGAACTGGCTGGGAAGGTGCTTGGAAAGCAGCTTTCCCTAGTGTAAAGGTGTGGATCTTCCTCCTTGTCAAAGCCTGTTCCTGGCTTGCAAGCAGCTCCTGTGGCAAAGACTGCCACAGGTTTGGGGCTCCAAAATCCATCCATGCTTTGCTGCTTCCACACTGAGACTCAGATTGTTGTAGGAGCAAGTCCTGAATCTGTCCAGGGCAGGGCAGAATGTGTCCAGTAGACTATTTTGTGTAACACCCTGGGGGTGAAGCAGTGAGCACTGGTGCTGTGAGGATGCAGGGGCGCTGATGGCCTTTCTCCTCCCCAGAGCGCCAGGTCTTCCTCGCCACATGGAAGGACATTCCCAATGAAAACGAGCTCCAGTTCCAGATCAAGGACTGCCACCTGAATGCTGGTGAGTAGCTGAACTCTGCCACCCTGAGAGCTCTTCTGATGTGTGGTCACCAGGCATCCCCTTGCAAACAGATTGTGGCTAATGGCTGGCTGGGGATGGGACCGGAGCAGCCTTGCATCCTAGGGCTTGCTTCAGTCACACCCTTCAGCTGGCTCCCCACAAAAGCACATCTGAAATCCCAGGTCTTAGCCTTGCCCTTCTCTGCCTTTTCATTCTGCACCCTGCATTCTTGGTTTCTCTTTTGTACTTTGCTTCTCTGCAAGGTTGCTCTTCTGAACAGAGCTGCCCGCAGCGTTCAGCAGCGTTTACCTGCTGCTGTGTGTTTCAGAGAGGGTCTTGCAGCCCTGATTGAACCTGCTGATTGATCCTGGGCCTGTCACTTCACCTTTCAGCAGCTACTTGCCTCATTCTGTTGTGATAGAATGGCCCTACAAGCGCTGCAAAATGTTCTGACCCCTGTGGAGGGCAGGCTGTGTGAGAAGAGATGTGGTCAGCTGTGACCATCAGCTGCTGGCTGGTGCGTTGATGCCTTTGGAGCGTGCTCAGTGTTGAGCTGTCTGGTTACCTCTCTGAGCATCCTACTTGTACCTGTGACCTTGCTGCTGCTGAAGGATGAGGGAGTGTGAAAAAACATGGAATGGGGCCAGTGTAGCAGCTCTGCTCCTCTTCAAGAGGTTCTGAGCAGGAGCCAAGTGATTCTCCTGAAAGCTGCTCTGTTTCACAGAGGACAAAAAGTGTCCCTATTGATTACAAACCCTGTGACCTTTTTATTCACTCAGTGTCTGCAGTTACACAATGAACACCCTCTTGCTTCAGCTGCAGACAGGCACCACGGCTCTCTTTGTACTCATTATTCCTATTTTGGAATATAAAAGATGGAGCACACAAGAGGAGGGGAAAATAGCAGCTGTGGGACCTCATGACTTGATTTCACGGTGGGGTTTCAAAGGAGAGCAACCTCTGTGCCTCCCCCCAGCCCTCCCACTGCTGAGCTTGGCAGAGCCTCCCCCCTGCACTGCGGTGCCGCTGCTGGGTGATGCCTTCTGCTCCCACCCTGCTCCGCCGCTGGCCTGGGATCTTTGCAGCTCCAGTCAGGAATGTTGGGAGCTCCTCCTGGCTGGAACTGGGGTGTTGTGGTGCTGGCTAGCAGAGGATGTGGTAGGGAGTGAGAGGGGGCAGTCAGGCTGGGAAGCAGGGCACTGGTGGGCCTGGCTGTGCCCCCTGCTCCCCAGGAAGGGAGTGTGGGCAGTGTGGGGTGACTGGCAGCGCTCCTGCTCAGGGAGGCCTTGCCAGCTGGAGAGCCTGCTGCTCACCCAGGCCTGCCTGACCTGCTGATAGTGGGGGGAGAGGGTGCTCCCAGCTCACAGGGAGGGCATGGGGGCAGCAGGGGTGTCTCTGTGGTGGTGTCACAGCCACTGGCAGAGCTGGGGTGGGAGAGGCTCCCAGGAGCCCTGGCTGCGGTGCCGCTGCCGAGCTGCGGCTCTGGGGATGCTGGGGGCGGGCAGGAGCTGCCAGCCTGCTTGGCTTCAGTGTGGCAGAAAGTGGGTCATGGCTCAGCCACAGAGCTCACAACTTCCACCTGCTGAAGCTTCTGGGTTTGCATTTCCACTGCCCACAGCCCTCCCTGCCAGGGCTGTGCCAACCCTTTCCTTCCTGGACCACCTGGGCTTCCGCAGGGAGCAGGCCAGGAGCTTGCAGGAGGGGAAACCAAGGAATTCTTGGCTGTTTGTGGAACCACAGAATGGTTTGGGTTGGAAGGGACCTTAAAGATCACCTAGTTCCAACCTCTTGCCATCTGAGCAGGAGCCTCCCTGAGTACAGAACATCCTCAGAGCATGAGGCCTTGCCTGAGCAAGGATCAGGTGAACCCCAGAGGAGGGCTGAGCTTCCAGCATCCCCACGGGTGGAGACTGCTCTCAAAGTGATAAGTGACTGATAGTGCACACCAGGGCAGACTGAAACAAGCTGGGTGAGCTCTTGTGACAGCTGAATCCATTTTGCTAAGGGTCTGTAGGCTGATTTAGGTGGGAAGGGACCTTTAAATGTCATCCAGTCCAACCCCCTGCAGTCAGCAGGGACAGCTGCAACCAGAGCAGGTTGCTCAGAACCCCAAACAACCTGCTGTCTGGGCAGGCTCTCCTCACCCTCGGTGTCAAACATTTCTCTCTTCTCTCCAGTCTTTGAGTTCAAGCCATCCTCTCTTGTCCTGTCCCAACAGGCCCTGAGAATAGTCTGGGCCCAGCTTTCTGATCTCCCCTTTAAGCCATGGAAGGCCACCAGAAGGTCTCCCTGGAGCCTTCTCTTCTCCAAACTGCCCAAGCCCAACTCTCAGCCTGGCCTCACAGCAGAGGGCTTCCAGCCCTCACAGCATTGCTGTGGTTTCCTCCTGCCCTCTCCCTGCCTGTGCTGTGCTGAGTGCTCCAGAGCTGCCCCAGCTCTGCAGGGAGGTCTCAGCAGAGCACAGCAGAGGGGCAGAATCCCCTCCCTGCCTCTGCTGCCCACACTGCTGGGGATCAGGCAAGGACATGCTGGGGCTGGGCTGGCAGCACTTGGTGCCAGCTCATGTTCAGCTTTTTATGCCTCAGCACCCCCAAGTCCTTCTCCTCAGGACTGCTCTCCAGCCCTTCATCCCCAGCCTGGATGGGTACTGGGGGTTGTCCTGACACAGGTGCAGGATGTTGCCCTTGATCTTAGTTGTGCCTCATGAGGTTCACAGAGCCCCATTTCTCCAGCTTGTCCAGGTCCCTCTGGAAGCCAGACCAAGCTGGAGGGTGTCTGCCCTTGTGCTGCAGCAGGATGAGAGTCTTTCAGGATTCCTACCCTTGCATTCTTTACATCCACTGAAAACAGCCTTGTTTAAAGCCACCTCCTTTCCTCCAAGAATAGCAGCTCTGGGTATAAAATCTGTGGGAACTTGTTCCTCCTGGAGGAGAGTCTGGTTTGTGTTCTGAAGGCTCTTGTAGGAGATGCCCGGCCAGGATCAAGCCCTGACTCTGCTGTCGGTGGTTCTGTTGCTCACCAAGCAGCTGCAGCCTTCAGCTGTCCCCTTGCTGTGTCAAATCAGGGAGAGAGCTGCTGCCACCACCGAGCAAAGGCTGCAGAGCTCCCCTGCCCCTGCCCACAGCCTCTCAGGCGCTGTGCTCGTGCAGCCCTGCAGCACGGAGGAGCAGCTCCTGCAGAGGTGTGCGGCCGCCCCGTGCCTCCTCGTGCCCACGTCAATGGCTGGGAGCAGTCATTCACGGCCAGCCTCAGCCCACCCACGGGCTGGCAGTCCCCATTCATGCTGTGGCCTCACCCAGCCCAGCCCAGTGACGCCAGACTCAGCTCTGAGCTGAAAATAGCTCAGCTCCCAGCACGTGTGCCCTGGTGGCAGCGCTGGCACCGCTGCCGCAGGCAGCAGCCCGCTGGAGCAGAGTGTGCTGAGCAGCGAGGGCTGGGCACAGCCTGCTCACACCTCTGCTCCCTGCACCCCCAGGGCACAGCCCTTCTCCTGGCTGCAAGGAGCCTTCGCTCTCCTGAGCTCTGGGATCTGTGCTGGGAAGTGGGGCTGAAGTCGTGTGCAGAGGTGCAGGAGGTGCTGCTGAGCAGGCAGGGCAGGGCTGCTGAGCTGCTTCAGGGGGGGGAGCTGGACGTGGAGTTTGTTTTTCTTGAAAGCAAAGTGAAGCAGGCTGGGACACCAGCCCCCAGGGGTGGGATGTTCATAGAATCATAGAATGCTCTGGGCTGGAAGGAACCTTAAACAGCATCTCTGGAGCCCCCCAACACAAGGAGGGCATGGATCTGTGCGAGAGGGTTCAGAGGATGCCGTGAAGATGATCAGAGGTTGGAGAACCTCCCTTAGGGGGACAGGCTGAGAGAGTTGGGGCTGTCCAGCCTGAAGAAGGCTCCCTTAAGGCAGCCTTCCAGTACCTGAAGGAGGCTCCAGGAGAGCTGTGGAGGGACTTTTGGCAAGGGCATGGAGTGCCAGGGCAAGGGACAATGGCTTTGAGCTAGAAGAGGGCAGCAGACCGGAGATGAGGAAGACCTTTTTTTTACAGTGAGGGTGGGGAGACACTGGAACAGGTTGCCCAGGGAGGCTGTGGCTGCCCCCTACCTGGAGGTGTTCAGGGCCAGGTTGAATGAAGCCTTGAGCAACTTGGGCTGGTGGGAGGTGTCCCTGCCTATAGCAGGGCTTGAAACTGGATGATCTTTAGGGTCCCTTCTAACCCAACCTACCCTCTGATCTAGTTCCAAAGCCTCTGCCATGGGCAGGGACACCTCCTACAAGATCAGGCTGCCCAAGTGCTCATCTGGCCTGGCTCTGAGTAGATGTTACCTGCCAGGAAGGCAGCTTGGGCATTTCTCCTAGATCAGGGCTGCACTCTGCAGCAGTCATCCCACAGCACCTCCTGGGTAAACCACAGGCTCCTCCCCAGCTTGTTGCCTTTGTTCCTTCAAACAAAAAGGAGCTAAACACACTTCATCTGTGGAGATGCTTCTGCATGAGTCTGTGCTCCCAGGACCTTGCAGGTACAACATCCCTTGGGTGCTGAGGGATGTAGTTGTTAGGAGGTGTTAAGTAACAGGTTGGACTTTGAGGTCTTTCCCGACCTGGCTGGTTCTATGATTCCATGGCAGAAGCAGCTCCTGTCCCTGGCAGCTCACCCCATAGCTGGGCACAGAAGAGCCAGAAACCCTTGCCTGCTGCAGGCAGCCCACAGCACTGCAAGCTGAAGCTTAGGGTAAGGTGCCCAGCTGTGGGGGGAGGAGCAGGTACCTCTAAATGGTCACAGAGTCCCAGCATGGAGGGGTTGGAAGGGACCTCCTGCAGCCCAACCCCCTGCTCCAGCAGGGCACCCACAGCAGCTTGCCCAGGAGCACAATGCCCAGGGGGGGTTGGAAGCTCTCCACATAAGGAGACTTCACAGCCTCCCTGGGCAGCCTGCTGCAGTGACCCAGTGAAAAGTGAGTGCTTGGTGCTGGAGGAAGGGTCTAGGGCCCAGGTTCCTGTCAGCATGAGCTGGCCCTGGCCTGAGGCTGTTCTTCAGGGCTGGAGCTGTATGGCCATGGAGGGTGAGTCTCTGGGGCTGTAGCCTGAGGCCAAGGTGTGCTCAGGGTGCACTACACATCTCCAGTTCATTGGAGCTCCTTATGTCTCTTGGGAAGAGGCTGTGGTGCTTCCATGGAGAAAACCATATCCAGAGATCCCATTTGTTGTGAAAACACTGGGCCATTGTTACACCTCAGCACTCTCACCTCAGGAACCCAGTGCTGGATTAATTGGTTTGGGAGTTTTCCAATGAAAACATAAGGACCTAGTGCATGAAAAGAGATTCCTGGACTGCTGGAGCTCAAATAATCTGGGTGCTGTGGGTGCAACCCCACCAAGTGAGCTGTCCCCTGCAGTTCAGCAGGCACTGAAGCTCCCTTGGCCTTGCTTACACTGTGGTTTCATCATGCAAACTTTGATTAAATTTTAAAGGATCATTGCACTGAGCTAAGATAAGCAAATCAGATTAGCTGAATGTTGTTGTTCTTTAAGATTCTGCTTAGCCATGCCCACAGCCTGCAGGAGGACAAGCTGCCTTGCACATGGAGACTGGGCAGCAGTAAACAGGAGGCAATTAGCTGCTGTGCTGCTCAGCAGTTCTAGGAACTTGGGAGTTGCTTATTACTGGTCCACAGCTTGGTGTGAAGCAGCAGCTCTAGCACTGGGAGTGGATGTGCCTTTATTGGTATGCAGTGGCCACTTTTGGTTTCCCTCCCCTGAGCAATTTGCTGCTGCTAGACTTAAAGAGGAATTGGATTTTCTTGCTGCAACAACCTGGGGACAATCAAACACAACCTTCCCTGGGCAGGGATTGTTTGCTGGAGGACCAAATCTAGTAACCTGATCTAGAAACTTACAAAACCAGCCTTGGAAACAGATGTGCTGGCATAATATTGACCAGATGCTATTGATCCCCCCACCCAGAGCAGAGCCTGCAGATGTGTTGGGCTCTTGGCTGGATGCTCAGAATCATTCAGGTGTTGCTCAGCCTGGGACCTTCTCAGCTACCATTGAATTTTACTTCCTGATAGCCAGCACAAGGCCCCCAGGGTCCCTCTTCAGAGGGGTTTTCCATGCTGATTCTGAGCTGAGAGCACAAGGCCCCCAGGGTCCCTGTTCAGAGGGGTTTTCCATGCTGATTCTGAGCTGAGTGTGACCTTTGTTGCCAGTTGCTCCTCTTGGTTGTGTGAGCTTGGAAGTGAAGTTCTTAATCTGGACTGCCAGAGGTTTGAGCATGTCCTTTGCTGTAGCCAGAGGGAAAGTGCTGTTGAGGAGGATTGGGTTGGTTCAGTGCAAGGGAGGAGATGTTGTCCAGCTGCTCTTCCCTGCCTGCCTGTGTTTCCTGGTGTGCTCTTTAGTTGTTGGACTGAAGTAAGCTAAAGCTCTCTGCTTAAAAAGCAAAAGCAAAGGAAAACAAACTCCACAAACCCAGCCCTGAGAGTTGGACTGGTGGCAGAGGCTTCTCTGGCCTTGGTGCTGGGCAAAACTCTTTGTGTTCTTCCTCTGTGCTTTGAGAGGGTTTGGAAGATAAGTGCCAAAAGAAGCAGCCCTGGTGCTTGGCAGGGTCAGAGCAGGCTGTGCCATCCTGGTGAAGAACTCTGTGGCTCTGCTTTGCAGTCACAGAGTCACAGAACATTAGGGGTTGGAAAGGACCTCTGGAGATCATCCAGTCCAAGCCCCCTGCCAGAGCAGGGCCACCCAGGGCAGCTCACACAGCAACACATTCAGAGGGCTTTGGAAAGTTTCCAGAGCAGGAGACTCTACAACCTCTCTGGGCAGCCTGCTCCAGGGCTCTGCCACCCTCACAGTGACAAAGTTTTCCCTCCTGTTCACCTCCTCTGCTCCAGCTGGCCCCCAGTGCCCCTTGTGCTGTCCTTGGCCATCCCTGAGCAGAGCCTGGCTCCAGCCCTGCACATCTTGATCCCCAGCAATGAGGGCAGCCCTCAGGCTCCTCTGCTCCAAGCCCCAGCTCCCTCAGCCTGGCCTCACAGGCAGATGTGCCACTGCCTGCAGCAGCTTTATGGCTCTGTGCTGGATTCTGCCAAGTAGTTCCCTGAGGTCCTTCTTGAACTGAGTGGCCCAGAACTGGACACAATATTCCAGATGTGGCCTCAGCAGGGCAGAGCTGAGGGGGAGGAGAACCTCTCTTGACCTACGAAGCACACCAGGGCCAGGTGTGTGCAGCCAGCTCCTGCGGTGCCCTGGGTATCGCTGGGTGCTGAGCTCCCACCCAGAAGCCATCAGGCCTGTTTGGAGCTGGGCTCAGCAGCTTTCTGCCTTTTTGGGTTACTTTTGCTGGGAGAGGCTGTGCTGTCACATGGCATTAACGGCGCTGCCTTCAGCCCCGCGCAGCCTGGCACCGTTGCTTAGCAACCCTGCCCAATCTCCATCCAGAACCCAGGCACAGGAGCGAGGGGAGCTGCTGCTACCTGCAGGGAGGGGGCAGGAGCTCACCAGCCCCAGCTCTGTGCTGAGGGAAGGGGCAGGAGGGGGCAGGTGAGCTGAGCAGCTGCACCCCAGGCTGCTGGGACTGCCCTGGCTGTGTGGGGGAGGCAGGGCACGCCTGGGTGGGGTGTCCTGCACTCTGCAGAGGACAGCTGAGGTCAGACAAGGGAGGTGGAAAAAAGACTTTCCTTGGAGGTGCCCTGCCTCAGTTTCTCTCTCCCAACATGCCCATCCCTGCTCAGAGATCTGCTCCCCTGCAGGAGATGCCATCACTTGGCTGGAGGCTTTGGGGTAAGAGCAGCTGCTCTGTGGCCCCATCTCACCCCCTGTGGCCTCATCTTGCCCACTGTGCCCCTGCAGCACAGCTCCTGGGCAGCAGGAGCAGTCCCCTGCTCTGTGGTGGGATGGCAGCCCCACAGCTGGCAATATTGCAGCTTCCTGCTTCCAGCCTGGCTCCCAACCCTGCACCCAGGTTCCCTGGGGAATGCTCTGACAGCACAGATCCGTGGAATTGTTTGGTTGGAAGAGACTTTTCAGATCATAGAGGCCAGCCCTGAGCCCAGCACTGCCAGGGCACCTCTCAGCCATGGCCCTCAGCACCACATCTTCACAGCTTAGAAACCCCTACAGGCATGGGGACTCCACCACCACTGCCCTGGGCAGCCTGGAACAGGCCTGGCCAGCCCTCAAGGCGAAGAAATTGTTCCTCATGTCCAACCTAAACCTCCCCTGGGGCAACTTGAGGCCATTTCCCCTTGTCCTGGTGCTTATTTCTTGGGAGAAGAGCCCAACCCCCACCTCACTCCAGCCTCCCCTCAGGGAGCTGCAGAGAGCAATGAGGTCTCCCTCAGCTTCCTCTTCTCCAGGCTGAACCCCCCCCAGCTCCCTCAGCTGCTCCTCCCCAGCCCTGTTCTCCAGACCCTTCCCCAGATTCCTTGCCCTTCTCTGGCCCTGCTCCAGCCTCTCAGTGTCTTTCTCAGAGTGAGAGGCAGAGCTGCCAGCAGGTACAAAGATTGATGGAGGTAGTCTCAAGCCCTTGCCAGCAGTTCCCCCTTAGGCTGTGTGTCCAGAGGGGCTTCTGACCAGTGAGGTTTAACCACATCAGAACAGGGCCAACAAGCCTAGGGTGACACCAAGGTCCCTTGCAGCCCAGGATGCACCCTCTGGGCCAGGCTCAAGTTGAAGGCTGAGCCTTCAAAGAGCCCTGGGGCTGCTCTTGCTGGCTGGAGGGCATGAGGAGATGGGAGTTTGGGTGTCCCTCCAGCGTGGGTCTCTCCCAGCTGTGCTCCCTGCAAGCAAGGGACAGCTCTGCCTCGCCCATGTCCCTGCTCTGGGTGGGCTTGTTGTGTAGAGGTGGGGGAAGGAGACAGCATGAGGGGGTTTAAGCAAAGGATCTCATTAGTTCCTTATATCTGCAGTTGCCATAGTAACTGGGGAAGAGAGGAAACCTAAATCTGAGTGTGTCTGGGTAGCTGCATGCCTGAACCCTCCTCGACCTGCTCACAGCCGCTCTGAAGTCTGGGCACCAAAGGGGTCCAGGCTGTCCATGCTCTTGGCTACCCTGCTGCCCTGCAGGGTAGCAGCAGGTCCCAGGCTCTGCCTCAGGGTTGTGGGGCCCTTTCTTCCCTGCTTCTGCCCTCTCTGATCCCCCTGCATGCACCAGCACAGGCTGGTGTCCGTTCTCAGCCCCAGCACTGGTGCTGGTGGCCGCAGGGCTGGGTTAGAGTTGCGCGGCTGCTTTGTGCCACTTCTCCGCTGCTGTCCTGCTCCTTGGCAGGGGTCCCAGGTTGCCACTCTCTTGCCTTTCAGTGCAAATTGGTTGAAGGCCACTTCTCTCTCTTGCTTTCTGTCAGAAGTGCCCAACCTGCTGATAATGGTCCCTCATAGACAGAGTGTTCCACACAGCCCTGCCAGAGAGCTTTGGAGCACCTGCTGGGCACCAGGAGTGGCAATTGGCTTATTGGGTGTAGAGTCCTCCACCCTGAGCCTTCCCCCCACAGTGTCAATGTGCCCCCTTCCCTGGCACCCAAAGATTTGGGGTTTGCTGTGTGCTGTGCTGAGAAGCCCCTTGGTCCCCAGGGGCTGCTGGTTTGGGGTTCTGTCTTCTGCCTCTGGTTTCTTTGAAGGGTGCCTCGGGAGCAGCAGGTGTCCTGTTTCCAGCCATGCAGGTCTCCAGGGGAGGTCCCACATCTGCTGTGAGCACTGAGGTGCTACAGAGTGTTAGCACAGCACAGCCCTGATGGCTGGGGGGCTTCACCCTTCCAAGAGATTGCTTCAAAAAGGAAAGGATTTCTTCTGCCTTGCAGGACAGAAGTGTCTGTGCATGGCGTGGGGGTGAAGCAGCAGGGAGCTGTGGAGGGAACTGTCATGGATGGGACAGGACTGAGCTTCACTCAGGGATCTTTGTTCTTCTCCACCTTCATCTTCTGTCTGCCTCCAGGTTAGCCTGCCTTGCTGGGGGTAGAGAGAAAGCAAAGTCCTCTTCCTCTCTGAGCTGCAGACTGTGGCCTTGATGAAGGCAGCGAGTCCTGAGTGATGCAGGGCAGAGTGGAAGCCCTGCAAGATGGACAGACACCTCAGGAGGCATCACAGCCCAGAAGGAATGAGTTGGGTCCAGGAAGCAGATAGGATTCTCTTTGTCTCCTCATGTCCCCAGGGACAGAAGTCAGTGCCACTTGCATCCTGGGCAGGCTGCTCTGGGCCCTGCTGTCCCTGCAGACGAGGAGTCTGAATTAACTGATGTGGTTTCTCTCCCCTCTCTCCAAAGACACTGTCTCCAGCAAGCTGCAGAACAACAATGTCTACACCATTGCAAAGAGGAATGTGGAGGGCCAGGACATGCTCTACCAGTCCCTGAAACTCACCAATGGCATCTGGATCCTGGCCGAGCTCCGCATTCAGCCGGGGAACCCCAACTACACGGTGGGTGTGGGGCTGCCCAGGCCCCCTCTGGCTCCCCTCGCTCTGGGACCTGCTGGGCTAGGGCAGATCCTGCTGGAGTGACTGGGGGGAGGGCTGGACAAAGTGAGAACCCCCAGAATGACACTGCTGTGGACTCACACTGCTGTGTTGGCAGTGAGCTGGGACGGTGCCCGCTCAGCAGTCAGCAGGTACTGCCAAGGTTACCCAGAGAGGAAGCCAGGAGACATCAGCGAGAGAGCGCTGCCAGGGTGCCCTTCCCCCTCTCCCAAGGAGGAGCTGATGCCCAGCCACATTCCTGCAGTGGAAACCAGCTTGTCTGGTACCCAGAACATGGAGCTGCTGGGGCTGGAAGAGACCTCAGAGCTCATCCAGCCCAAGCACTCCCCCAGAGCTCACAGCCACACCACTGCTGCTCAGCCACTGCACCACAGCCCTCAGCACCACATCCATGTGGCTTTGAAACCCCTCCAAGGTGACTCCACCACCTCCCTGAGCAGCCTGGGCCTGTGCCTGAGAGCCCTTGCTGGGAAGACCTTTTTCCTAATGTCTAACCTGAACCTCCCCTGTCACAGCTTGAGGCCATCTCCTCTTGTCCTGTCACTTACTGCATGTGAGAAGAGCCCAACCCCCACCTGGCTCCAGCCTCCTTCCAGGGAGCTGTAGAGAGCAGTGAGGCCTCCCCTCAGCCTCCTTTCCTCCAGGCTGAGCAATCCTTAGTCATAGCATCAGAGAATCAACCTGGTTGGAAAAGATCTCAGAGATCATCCAGTCCAACCTATTACCAGACACCCAACACCTCCTGACAACTAAACCATGGCTCCAAGTGCCACATCCAAGCCTTTCTTGAACACTTCCAGGGACAGGGACTCCACCACCTCCCTGGGCAGCACATCCCAATGGCCAATTACTCTCTCTGGGAAGAACTTTCTCCTCATGTCCAGCCTGAACCTCCCCTGGCACAGCTTGAGACTGTGTCCTCTTGTTCTGCTGCTGGTTGTCCCTCCGCTGCTCCTCACAGGACTTGTGTCCATCAGCCAGGTCCATGAGCTGTCCAGGCCATTCTGTAGCTCAGCCTGTGGCGAGGCTGAGGAGCTCCTGCCTCGCCCTGCACCTCCCCCGACCCCCTCTGACCTCCTCTCTCCTCTCCTCCCCGCAGCTCTCCCTGAAGTGCCGTGCTCCCGAAGTGTCCCAGTACATCTACCAGGCCTACGATGCCATCCTGAAGAACTAACAGGAGCTCAGCCTGTGCCTCACCCTGCAGGAGGAGGGGGGAGAAGGGGGTCCCCAGCCCCTCCTTCCCCACTGGCTCGGGGGAAACGCACTCGAAACTGGAAGCAGCTGCATTGGTGTGTAGGGTTTGCAGTCGAGAGGCACTGAGTAAACAAAGGTAGCAATTAGTGTCCACGTGCTAACGATGGTAGGGAACAATACCCCACCCCCCACCCCCCACCCCTTGGTATTTTTAGCGTCCAATGGAGTTTGGAACCACTGCTTCAGCCCCTTCCTCCCCTCTCACCGTCCGTCCCCGTGGGCTTCTCCCATTCTGTGCCAATGTTCAGTGTTTTCTAAATGGCTTTAGGTGTAGCTAGGGTTTTGTAAGATACTGCTCACTGGAGACAGCCCAAGCTCCAGGCACCTCTCAGCTCATTAAAACAAGGCAAGAGTGTCGAAAACATCACCCTGCACTTCATCTGAGCTTTTTATACTCCTTCTGAGTTGTTGGTTTGTGTTGGGCTTTTTCCTCTACTGGCTCCAAGGGAAGAAGGTGATTCCAAGCAAGTGCTGGGAGCCCTCTGCCTCCCCACCCCCCAGGCAGGGACTTCTGGGCTCTGGCAGGGTGAGCAGGGCCTCGGGGAAGGAGGAGCAGAGCCATCAGCTGGGGCTGTGGAGGCGGATGGAGCCCTGAAGAGGCGGCGGGGGTTTGTTCCACTCGTGCTGGCAGACTCAGCTCTGCTCCTGGGTGGTGTTTTCACTCCAACCACCTCCCTGGCTCATTAGCTGCCGATTCGAGAAGCAAGGCTGCTGCTGCGTGGGGAGGAGCTGCAGCCCCGGATTGGCAGTGGGGCAGTGGTGGATGACATGAAGGCAAGGAGCCCACGCTCCGAGCAGCAGGCTCCAGGTATGGGCTCTGCATCCTCACCTGCCTGCGGCCCCTCTTCTTGTTTTCCCTATGCCAAACTGCCTTCTCCACCATCCCCCTCAGCTGTGCCACCTTCACCCAGCATCCCCAAGGCTCTGACTTGGCAGTGCTGCTTTCCCCCTAGGGCCACAGACACCAGCCCTGCCCCGATGGGAAAGGAGCTGCTGCTGGCAGCACCCCGGGGTACCACAGGGAGTGGAGTGGCTCTCCCTGTCCCCTTGTTTTACCCCAAAACCCAGGCTGTGGGGTGATGGGAGGTGGTTGGGGTTTGGTGGTGCCTGCACCCTGCGTGCCTGGGGGCTTCAGGTCCTGACAGTGCTGAGTTGAGCAGATCATGGAAGCATCTCTTGTGGTTGCAGCTCTGTGCCCGTGGGCACACAGGGACAGGCCAGCCAGGTTCCTGTGCTCACCCCCTGGCCTGAGCAGCACCAGCACCAGCCTGTTCCCAGGGCCAGGCCTGCTTCCCTTTCCACTCTGGGCTTGCCTCATTGCAACCACTGAGTGCTGTGGCACCAGCAGTGGAAGCAAAGCCTCTTGCCTGTCCTTGCTCCATCCATAGCTTGTCCTGCTTGAACCAAGCCAGCACCCAGACTGGCTTCACCCTCCCCAGCATGCTGATGCCATCTCCTCCCCAGCAAGCAAAGCTCTCGTGCATAGCAGCCCCCATGTTGTGATTTTAGATGCCACATTCCAAGTCAGTCAGTGCTGTAGAGTGGGAGATGGTTCATCAGGGCTTTGGTGCTGGCTGCAGCTCAAAAGCCAGGGCTGGGGAAAGGTCACAGTGCCCTGGAAGCATCCCAGCAGGGCCTGGGAGCTGCAGGACTCTGAGGGAGGTGATGTACCTGCACAGGAAGCCCTGTGCTCTGGCTGGGGGAAAAGTGGAGCAGAGCAGGAGCAGTGCAGCCCTGGAGTCCTGCCCACGTGTGCTGGGAGGTGATTTTGCTCCAGGCCCTGCGGGTGCCCTGCACAAATCATTACCAGAGCCAGTAAGGAAGTGCCAGGGGCGCTGGGCAGGATGCTGCCTGGGGGCAGGAGGAGATGGCGGAGGGTCAGGAACAACACTTCAGCCTCTTCTGCTGAGGAGCCAGTGTGACTTTGATGGGAGGGGGCACAGAGCACCCCCTTCCCCTGGCAGATTCCTCCCCAGCTTCCTGAGCACGGCTGTGCCTGCGCCGCAGGGCAGAGCCTGGGCTCGCTCGGTGCCATCTCGCCCTCCTCGCGCCGCCCGCTCCGGTGTTCGCCAAGTAGCTGTGTTGCTCTTCAGGCCTCACCTGCCTCCGTGTCAATAAAGTCATTTCCATCATGCTCTGGCTGCCTCTGCCTCTGTGGGGCTGGGGAGAACGTCTGGTTCCCCCTGCTCTTGGCCCTGCCCGTGGGAGCAGGCAGGGCTGAAGCCTGGGTTTGGTGGGGCGGAGGCTGTTTGCTCACCGGGAGCCTTTCATCCTCTTCCCACCAGCCACTGCTGCAGCAGAGACCCCCCTGTGACAGAGGCTTGTGGGGTGAGCAGGCAGAGAAAGTCCTCAGTCCTCAGCCTCTGGCTCTGCTCTCTTCTTGAAGGGCAGCAGGAAAAGGGCACAGCTTGCAGGAGGCACTGGCAGCTCAGCAGGGACAGCCTCTGCTGAGGAGCAGAAGATGGACCGAGCTGGTTAGCCCTTTCTGGGCCCCAGGTGGGCTGTGCAGCCTGCCCTGCTACCCCTGCAGCCTGCCCTCCTTCCCCTGCAGCCTGCCCTGCTACCCCTGCAGCCTGCCCTGCTTCCCCTGCAGCCTGCCCTGCTACCCCTGCAGCCTGCCCTGCTTCCCCTGCAGCCTGCCCTGCTTCCCCTGCAGCCTGCCCTGCTTCCCCTGCAGCCTGCCCTGCTACCCCTGCAGCCTGCCCTGCTTCCCCTGCAGCCTGCCCTCCTTCCCCTGCAGCCTGCCCTGCTTCCCCTGCAGCCTGCCCTGCTTCCCCTGCAGCACAATGATCGAGTCCTAGGAGCTGCTGATGACTTTGGATTGCTCTGAACTGGGGCTGGCATTTTCCAGAGGGCTTTGTCATCACTGGTCCTGTCTGGGACAGGGTGGTTTGAGATGTAAAACCATAGTACTGGGCCAAGCTCAGGCAGCCCCAAATCGAGCCCTCCAAGCAGCCAGAAATGCAGAGACACAACTGAGCAGCTTTGTGAGGTGCAGCTCTGGAGCACAGCAACTTTTGCCCTCACCCTTGCCCAGCCCTGGACTAGTGGCGCTTAGAGGTCAAGCGACTTGCACCCTGTGATGGCCTGGGGTGGCAGGGACTGCAGCAGCCCGTGGTGCTGTGCACTGGGATGTGTTGGTGGCAGAAGCAGGTTTGTGTGCCGAGTACCACGGTGCCAGGCTGGCTGGGGGTGCTGTCGAGTTCCTTCCATGCTCCTTGGTGTGCCTGGGCTGAGCTGCATTGCTTGGGCACTGGGGGTGGGATGGGAATCCCCCATTGTGGGTCTGCTCCTGTGGTGGTGCTGAGGGTGAACCTGGGGCAGCATTTGGCCTAACACAGGAGCAAAAGCTGCAGCAGGACACTCAGGGCTCTGCTGTGCCAGCTGCTGTCCAGGGGCAAAGCAAAAGGTTCCTCCCTCCCTCCCTCCCTTCCTCCCCTGTTCTCCTGTGGGAGAAATTGGTCTTCCCTGCTGCCCTGGGTGTGCAGGCATAGTCCCACCCCGGCACCGGGGTCACGGCAGCCCCAGGCCGTGCTGTACCCTGCCGGCTGGGTGTGCTTCATTAGCATCCTCAGCCCCTGGTGCTGGGAGCTCTGGGGACATGGGGGACGCTCCCTGGGCTGGGAGCTGCCCCGCGGGTGGCTGTTGCCCAAAGCCTTCCCCCTTCCTGAGGCCATGCACAGGGACCTCCTAGCTCGCTCCCTGCTGCTCTGGATGGAGATGGGGCCAGCTCTGCCGTGCCGGGTGGGCTCCCCAAGATCCCTGCTGCTGCCGGCAGCCTCACACTCGTCCTGTGTGTGCCAGCCGGTACCTGAGCCCGCAGGGAGGCACAGGGAGAGGCAGGGACGCGTCTGAGGATTTTGGAGGCTATGACTGCAGCCCCCCGAGGCATCGGCTCTGGCTGTCCCCTGCCTGCCAGGACACGGAGTTCTGCCAGATGATCTGGGGTCTGCGCGGCTCTGCTGTCGCCGAGGCTGGGATGAGCCTCCCAGGCAGTGGGGACGTGCCGGGCTCCAGCCCCGCTCCCCTCCCCCCTCCCTCCTATATTAAATTTCACAAATAAAACTGCAAGTGCAGAGCATCTCGGAGGGAGCTGCTAAAAATAGCCCCGGGGCTGGAGCCTGGATTGTGCAGGAGGCTCATGTGCAGCCCGATCCCTGCCCTCGCCCAGAAACATTCCAGGGCTCAGGGCTGCGCGGTGGCGGAGAGGGAAGGGGAGCTGGGGGCTGTGCGAGCAGAGCAGCGTCGAGCGCTGCTGAGGACCCCCAGACCGCCTCAGGGTTTCTCTGGCTGCAAGCAGCTCTGCAGGAAAATGAGCCCCGGATCTCTGACAGCCTGGGTGGGATGTGAGACACAGAGGAGGGGCTCTGACCCCCTTTGCCTGCCGCTGCTCGGCCCCAGCCTTGGTGCAGCGTGGCACAGAAGGGTGTCCCACGTTCTGCCAGCTGCTCTTAGTCTCCTTGAGCCTTGGAGCTGTGCCTGTCGTCCCCTTTTCCCCTAGGAAATGTGTTTGCACTTGTACCCCCTCCTCACCCCGGGGAGGAGCCCCAGGAGATGATGATCGACCCAACCAAAGGTGCTGCTGCTGCTGCGGGGAGCACGACCATGCCGTGGTTGCTGTTTGGGCTCAGCCAAGCCTGTGTGGGGGCAGCCTGAGCCATGGGCATCCCCCAGTTGTTCACTGGTGTCACTGACCTGGAGTGGCATTCAGGGTCTGCTTCAAGGGGCAGAGAGGTGGGGGGAGGGGGTGTCCACCAGCAGCATATCGCAGGGACCTGGACCAGGCTCTCCAGAAGTGTGGCCAGCATCTTCCTCCCTCTCCAGGGCACAGGTAAATGCTCAGTGTGGGGTGTCACAAAAATGCAGCCACTGCCTCTCTTGGTGGGCTCTGGCACCATTATGGGCCGAGAGCATCCCCCGGTGTCAGTGGGCACAGGGAAAGCCCAGCTCTGCCGACTAAACCAGGAGCTGGCACAGCAAGGGGGTGAAGGGTGCCCGAGAAGACGCCGGCAGCAGTGTGAGAGGAAGGAAAGGCTCCCGCGGAGGGGTCCTACCCTCGTTCCCCAAAGGAGTCTGGCCTCACGGGGCTCCCATGGGGTGGGCATGAGGGCACGGGTGCTGTTGGGTGCTGGGCAGGGAAGGGGTGATGGTGTTGCACCCAGCACACTGCAGGGGAGACATGGGAGGGTCTTTTCTCATCGGCACCTCCCCAGAGCCCTGGGAGAAGCTGGTGTCCCTCCTGGCTTCCTCCGACTCGCTCCGGGCATTGCCTGCCTGCTTTCTCGGCTGCTGCCTGCTTCCATCCCCGGGCACTGCCTGCATCCCTCCCCGGACATCCCTGCCTGCACCCCCGCCTGAGCACGCTGCCTGCCGCCCTCCCCGGGCACTGTCCGCTTCACGCCCGGGCATTCCCCGCATCCTTCCCCGGGAGCTGCTTCTATCCACCCCCGGGAACCGCCTGCCCCCTCTCCGCCGTGCCCCGGCCGGATTTTTGCTACCCAGCGGCGGTCGCCCTCCCCGCCCGGTCCCCCCTGCCGCCGCCGCCCGGCCCCTCGGTATAGCGGCGCCGGGCGGGGGCCGGGCCGGGGCTCTGCAGCGGGGCCGCCCGCCCCGCACCGGGCTCGCCGCATGGCTCCGCCGCCCGCCGGGGTTCCGCCGGCCCGGGCTGCTGCTGCTGCAAGGTACGGGGCTGGGGCGGGGTTGCAGGGGGAGCACTGGGGGGTAAAGTTGCCTCTGGGCAGGGCCGGGGCGGGGGGTGGGGGGTGGAAATCGGGGCAGCGGGGCGGCGGGGGGGGGGTTCCAGCGAAAGTTGAGCGTCGGTGCCCCCAGCTCCTTGTGTCCCCCACCGTGCGGTCCCTCTTCCCCTGCATCCCCGACCTCCTCCAGCCCCAGCACCCTCCCGCCGCGGGCCAGTGCCGGTGCCGCTGCGCTGCCCGCCGCCGTGAGAGCATCCCCCGGGAGGGTCGGGGCGGGAAGCAGGGTGCCGTATCCGGCCCAGCCCTACGAAGCCGGAGGGTCCCAGCTGGCTCCTCCGGCTGTCCCCGGAGAGGCGAGGGACGGGGGCGGGTGGCGGCGGGGTCCCCCAGGTCGCGCTGAGGGCCTCGGGGCTGGGGCTTCCTTCTCGGGGCCGCTCTGCAACCCCCACTCGGCCCCGCGACCCGCCGAGCCCTGTCCTGCGCTCAGCGCCCGGAGCCTCCCAGCTGCACCCCTCCCTACTCTGCCACCCCACCGCGGGGCCACCTTGACTCGTCCCTGCTCTCCCACCCCACCGCAGGGACACTCTGGCTGCGTCCCCCTTATCTGCACCCCAGTTTCCCCCAGTGGTGTGAGCTGGGCTGGGAGCTGTGGGGTCAGCCTTGATGCTTCAGGGTGCACGGCTGATTTCTGGGGCCCATGGGGCACCTCTCCTCATTCATGAGTCTTTTGTGTGATCCCAGCGGGGACACAGGGGTTTTGGGGTGCCACAGCAGGGCTCAGCCTGCTCCCAAGTTCAGGGCAGCCTCAGGGGTCCTGGGTCTCCGGCCGTGCCCCTCCATTACCCTCTGGCCCCACAGAGGACCTGGGGTTGCTTCTGCGAGGAGGAAGGGTTTGTGGGGACAAGGTTGTCCCTGCAGCAGAGTGGCCCCCCCCGAACTTGCAGTGACAGCTTTCTGCGGGGGGAGGAAGGCCCCCAGCAGGGCAGAGCCTAGGGGCTCCTGCAGCCCCCCTTTGGTGACTGGGTACCCAAGGAGAGCCAACAACCTAGGGCATGGTCCCAGCCACGCAGTGTGCCATGGGCACAAACCCACCCTGCTGCCCAGGGCTGGATCAGGCCCCACTGTGAGGAGGATGAGGATGGTGTGAGCCATGGCCCAGCTCGGGGTGCTGCAGGAAGCTCAACTGCCCTGGCAGCCAGCAGTGGGAGTCTCATGGCTGAGCTCTCCCCAGGGCAAATAACCCCCAGCAAAGAGGCAGGACAGGGAGGGTTGAACCTGCTGCCTTCTGCCGGCTTAGGAGCTGCCGCCCAGGGCTCTGGGGATGGTTTAAGGATGGAAGCAGCCACACTTCGGGGTAAAGTAGGAGCTCCTTTAGAGCAAAAGTGGGGCCCAGCCCTCACCCTTGCTGCTGCCATCGTGGCTCTTGCTCAGGAGCCTGGTGCCAGCAGGTGTCTGGGCTCCTCAGACTCAGCTCCCACATCCTCCTGTGACCCCAAACGTGTGGCCCTGCCCGGAGCCCCTCCAGCCTCAGCACGTGTGGCTTGTGGGCTCCCCGCCGTCAGCCGGCTGGGAAATTAGCCTCCATCAAGTTAATTGCCAGAGTGCTCACAGCCTGGAATTAAAGATTAAAGCTGTCACTCCCGCACAGAGCACTGCCCCCGCCCAGCAGAAGGCAGTTCTGGCTGTCCAAGCAGATCGAAGATGGATTCCCCTCTGGCTTGGGGTAGCACCAGGAGGGAGCAGCCAGCGACTGTCCCTGCAGGTGCTGAGAGTCAACCCCATGAACCAGCTGCTGCTGGGGCTGAGTAAGCCCTGAGCCACAGACAGTCTCTTTGCCGGAGGTCTCCTTCCTCCTGCACTAAAATGTGCCTGGGAGAACTTCCTGGGGTCTGCCTCACTCTGCAGGGTGGGAGCCTCTGAGGCGGACCCTGAGGTCGCGCAGTGCTGAGAGCCCTGGGGTTAGGTCCAGTCTGGGCTCTCCAGTTCAAGAGAGACAGAGACCTGCTGGAGGGAGTCCAAGGGAGAGCCAGGAGGGTGATCAGGGCACTTGAGCATCTCCCTTGTGAAGAGAGACTGAGAGCCCTGGGGTTGTTTAGTCTGGAGAAGAGAAGGCTGAGCGGGATCTGATCGATGTCTATCAATAGCTGAGGGCTGGGGGTCAGGTGGAGGGAGCCAAGCGCTTTTTGGTAGTGCACACTAGTAAGACAAGAAACAACAGGTTCAAGCTTGAACATGGAAGATTTCACCTCACCATGAGGAGAAACTTCCTTACAGTGAGGGTGACAGAGCCCTGGAGCAGGCTGCCCAGAGAGGTTGTGGAGTCTCCTTCTCTGGAGACTTTCCAACCCCACCTGGATGCCTTCCTGTGCAGACTGCCCTGGGTGATGCTGCTCTGGCAGGGGGGTTGGACTCGATGATCTCTTGAGATCCCATCCAACCTCTAAAGTCCTGTGGTACTGTGGTTGGAAGGGACCTTGGAAGAGCATCCTGTCCACCCCCCCTGCCAGAGCAGGGGCACCCAGGGCAGGTCACACAGGAACACATCCAGGTGGGCATTGAAAGTCTCCAGAGAAGGAGACTCCACAACCTCTCTGGGCAGCCTGCTCCAGGGCTCTGTGAGCCTCACAGTAAAGTTCCTTCTCATGTTCAGATGGAGCTTCCCATGTTCAAGCTTATGCCCACTGCCTCTTGTCCTGTTACTGGGGACCACTGAGAAGAGTCTGGCCCCATCTTCCTGACCCCCACCTCTTGGATATTTGTGCACATTGCTAAGATCCTCCCTCAGCCTCCTCTCCTCCAGGCTAAGCAGCCCCAGCTCTCTCAGCCTGTCCTCGCATGAGAGATGCTCCAGGCCCCTCAGCACCTCAGCAGCCCTGTGCTGGACTCTCTTCCATGGACTCCTGCTCGGGAAAGCCCTCACCTAAAGCAGCAGCGATGTCTGCCAGGGTGATCCTAGGATCTGATGGGCTTCTCCTTGGCCTTGCAGTGACCTGCCGTCCCGGAGGGGAAATGCATCCTGAATGGGGCTGAGGCCCCCTGCGTGGGAATATGCAGCCTCGGCACCGCGGGGGCAGCACCGGGGCAGCGGCCGGCGCCTGGCGGCATGGTGGCGACGGTCAAGATCGCCGTGCTGGGAGCCCAGGGCGTGGGCAAGAGTGCCATAGTGCGGCAGTTCCTCTACAACGAGTTCAGCGAGGTCTGCGTGCCCACCACGGCTCGCCGCGTCTACCTGCCTGCCGTCGTCATGAACGGCCACGTCCACGACCTGCAGATCATGGACTTCCCCCCCATCACCGCCTTCCCCGTCAACACCCTGCAGGTAGGCGCCTCTGCTGGGAGGGGAAATCCCCCACCCCACCCCCACCCCGCCAGAGCAGCTCAGCTGGGAGCAGATGAAGCACAACTACAAGCTGCAATGAATGTGTACCAAACACACAATGTTTATTGACAGGTATTTACAGCTGATAAACAGCACAAGAGCCACCCCCCGGCCAAAGACCAGGGGAGCTGCAAGAGCTTCTCCCTTCCCTGCCTCCTCCCTGTGGTGGGTTGAAATTTCGCCCCCCCCCAGCATTCACTTTGCCAGAGCAGCTCAGGTGGGAGCAGATGAAGCTGTATTTGCAAGCAGCACTACAAGCTGCAATGATTATGTACCAAATACACAATATTTATTGACAGGTATTTGCAGTTGATAAATAGCACAAGAACTCCCCCTGGCCAAAGACCAGGACAGCTGCAACAGCTTCTCCCTTCCCTGCCTCCTTCCTGTGGTGGGTTGAAATTCCCCCCTCCCCAGCATTCCCTTTGCCAGAGCGAAGCAGATGAAGCTGTATTTACAAACACAACTACAAACTACAAGTAAAATACACAATACTTACAATATTGACAGGTATTTAGTGTTGATAAACAGCACAAGAACCCCCAGCCCTGGCCAAAGATGAAGGGAGCTGCAACAGCTTCTCCCTTACCTGCCTCCTTCCTGTGGAAACTTCCCCCCCTCAACATTCACTCCGCCAGAGCAGCTCAGCTGGGAGCAGAGGAAGCAAAACCACAAACTGCAATGAATGTGTACCAAGTACACAATATTTATTGACAGGTATTTGCAGTTGATAAACAGCACAAGAGAATAGAATAGAATAGAATAGAATAGACCAGACCAGGTTGGAAGAGACCTTCAAGATCATCGTGTCCAACCCCTCAACCAATCCAACACCACCTAAACAACTAACCCATGGCACCAAGCACCCCATCAGGTCTCCTCCTGAACACCTCCAGGGATGGGGACTCCACCACCTCCCTGGGCAGCCCATTCCAATGGGCAATCTCTCTGTGTAGAACTTCCTCCTAACCTCCAGCCTAAACCTCCCCTGGTGCAGCTTGAGACTGTGTCCTCTTGTTCTGGTACTGGCTGCCTGGGAGAAGAGACCAACATCTGCCTGTCTACAACCTCCCTTCAGGTAGTTGTAGAGAGCAAGAAGGTCTCCCCTGAGTCTCCTCCTCTCCAGGCTAAGCAACCCCAGCTCCCTCAGCCTCTCCTCACAGGGCTTATGTTCCAAACTCCTCACCAACTTTGTTGCCCTTCTCTGGACACCTTCCAGCAAGTCAACCTCCTTCCTAAACTGAGGAGCCCAGAACTGGACACAGGACTCAAGGTGCGGCCTAACCAGTGCAGTGTCCAGGGGCAGAATGACCTCCCTGCTCCTGCTGGCCACACTCTTCCTGATGCAGGCCAGGATGTCATTGGCCCTCTTGGCTGCCTGGCCACACTGCAGGCTCATGTTCAGCCTACTATCAACCACTACCCCCAGGTCCCTCTCTGTTTGGCAGCTCTCAGCCACTCTGACCCCAGCCTGTAGCTCTGCATGGGGTTGTTGTGGCCAATGTGCAGCACCTGGCACTTGGATGTGTTCAATCTCCTGCCCTTGGCCTCTGCCCATCTGTCCAGCCTGTCCAGGTCCCTCTGCAGAGCCTCTCTACCCTCCAGCAGCTCAACTCCTGCCCCAGCTTGGTGTCATCAGCAAATGTACTGCTGATGGACTCAATGCCCTCATCCAGATCATCAATGAAGATGGTAAAGAGCAAAGAGCCACCCCCTGGCCAAAGACCGGGGGAGCTGCAACAGCTTCTCCCTTCCCTTGCCTCCTTCCTGTGGAAACTTCCCCCCCCTGGCAGAGCAGCTCAGGTGGGAGCAGATGAAGCTGTATTTACAAGCAGCTCTACAAGCTGCAATGATTATGTACCAAATGCACAATATTTATTGACAGGTATTTGCAGCTGATAAACAGCACGAGAGCCACCCCCTGGCCAAAGACCAGGACAGCTGCAACAGCTTCTCCCTTCCCTGCCTCCTTCCTGTGGTGGGTTGAAATTTGCCCCCCAACATTCCCTTTGCCAGAGCAGCTCAGCTGGAAGCAAATGGAAGCTGTGTTTGCAGGCAAAACTGCAGTCTACAACAGGATGCAATGGAAGTGTACCAATTACCCAGGATTTGCAATAATTACAGGGATTTCCAATTAACAAACAGCACAAGAACCCCAACCCTGGTCAAAGAGCCTCCCCCTGCCTCCCCCTCACCCCCCCTGTACAAAAGAAGGGACAAGAGAAAGGAGCAGAGAAGTTAATACCAAGGCAATGCAGCCAAGGTCAAGCAGAAGCAAGTTAGTTTCTCTCCCCAGAGTGAAGAAGGGAGAAGAGAAGAGGAATTGTTTTGGGGACAAGATCTGGTGGTAGCTACCTCTCCCCTGGGATTGGTTAGAACTATCATCACTTCCCTTTTTGACACCCAGGAGTGATTTATTTACAGTCTGCTACTTTTCTGCTTCCACGATCTGTGAGAACTTTTTAAAGGCATAGCCCAAACCCACCACACTTCCCTGCCCCCCTGTACACAACAGGGAGAAGAGAGAATAGCAGAGAAGTTGTGGTTGCTACCAGCCACAACAAAGCAGTGCAGCCAGGAGGAGCATCAGCCAGAGCTGAAGTGAAAAGAGAGAGAGAGATCCTTTAGCAAGCTAAATCTCGTGGTAGCTGCCTCTCCACTGGGATTGTTTAGAAGTATCATCACTTCCCTTTTTACTCCCAGTAGTGATTTAGTAGTGATGTGAGGAAGAAGCTGTTCCCCATGAGGGTGGTGAGAGCCTGGCACAGGTTGCCCAGGGAGGTGGTGGCAGCCTCCTGCCTGGAGGTGTTTGCAGCCAGGCTGGAGGTGGCTGTGAGCAACCTGCTGTGGTGTGAGGTGTCCCTGGCCATGGCAGGGGGGTTGGAGCTGGCTGATCCTCGAGGTCCCTTCCAGCCCTGACAGGTCTGTGGTCCTATGATTTGTTTACATTCTACTACTTTCTGTTCAAGAGCCATGAATAATTCTAAAGGCATAACCTGAAACTACAACCACAGGACCCAGCCAGCTCAGTGCCACAGGACCTCCATGCTGGTGGTGGGTCTCTGGTGACCTCCGTGGGGTTCTGCTGCGTACCCCTGAGGTGCTCCAGCTCTGCCCTTCGGGAGGGATGCTTCTCCCCACCCCCAGCCCTGGGCTGTGGTTTGCTTGCTGGGAGCCAGTGTGAGGGATCACAGCCTTGTGGCTGCTGGCTGAGCAGGCCTAGGATAAAGTGGCTTTGAAAGCTCTTTCACCTAAAGTGATGGCAAACACGGGGAGGAGGATGTCCCACCGCGAGGACGATGGCTTTGGTGATGCCCACTGCCCCAGCTGGATCCAGCTCTGTGGCTGCCAGAGCCAGCACCAGCAAAGGGCTGGGGGAGCATGGCCAGGGGAACACCACAGCTGCCTGAAGAGCCAGACCCCAATGCATCCCCAGCCTGAGGCAGGTTTGTCCCTTCCCAGGGTGGCTGTCACAGCCCCAGCACTACCAGGGCTTGTCCCCAGAGTGGTGAGCCCACCAGCTCCTCCTCAAAGCCCCAGTGCTCCTCAGTGCTCCCAGTGCTCCTAGTGCTCCCCAGTGATCCCCAGTGCTCCCCAGTGTCCCTAGTGCTCCCCAATGCTCCCCAGTGATCCCCAGTGTCCCCAGTGCTCCCAGTGCTCCCCAGTGTCCCTAGTGCTCCCCAATGCTCCCCAGTGATCCCCAGTGTCCCTAGTGCTCCCCAGTGTCCCCAGTGCTCCCAGTGCTCCCCAGTGATCCCCAGTGCTTCCCAGTGCTCCCCAGTGCTCCCCCAAAAGGCAGTGTGGGGTTGGGAAGCGTTGGCACTGCTGCCAGTTGCTTCAGGGGGGGCTTAACAGGGAAAAAGGCTCATTCCATAGCCCCGGCCCAGGGGGGGAAAGGAGCTGGAGGTGTCCAGCCGTGCCAAAGGGCAGTGCCACCGGTGGGGACATCCCCGTGGGAGCTGGGCACTCTGCTGTTTTAAACCAGTGTCACTGTTTGGCTCCTGTGCCCAAGGGACACGGGGTGACAGGGGCTCTGTGGTGCTCCCAGCTCCTGCATGTGAGTCAGGCAGGAGGGGAAATGAGCAGTGCAGGGGCCAGGAGGAGCTTCGAGGAGGAGCCAGGGTCTGCAGGGAAGGAGAGGTCAGAGGCAGCAAAGGGCAATCCCCTGCCAGCCGCTGCCTGTGCGCTCCATTAACTCCCTGCCTGGCTGCACACAAGAGGAGCTGGTGGGAACAGATGGAGGTTTCCAGGGAAGAAAGGGGGGGTCAGAGGGTCTGGCTCTGAGGGGAAAGGAGAGGATACTGTGATACTGTGACCACGGTGGGGGATCAGGCTCTGTCTGCTGGAAAGCACCGCTGGGCTCTGCCCTGCGGCCAGAAGCAGCATCCCTGCAGGGATATCCCAGGAGATGAGCAGGAGCTGGTGGCTCTCCAGCATCCCTCACAGGACCAGCTGGGGATGCACAGTGTGACCCTCCTCCAGCCCTGAGCATCCCAGGAAACCTGCCCTGCAACAGGGAAAACCATCCCAACATCACAGCATCAGAGCAAGCTACACCCCAGCATGGCGAAATAGCTGGGACTGACTGAGCTCCCAGCTGTACCAGGACTCAGAGTAACCTCAGAGCAACCTCAGAGTAACCCAGCCACTTCCTCTGCCTGAAGCACTCTGATTCCAAGGAGCTACACCTCACCTGCTCCTCTCTGTGGAAGGTAGCAGGGTTGTGTTGTGCCACTCACTCCCAGCTCCTTCCTGTGCTGCGATGGAGACCAACCTGCACTCCAAGACTTTCCTCTCCCCAGTTCCCTTCGGCCCCAGGGCTTCCTGTGTCACCTCACTCTGACGAGGAGCTCAGGAGAGGATGATTCATGGCACTGAAGGGCTTTGCTCAGGGAGAAGTGATGGCTGTGCTCCTTGCTGCAGCTCCCTCCTCTCCCGTGGTGCTCAGGAGGGCTTGCAGTGCTGCCTGCACAGGCTGCCGGTCCCAGTACCGCAGCTGGGCTGGGGAGAGGGCTGGAAGCGGAGCAAATGTTCCCTCCTGTACGGGGGGTGGGTGGGGGTGGGGGAGAGAATCCTCTTATTCCTGGAATCCCAAAGCCTTCCTAGCAACATGAATTTCTGACAGCTCCAAATTCTGGCTCTGGAGAGGCCACCCCTGAGTGCCTCTGCCCTGGCTCCCCATCTCACTCTCGCACACCCCACCCCTGAGCAGCTGCTCCTCACCTCCAAACAGCTTCACCATCACCTTCCCCCTCTGACCCACAGAGCTGCTGGTTCCTCACCCCCAGCCCCACAGGGCTTAGCCCTCAGCACCCTCCTCACCTGCCTTGCCCCAAAACCAGGGTGCCTAGGTAATTAGCACAGCTCATTTGCAGCCCTGGAGGGTGAAGGTTTATATCCTGGGCTGGGGGTGATTCAGCCTTGCTCCCCACTCAGCTCTGGGCCCCAGGCAGGATGTGGCCCTCATTCTGGGGTGCCAGATCCAATTGTCTCTCCTCTGGATTAACAGGGTGGGGGGTGAGTGGCCTCCAGAGATGGGGATGGGTGAGTGAAGGGCTGGGAGGAGCCACAGCCCTCACCGGGGTGGGTCAGGGCAGAGATGAGATGCTGGGAGCTGGGTTTTGGGGCCAGAGAGCGTGCAGCTGCCTTGGGAGCTGCCAGTGCAGCAGCAGCCTTGACGTGTCCAGCCCTGGGCGTCCCGTGGGCACAGCAGCAGGGCTGAGCCAGGATTGATGCCTCTCTGCACCTTGCAGGAGTGGGCGGACGTGTGTTGCAGGGGGCTCCGGAGCGTCCATGCCTACATCCTGGTCTATGACATCTGTTGCTTTGACAGCTTCGAGTACATCAAAACCATCCGCCAGCAGATCCTGGAGACGAGGTAGGCATTGCTGCATCACAGGCTGCATCCCTCTGGGGCTCCCAGAAGCACAGCATCCCAGATTCCCAGCAGGGAGGGGTTGGAAGGGACCTCAGGGGATCAATCAACCAGTCCAAGCCCCCTGCTCCAGCAGGGCAGCCACAGCAGCGTGCCCAGGAGCACAATGGCCAGGGGGGGTTGGAAGCTCTCCGCACAAGGAGACTTTCCTCATTGCAGAGATGCTGCAGGCCTCTCAGCATCTTCAGAGCCTCTGCTGGACTCTCTCCAGCAGTTCCCTGTCTCCTGAGCTGGACCCAGTACTACTCACGCCAGCTCTCCCTTGCTCTTGGCATCAATGATGAGAGATTGCAGACTGGGACGAAGTATCAGAGGTGAGAGATCGCAGACTGGGACAAAGCCCTCTGCAGGGCTGGGAGCTCAGAAGTGAAACTGGATGTGAGAGCAGGAGAAAGAGCAGGACCCTGGGCAGATATCTGCTGTGGCTGAGGGTCACCATCCCTGGTACAGTGGGTGGCTGGCCGTGAGGAGTGACAAGGGCACAGGCTGAGGACCTGTTTAGGGACAAGGTCTTTACCATGATACCCTCACTGGAACAGGTTGCCCAAGGAGGTGGTTGAGGCTCCATCCCTGGTGATGTTCAAGATGAGGCTGGACAGGGCTCTGGGCAACCTGATCTAGTTGAGGATGTCCCTGCTGACTGCAGAGGGGGTTGGACTGGATGAGCTCTGGAGCTTCCTTCCAACCCAAACCATTCTATGGTTCCATGGTGCATGTCCTTGTTGACAAGGATCATAGGACCATAGGATGTTAGGGGTTGGAAGGGACCATGGAAGATCATCGAGTCCAAGCCCCCTGCCAGAGCAGCATCACCCAGGGCAGTCTGCACAGGAAGGCATCCAGGTGGGATTGGAAAGTCTCCAGAGAAGGAGACTCCACAACCTCTCTGGGCAGCCTGCTCCAGGGCTCTGTCACCCTCACTGTAAGGAAGTTTCTCCTCATGGTGAGGTGAAATCTTCCATGCTCAAGCTTTTGTTTCTCAATGCTATTGTTTCTCGTCTTACTAGTGTGCACACCACTGTCAAGAACTTGCCTCCCTCCCCCAGCCCTCAGCTATTGATAGACATTGATCAGATCCCTCTCAGCCTTCTCTTTTCCAGACTAAACCTCCCCAGGGCTCTCAGTCTCTCTTCACAGGGGAGATGCTCAAGTCCCCTAATCACCCTCCTGGCTCTCCCTTGGACTCTCTCCAGCAGGTCTCTGTCTCTCTTGAACTGGGGAGCCCAGACTGGACCTAACCCCTACCATTCTGTCATTCTAAGGCTTGGGCAATGCTCTCAGCACCTGGGACAGGTCGCGGTGCGGGATGCGGGGGGTGGGGTGTCTGCCTGCTGGGCTGTTTTGCACCAACCCTTCCCGCCCTGCCTCCAGGGTCATCGGCACCTCGGAGACCCCCATCATCATCGTGGGCAACAAGCGGGACCTGCAGCGGGGCCGGGTCATCCCGCGCTGGAACGTCTCCAACCTGGTGAAGAAGACCTGGAAGTGCGGCTACATCGAGTGCTCGGCCAAGTACAACTGGCACATCCTGCTGCTCTTCAGCGAGCTGCTCAAGAGCGTGGGCTGTGCGCGCTGCAAGCACGTCCACACCACCATCCGCTTCCAGGGCGCCCTGCGCAGGAACCGCTGCACCATCATGTGAGCGCCCCCGGCCCGGCCCCGGCCGACCCCCGGCCCCGGCCGACCCCCCGGCGCCGCCCGCTGCGGGGGGAGGTGATGCCACGGGGGGAGCTGTGCCCAGAGCGCCTTGGGCGTTGCTCCCGCACGGTGCTGGCAGCCCGAGGTGACGTTTAGGGACAGTGCATCTCGGGCGGTGCTGGGCAGGGGGCATGTGGTGGCCGCCGGTGGGTGGCTGAGCTGCCTGGAGGGAGGACCTCAGCTAACCCCTGAGCCCACCCTGATCCTCCAGCTGGGGGTCAAGGGGTGGCTGAGCTGCCTGGAGGGAGGACCTCAGCTAACCCCTGAGCCCACCCTGATCCTCCAGCTGGGGGTCAGGGGGTGGCTGAGCTGCCTGGAGTGAGTACCTCAGCTAACCCCTGAGCCCACCCTGATCCTCCAGCTGGGGGTCAGGGGGTGGCTGAGCTGCCTGGAGTGAGTACCTCAGCTAACCCCTGAGCCCACCCTGATCCTCCAGCTGGGGGTCTGGGGGTGGCTGAGCTGCCTGGAGTGAGGACCTCAGCTAACCCCTGAGCCCACCCTGATCCTCCAGCTCTTGGGGCTGAAGCTGTCCCCAGGGGGGGTTGTCTCTGCTGTGCCTGAAGCACTGCACAGCATGGGGGTAGGGGAGGTGGTGCCCAGAGGTTGGCTGTTGGGTCCACCCTTGCTGGCTCCTGGCCTGGCACTGCAGGGTCAACGCTTGCTGCTGCCTGCCACCACCTGCTCCCTGGAAGGGCCTTGCCCAGCAGCTGTGCCCTGATGGCCAGGGTGGCTCTGATCCTGGGGCACACGGAGTGCTGGTACCCAGCCTGCAGAGCTGGGGTTCCTCCCTCAGAGGGCAGAGCAGCCTCCTGCAAGAGGCCAGGTTACACAGGCTCTCTTTTGGCTCGGTTGGGTCAGATTTCCAGGAGGAATTCCTGGATGAATGCAAGAAATGGGGGGGGGGAGGGAACCAATGAATCCTCCATCCTGCTCCTTGCATCCCCCCAGGGTGCCAGGTGCTGCTGCCCCAGCGCTTCGAGTCCCCTCCTGCCCCAATTCATCCAGGGAAGTCTTCTCCTTCCCCACCAGCCAGTCCAACACCAAACCATCTCGAGGCGCTCCTTGCTGGGCAGATCACCCCTCTGCTACCTCGCGTGCCAGGCTCAGCAGGTGACCAGCTTTGTGCAGCTCTGACCCAACCCCTGGTGTCCCCAGGGCAGGCAGATCCCACCATGCCATCCTGACCCACGCCAGGCTTCCCCACAGGGACCCTCGCCCCCATCCACGGGAGGTGCCAGCGGTGGGAGGGCAGCCTCCAAAGCAATAGGGGCCTGGAGCTGCATTTCCAGCTGTGTTCCTTGTTTCTCCTTTAGTTCTGTGCACATCCCTAACAGGAAGGTGAGCCTCTCATGAGTATTTTTTCATTGTTTTTCAGTCTTTTGTCTCGTTCTCACAGCAGGCTTGGAGCTCACCTCTGCCCTGTCCGGCAGGCTGGGTTAGCAAACAGGCCTGGGGCATCGTGCTGGCAATGGGTGAGGAGAGGCTGAGGGGGTTGTGCTTCCCCCTTCTTGCTGCTCCTTCTAAGACTCAGGAGATCACCATCCTCACCCCTTGAGGCAGGGTCTGAGACCAGTCCATCCTCCAGCAAAACCCTCTCAGTGATTTCTGGTGTCACAGAGGGGGCTGCTGTGGGCAGTAAAGCAAAGAGCCACCAGCCCCATCTCACCCCCCAGGCCAGGTCTGCACCCTACAGAAGCACCACTGTGCTCTTGGTCACACAGAGCAGGTCCAGCTGAGCTCTGGCCTGGTGCATACCCCAACCCTGCCCTGCAGCCCCAGTGTCATGGGATCAGTCGGGGGTCACCCTGCTGCTCCCTTCCCAGGCGCTTTGGGAGCCAAATCCTCTTCCCCTTGCTCCAAAAGAGAAAGGAAACCAAGAGAAAAGGTGTTGGGGGGGACATGGGTCTGGCTCATGTGGCTGGGACGGCCCTGCCAAGGGCAGGGGGAGGCTGGTAGCACTCATCACCATCCCTCTCCTCCATGGCACCCCCTGACCTCATCTGGCCAGGATTTGACACCTGTAGGTTTACCTTCTCAGCCTCTGGCCAGCTTTGTCCCTCCAAACGGTCTGAGAAGGGAACTCCTTGGTGAATGCTAAGAACAAAGCATCGCTGAAGTGCTCTGAGGCAGAGGCACCAAGGACTAAGCCAATACATTGTTTGTTATCACCCCGTAGCCTGCAGTTTATAGCACAATTAGGTACAGGGTTTTGTAGCATCTCTTTAGTATTTTGGAGAAAAACAAACAAGCAACAAAAGTTACCAAGTGAATTGTTCTCCTCTGCTGCATTTACAGACCAGGAGAGTCTCGTCCCCAGGAACAACTCTCACTGCTCCAAAGGTGTTTCCTGAGAAACTGAGGGCTACAAAGAGCTGCTGCCCCCAGCCCCAGCACGGGGGGGAGGCAGTGGCCCTGACCAGGTGCAGGTAGAGATAACTGGGCAGTGGTACCCACTGGGTACAGGCAGGGATAGCCAGGTGATGGTACCAGCTGGGGGCAGGCAGGGATGACCAGGATGGTGGTACCCACTGGGTGCAGGCAGGGATAGCCAGGTGATGGTACCAGCTGGGGGCAGGCAGGGATGACCAGGATGGTGGTACCCACTGGGTGCAGGCAGGGATGACTGGGCAGTGGTACCCACTGGGTGCAGGCAGGGATAGCCAGGTGATGGTACCAGCTGGGGGCAGGCAGGGATGACTGGGCAGTGGTACCCACTGGGTGCAGGCAGGGATAACCAGGTGATGGTACCAGCTGCGGGCAGGCAGGGATAACTGGGCAGTGGTACCCACTGGGTGCAGGCAGGGATAGCCAGGTGATGATACCAGCTGGGTGCAGGTAGGGATAACTAGGTAGTGGTACCCACCATGTGCAGGCAGGGATGACTGGGCAGTGGTACCCACCAGGTGCAGGCAGGAATAACTGGGCAGTGGTACCCACTGGGTACAGGCAGGGATAAACAGATAATCATACCAGCTGGAGGCAGGCAGGGATGACCAGGATGGTGGCACCCACTGGGTGCAGGCAGGGATAACCAGGTAATAGTACCAGCTGGGTGCAGGCAGGGATGACTGGGCAGTGGTACCCACCAGGTGCAGGCAGGGATGGCTGGGCAGGGAGGTGCAGCGCAAGGCCAGGCTCGCAGGGATCAAAGCAGCCAGGGGCACAGCAGCAGCTAGAAGCCACCTGCACCTTACCCCTACTCACACCCTTGGTACCAAGTGTTTGCCTCAGACCAAACATCACCAACCTGGTCCTGCTAAAAACAACCTGTTCCTGAGCCTGGGAGAGGCGGAGGATGTCCCCAGGGCGGAGCCAGGCTCCCGCCGCAGGAAGCGGCGCCAGGTTTCAGTCCAGCCCCAGCCAGGGCATCGCCTCTCCTCCCCAGTGAGCATCCCGACTGCCTGGACTTGGCTTTCCCTTCCTCCCTGGACTTCTTGTTGGAGATTCCCGAGGTGTCTACACTGCCTGTAACACCCTGCACCCCCTTTGAAATCGAATTAAAAATCAGGTCTGTCCCGCCTTGTTCCGTACCTGCCTGGCTGCTCTCTGCTCGCCACCCACTGCTGCTCCCGCAGACCTTCTGCGGGAGACAGTGGTCCCCGGGGGGCGGGGAGTTGCTTCTGCCCTGTGAAAGGAGGAGTTCTGGAAGCAGGTTTGGCATCCACAGGGCCCCGGTGCTCACTTTTGCTGCTGCTCTGCGGGTCTGGATTCAGCATGCCTGTAGAGGGGCATCTGGTGTGCACACAGACAGCAGACTGGCAGCAGCCATGACCCCCACTCAGGATGCTCCTCTGCCCCTCCCCACCCCCACAGAGAAGATGCTGGAGCAGAAGAGCTTTGGCACATCTCTATTGCACAGACATGGCCAGGTCCATGGCTGCAGGCTCAGCAGTGCCCGGAGTGCCCCTTGGTGACAGCCATCCCCCTGCCCATCACCACCAAGGTGACCATCAGCCCCCCTGGGTCTCTCACCTTCACCCATTAGGAATCTCACAGGGCACAGCAAGGGTCACCTCCTGCCACCCCCAGGCCCCATTAATGCTCCTGGTGCTGTCAGAGGTGGGGACGGTTGGTGCCCCTGGGCAGACAGGGAAGGCTGAGGTGCCAGGTGGTTTGCAGGCGTGGATGCCAGGGGTGGGGTGCCCTCACCTCAGGGGGACACCACAGGGGTGCACAGCCCTCACCCCATTCTCCCCACCTGGGGCTGGGTGTTTCCATTCAGCTCAGAGCAGCTGGTTAGGAGGAGAGTGACCAGTCCCAAAAGCACCCATGGGGAAGGAGGGGCTGCAGCCCCCAAGAGCGAGATGGGGACCCCCCCAAGCTTGCCTGGGAGCAAACCCATGGCACTGCCCATGCCATCCTCAGGCATCACTCCCGCCCTGGGATGAGCGAGGGGTCCGTCCCCCAAAACCCGGGTGGGGATCAGACCCACGACTCCTCATCGTCCTCAGTCAGCCAGGCCCCGCTGTCAGCCGGGGCGGGCTTGTCCCTGGGCTGGGTACCACCGTCCTGGGGGTGCCGGGCGGGCGCTGGGGGCTGCTGCCGGCGCCGGGGGCCCTGCGGGCGGTGCCCCAGCGGGGTGGGGATACGCGAGGGGCGCTTGCCCGGGCGGTGGTCTCGCCGGGGCCGCGCCTTGGGCCGCAGCTTCAGCTTGTAGATGGAGGGGATGCGCTCGGGCTTCTTCAGGCACCGCCGCGCCTTGGGGACGCCGCCGGCCCTGGCCCCCTGCGGCGTCTGGCCCCCTGCGCCTGGCTGCCCTGCATCCCCTCCGGCCGGAAGGGTCGGGGGCTGCAGGGTGGCTGGTGGGGACTTTTTGGGGACCCAGCTCCCCTGCCCCACGGGGCGCAGGGGCTGCCACCCACGGCTGAGCTCCTCCAGCACTTTGCCATAGCCGGGGGGCTGCGTGTGCCCCCAGCAGTCCTGGAGCCTCTTGCTCCCGCAGGGTCCCTTCGGGTCACCTGCCTGCACCCCAGGTCCCTCGGTACCCCCAGCTCCTGGGTTCGGGGCTGGGTGGCACTGCCAGGACCCGCCCACGGCAGCGCAGCCCTTGCAGCCATCTGCAGAACGGGCTGGGGGGGTGGGGGGCTGGCAGCAGGCGGGGCTGGCCCTGCCGGGGGGGTTACGGCTCCTGTCCTGCTTCAGGGCTTGGCTGGAGGAGTTCTGGGGTGAGGGCTGGCGTCTGTTAGCCCCCAGTTGGCCCCGGCCGGGGGCTGCCCGGCTCTCTTCCCGACGGCTTTTCTGGCTCTGTGAGTCTCCCTGCCGTGGGGAGGGGGCACAGACCTTGATGGGGCTGGGGGCACGGGCTGGCACCGCAGCCGGGACCCCCCTTTCCTGGGGCCTGGCAGCCACTGCAGACACTTTGCCTCCTTGCTGGGCGGTTTTCGATGGTGCTGGAGTCAGCTGGGTGCTGAGTGCCGCGGCCCTGCCCCTTGCCGGTGTCACCCTGGGGACCCTCACACCGTCCTGCCTGCTGGGGGCCAGGCGGGAAGGGGTGGGTGCCCGGGTGGGTGCCAGGGTGGGTGCCTGCCCTGTCACCCTGTGGCCAGGGGAGCTGGGTCGAGTGGGTGACCTGGATGGTGCTGGCTGCTGTGTCCTGCAAAGAGAGAGCAGAGAGGGGGGTATGAGGGGCTGCTGTGTCTCACATCCAGCCTGGTGCTGAGCACCTCCAGAAGGGAGGGAAAAAAAATCAGTGATGGGAGGAAAAAAAATCAGTGATGGGAGGGGGAAAAAAAATCAGGGATGTGAGGAAAGCTGCTCTGAAACCAGAGCAAGAGGAGTCTCTGCATCACCAGTGTGAGCAGCAGCACAGGGAGGGGATTCTGCCCCTCTGCTCTGCTCTCATGAGACCCCACCTGGAGCACCATGCCCAACTCTGGTGCCCCCAGCACAGGACCTGGAACTGCTGGAGAGGGTCCAAAGGAGGCCATGAAGAGGATGAGAGGGCTGCAGAACCTCTGCTGTGAGGCCAGGCTGGGAGAGTTGGGGCTGTTCTGCCTGGAGAAGAGAAGGCTCCAGGGAGACCTTAGAGCAACCTTCCAGTACCTGAAGGGCTCCAGGAGAGCTGGGGAGGGACTTTGGCCAAGGGCTGGGAGTGCCAGGATGAGGAACAATGGCTTTGAGCTGGGAGGGGAGAGATTGAGACTGGAGATGAAGAAGAAATTCCTGATAGTGAGGGTGGGGAGACCCTGGCACAGGTTGCCCAGGGAGGCTGTGGATGTGCCCTGCCTGGAGGCCTTGAGCAAGCTGTGCTGGTGGGAGGTGTCCCTGCCCATGGCAGAGGCGTTGGAACTGGATGAGCTTTGAGGTCCCTTCCAGCCCAACCCCTTCTGTGAGTCTGTGGTCACTCACCTGCCCAAAGGGACCCTCTGGCTCTGCATCACCTCCTGGCCAGGGCTGGCGCCTGCTGGGTCACCCAAGCCGTCCGGCACAGGGGTGGCAGGGGCCCGGGGGCCAGGAGTGACTCTGCCCCCCCAGGTCACGGGGGGCAGAGGACTCTGGGAGCGACTGACCAGCAGCGAGGGCCGCGGGGGACCGCGGGTGGCTGCCCTGGGGGCCGGGCACAGCCAGACCTCATGTTGCACTTGCTGCTGGGGGGTCCTGTTCCTCCAGGCCTGCTTGTGAGCTGCGGGGAAATCGGGGGGAGGAATGCAGCTCAGTTCTCGATCCACCACCACCCACTGCCTGGTGCAGCCCACCCAGCCCTCGCCCAGCATCCAGCACCCCCGACCTGGGGCTGCTGCTGCTGCTGCAAATCTGCGCGCCCAGCAAAGGGCTCGCTGGGGATCGGGGCGGAGGAAAGAGAGGGGGGAAGCTCCATCCCAAAGTCTGCTGTGACCTCTAGTGGCCACCAAAGCCGAAGAGAGCTCCCCAAACCCAGACGATGCCCAGCAAAGCTCCCAGCTCTTGCAAACAGCCCTGGAAGCAGCGAGCCCCTTGCGGGACCTCCCCCACCAGGCCAGCCCAGCCCCGGGCCTTGGGGACTCACAGAGCGAGGTGCAGCGGCAGGGGTCGTGCTTGTCCAGGTAGTGCTCCAGCGTGTCCCAGCCGCCCCCGACCCGCACCATGACGTGTTCCCGCAGGATCTGCTCGGGATGCCGTGTGCCGTCAGGGCGCGGGGGCACCCATGGCACCCTCCTCTGGCTTTAAGCAGCCTGGGGGTGCCACGCTCAGATGGGCTCCAAGAGACGTGGGTTTGCCCTAAGTGCCACCAGGCCTTCCAAGGCTTGGTCCCCAGCTGAGCTTCCCCAGGGCAGGGAAGGTGCCAGCTCCCTCCGCCATGCCGACAGGCAGGTTTCATCATCCCAAGGAGGGTAGGAAGCCTTTTGGAAAACCCCTCTGCCCCACCATGAGCCCTTTGGGAAGGCCTGGCCTGGGTGCAGAGCCAGGCAGGGACAGAGCACCCCAGGGTTCCCACTGCTGGGCACAGCTTGGCTCTGGCTTGGCACTGGACAGCAGGTTTTGCCCTGGGGACATCCATACAGCACACCACAGAGCCAGGCTGCCCTGCTGCGGCAAACCAGCTCTGGGGATGGCTGCTGGCAGGATCCCTGGTGTCTGTGCCCCGAGGGCAGGGTGCAGGCGGCTCACCCGGACAAAGATGAGGCTGTCAGAGTCACCCACGCGGTATTTGCCGTCCGAGAGCTTCACCATGGGGAACTGCACAGGGCAGGTACAGCGACTCACCAGGTGCTGGACCTGCAGGCAGCAGGGATGGGTTCTGACCGGGGCAAAGGTCCTGGGCTGGCCATTCCCATCTCCATCTCCATCTCCATCTCCATCTCCATCTCCATCTCCATCTCCATCTCCATCCCCATCCCCATCTCCATCCCTATCCCTATCCCTATCCCTATCCCTATCCCTATCCCTATCCCTATCCCTATCCCTATCCCTATCCCTATCCTTATCTCCACTTCCATCCCTATCCCTCTCTCCATCTATGGCTCCATCCTCATCTCCACTCCATCCCCATCCCTATCCCTATCCCTATCCCTATCCCTATCCCTATCCCTATCCCTATCCCTATCCCTATCCCTATCCCTATCCCTATCTCTATCCCTATCTCTATCCCTATCCCTATCCCTATCCCTACCCTTATCTCCACTTCCATCCCTATCCCTATCCCTATCCCTCTCTCCATCTATAGCTCCATCCTCATCTCCACTCCATCCCCATCCCTATCCCTATCCCTATCCCTATCCCTATCCCTATCCCTATCCCTATCCCTATCCCTATCCCTATCCCTATCCCTATCCCTATCCCTATCCCTATCCCTATCCCTACCCTTATCTCCACTTCCATCCCTATCCCTATCCCTATCCCTATCCCTATCCCTATCCCTATCCCTATCCCTATCCCTATCCCTATCCCTATCCCTATCCCTATCCTATCTCCATTTCCATCCACATCCCTATCCCTCTCCCCATCCCCACCACCATCCCCGTCACCCTCCCATGCCCCTCTGTACCATCTGGTCGAGGTGGTGGAGGTCCCGGGGCTTCCTGGAGGGCCGGGACAGGGAGGAGTCTGCGGGGGGCAGGTCCAGCTCCTGGCGCATCTCCTCCTCGATCTCCTCCTCCATCTGCACCAGGGTTGGGGCACGCATGCCGAAGCGGGCAGCCCGGCGTGCCAGCTCCAGCAGGCACAGCACAAAGTTCTTCTCATTCTTCCTCAGCACCAAGTCCTCTGTCTCGAACATCAGAACATCTGGGGGCGGGACAGGGCTGGGCTGAGCCAGGGCAGGCACGTGGGTATGGGGACAGAGGGGACATGGGGCACCGGTGGAGGCAAAGCCCAGCCAAAGGGATGTCACTCCCTGGAGCCATCCCCTGGGAATAGGGTCGGGTCCAGCGTGAGCTGGGATAACTCAGTGGAGCAAGAGGGACAGAGGAGGAGACATCTACAGGCAAAGGCACCACAGCTGTCTGGCAGCAGCCCAGAGACACAAACCCTGGTGCCTGGGTGTGCTGAGGATGTCTCACTCCCGGCCCACGGCCTTCCCAGACACCCACTGGTGGTGGGGACAGGGTGACAGACTCTGCTTGGAGCCAGAACCGCTCCTGATGTCCTTTCACCTGAGAGATCATGCCATGCGTGGCAGGGTCAGGCTGCAGCACGCCCCCTGCCCACATCCAACCCCCAGCCCACTTATGCACCCAAGCAAACATGCCCACCACGAGCCCACACCCTGTGGAGCTTGTGCAAGAAACCCCAGCTCGGGGAATTCTTGTGTGCGTGGCACTGCCCAGGGCTGGGGTGGCACTGCCCAGGGCTGGGGTGGCACCAGCTTCGGGGGACACATGGGAAAGCACCTGGAGCGATGCCAGGAGCAGCTGGAGGAGAACTGCCCACAGGAGCACAGTGTGGCTGGCGCCCAGCATCCCACCTTGAATGTCCATCTCCTTCCTGCACCACCGGATGAAGTTGGAGACGTTGTCCCTGGCCTGGAAGGTGCCCGGCTGTGCCGTGAGGTTGCAGGTGACGCCGGCGGTGGGCAGGGGGAGGTGGCAAGCCACATCTGGGCGGGCACGGGCGAACTCCCCGGCCACGTGGGTGACGTTGTTGGCGTGGGAGCAGAGCACGGCCCCCGTCTCCAGCACCTCCATGAAGGTGCCCACCTCGATGTCCAGGTCGTACATCTCCTTCAGCCACTCAGCCAAGTCCTCCTTCATGGCGTAGAGGTACTGCTGGCTGGACTGGTAGGGACGGATGCTGCGCACCGCCGTGCCCGGCGCGCCCCACATCGTGCCATAAGACTGGGAGGAGATCGAGGGGAGGTGATGAGGGACAGGGGCGGAGGGGACACGGGGAGCCGCTGTCCCCAGCAGCCACACTCACCCGGTGCCGCTCGCTCTCTGCCGTCCCGCTGCAGGGAACCCTTCAGGGCTCCGAGGGCTGTAGCCAGGCGGGGAACGGAGCTCGCCCTGCCCGGCAGTAGGTGTTTTGTTTCCTTCCAGGCGCTGTTCCCTTCTCCTTGGTGACAAGGGACGGGCTGCCACCACTCCTCATTAACCCTTCAGCACCCGCAGTCCTGCTCCTTCCCCGGCCACCCCCGGCTCAGGGGCAGGAGGAGGTTACAGAGCAGCTCACCAGCCCCAAAAGAGGGCGATTTGTCCCCTCCTCATCACCCCTGCACCTACCTCCACCACAGGCAGGGTGACCTGGGGACCCTACAAGATGAAGCTCCAGGGCTCAGCACCCCTGAATTGCAGCCCTGAGGCAGCCACCTTCCCACACCCACTTCACAGGCTCAGATCCTCTGCTCAGACGCCCCCCCAGGCTGTGCAAGCCCAAACAGACCATGATGAGGAGCCCCACCGGAGCATGGTGCCCCAGCAGAGCTCCCTGCTCCCTGGCTGGGGTGTCCAGAGGGATGGTGAGAGGAAGGGGACGATGCTCAGAGCAGCTCCAACACCCCTCCTGCCCTCCCCATGAGCACCCCGGGGCACAGCAGCACTGGGAGCTAAAAAGCCAAATCCCAAGGTGAGGGTTTGCACCGGGATCAGGGCAGAGATCCCTTTAAGAGAGCTGGTCCTGCTGGTGGTGGAACCGTCAAAGGCCTCAGCTCAGCTGTCCTTGAGGGTTCCCTGTGCCACCAAGAGACATCCCAGCAAAGAGAGCTGGAGGAGGAGGAAGAGGCTGAAGGGCTGCAAGACGTGGGAGGTAGCAACAGAGGCACCACTGCCGTCGCTTGCTGTGCGATTTACACCAAGACGTGGCCCCAGGAGGCGGTTTGAGAGACGACCAGCCCCGGACCTTCATGCTTTGCCACCTCCTCCACCAGCTCCTCCCACCCCCAAGCCGCGGGGCAGCACTCCCAGCACCTTCCCTCAGCCTCCTCTGTTTGCTTCCCCTCCTGGTAAAAGCCTCAGTGGCTGCCCAGAGAATCGTGGCACCCCAGGCTGGGTTGGGTGGGAAGGGAGCTTTAAAGCTCATCCAGTCCAAGCCCCTGCAGCCAGCAGGGACAGCTGCAGCTGGAGCAGGTTGCACAGAGCCCCAAGCAGCCTGAGCCAGAGTGTGTGGTGTAAAACCTCACCCCTGGGTGCAAATCCCTACACACAAGGGCAGGCTCATCCCTTGATCATTCTGTGGGGAACAAATGGATCTTATCAACTCCAAAGGCTGGGGGCCAGAGCTCCACAAGGACCCTGCACCCTGGGAGCTCTCGTTGCTCAAGAGCTTGAGCCTCCCATCCCTGCAGCTTGGGAAGTGTCAGGGCTCAGCCCAAGCTCTGAGGAGAGGCAGCAGCTCTACCTGCAAATCACAGCAGGAATCCACCAGCCCTGTCCCAGGCTCCTTCTCAGAAAGAAATACATGAAGTCAAAACAGGGAGTGGGGACATTTGCACACCCCCCTCTGGGGCTTCTCTGCCAAGCACTCCCTTGCAAACTTCCTCCTGAACTGCCCATGACAATGAAGTCTTCAGCAGAAACCAAAGCTCCTCCAGGCACAGTGTGACTCCAGGAGGTGGGCTCCAGGGATGGTGTAACTGCAGGAGCTGATCCCCAGGGATGGTGTGACTGCAGGAGCTGATCCCCAGGCATGGTGTGACTGCAGGAGCTGATCCCCAGGCATGGTGTGACTGCAGGAGCTGATCCCCAGGCACAGTGTGACTCCAGGAGCTGATCCCTAGGCATGGTGTGACTGCAGGAGCTGATCCCCAGGCATGGTGTGACTGCAGGAGCTGATCCCCAGGCATGGTGTGACTGCAGGAGCTGATCCCCAGGCATGGTGTGACTGCAGGAGCTGATCCCCAGGCATGGTGTGACTGCAGGAGCTGATCCCCAGGCACAGTGTGACTGCAGGAGCTGATCCCCAGGCACGGTGTGACTGCAGGAGCTGATCCCCAGGCACAGTGTGACTGCAGGAGCTGATCCCCAGGCACGGTGTGACTGCAGGAGCTGATCCCCAGGCATGGTGTGACTGCAGGAGCTGATCCCCAGGCACGGTGTGACTGCAGGAGCTGATCCCCAGGCATGGTGTGACTGCAGGAGCTGATCCCTAGGCATGGTGTGACTGCAGGAGCTGATCCCCAGGCATGGTGTGACTGCAGGAGCTGATCCCCAGGCATGGTGTGACTGCAGGAGCTGATCCCCAGGCACGGTGTGACTGCAGGAGCTGATCCCCAGGCATGGTGTGACTGCAGGAGCTGATCCCCAGGCATGGTGTGACTGCAGGAGCTGGGCTCCAGGCATGGTGTGACTGCAGGAGCTGATCCCCAGGCATGGTGTGACTGCAGGAGCTGATCCCCAGGCACGGTGTGACTGCAGGAGCTGATCCCCAGGCATGGTGTGACTGCAGGAGCTGATCCCAGGCATGGTGTGACTGCAGGAGCTGATCCCCAGGCATGGTGTGACTGCAGGAGCTGATCCCCAGGCATGGTGTGACTGCAGGAGCTGATCCCCAGGCATGGTGTGACTGCAGGAGCTGATCCCCAGGCATGGTGTGACTGCAGGAGCTGATCCCCAGGCATGGTGTGACTGCAGGAGCTGATCCCCAGGCATGGTGTGACTGCAGGAGCTGATCCCCAGGCACGGTGTGACTGCAGGAGCTGATCCCCAGGCACGGTGTGACTGCAGGAGCTGATCCCCAGGCACGGTGTGACTGCAGGAGCTGATCCCCAGGCACGGTGTGACTGCAGGAGCTGGGCTCCAGGCACGGTGTGACTGCAGGAGCTGATCCCCAGGCACGGTGGGACTGCAGGAGCTGGGGCTTTGAGAGAATAACCACAGAGGTGAGTGGGCACTGTTGGGAATGTTGGAGACTCCCTCCCTAAGCCAGGGCTTGTGGGGCTGCCCCAGCACCCAGCAAATCCACACAGGACCTGCCCACACCTTGAGACTGAACCAGAGCCTCTCACGGGCCAGGAGGGAGCCTCCTGCTGTGTCAGGAGACTCTGACCTCTCCCTGGAGCCAGCTGCTGCTGCTCACTGCTGATCATGGCCCAGCTGTGTCCTTTGGGGGAAGGCAGTGCAAGAATCCCAGCAATTCCCCCAGGCTGGGGAGTGCCTGGCAGGCTGGCCAGAGCAGTCTGACCCTGGCAGGAGAAGAGGACCCTTGTGACACAGGATTTCCAGCCAGGGCACCCAAGAGGGACTGACTGAGAGCTCAGGGTATGAGTCCACCTCCCCTGGACACCCCTGAGCCATGCAGTGTGCAGCTGATGCAGCACAGTCCTGCTCACCATGTCTTGCTCAGCCCCAGCCCTGGCACCATCACTCCTGACCCCAGGGCACCCCACAGCACATGGGCCCAGAAAACCTGGTGGCAAGTGAGGGGGTGAAGGGACAGCCCCCAAACAGGAGATGATTGAGGGTTGTCCCATCCCCAGCATCCAGCCCTGTGGCTCTCTCCCAAGGGGACACAAATGAGGAGGCCAATCTGCTGCTTCTCTGCAGACCTGCAGGTGTGGAGTGCCCTTGGGGTACAGCTGGACCCTTAACCCCAAGAAAGCAGTGCATGGAGAGCTGATGCTGCTCCTCCAAGCCTGCTCGAAGCCCCCAGCAGCTGTCCTGACAGAAAGACCTTACCCAGTGCCAGCCTTCTCCATCCAGCCCCCCCCCCAGCCCCATCCATCCACACCCCCCAGCCCCATCCACCCCCAGCCCCATCCACCCCCCAGCCCCATCCTCCCCACCAACCCCATCTACCTCCAGCCCCATCCTGCCCCCCAGCCCCATCCATCCTCCCCACCAGCCCCTCATCAGCCCCATCCATCCTCCCCACCAGCCCCATCCAGTCCCCCATCAGCCCCATCCATCCTCCCCACCAGCCCCATCCAGTCCCTCATCAGCCCCATCCATCCTCCCCACCAGCCCCATCCAGTCCCCCATCAGCCCCATCCATCCTTCCCACCAGCCCCATCCATCCTCCCCACCAGCCCCATCCAGTCCCCCATCAGCCCCATCCATCCTTCCCCACCAGCCCCATCCAGTCCCTCATCAGCCCCATCCATCCTTCCCCACCAGCCCCATCCAGTCCCCCATCAGCCCCATCCATCCTTCCCCACCAGCCCCATCCAGTCCCTCATCAGCCCCATCCATCCTTCCCCACCAGCCCCATCCAGTCCCCCATCAGCCCCATCCATCCTCCCCACCAGCCCCATCCAGTCCCTTATCAGCCCCATCCATCCTTCCCACCAGCCCCATCCATCACTCCCAGCCCCATCCATCCCCCTACCATCTCCATCCAGCACCTCCAGCCCCATCCAGCCCCCACCCCCCCCCCCCCAGCTCTATCCATCCTGCATCACACTGCAGGTCCCACAGCCAGCAGCTGCCAAGGGGCCTGGAGAGGCACAGCTCCAGGCAGGGCTGTGAGCACGGATGGAGGCAGGACCAGCCCCCACTAACACTGGGAGCCTGTGCAGGCAGCAGGGGCAGGATGTCCCAGCCTGCTGTGATGTGAAGGAAAGCAAACAGGAGCAGCAGGGAAGGGTCTGGGTGCTCCCTGTCCCACGGGAGGCAAGGACCCACCTCCACACACCATGATGGGCTGGGGTGGAGGTGGACACCCTGGGGGACCCCATCAGCATGAATTCCTCCTGGTGTAAAAAGGTGTTGACACATCCCAAGGGGTGGAGAAACCCTCAGTAACTTGGGATGAGGCAGGGAAGAGACCTCCCATGTTTTCAGCCCCATCAGTGAGCCTTCAGTGGGACCCATTCCCCCTCAGGGACAGTGGCCTGAAACCAGAGCAGGGGAGATTTAGGCTGGACATTAGAAAGAGGTCCTCCTGGCAAGGGCAAGGTCCTGCAGCTGGGGCAGGGCAATCCCAGGCACTGCTAGAGGCTGGGCAGGGACTGGCTGGAGAGCAGCCCTGGAGAAAAGGCCTTGGGGGTGCTGGGGGAGGAGAAGCTCAGCAGGAGCCAGCAGGGAGCACTTGCAGCCCAGAGAGCCAAGCAGAGCCTGGGCTGCAGCAAGAGAAGTGTGGCCAGCAGGGCCAGGGAGGGGATTCTGCCCCTCTGCTCCACTCTGCTGAGACCACAGCTGCAGCTCTGGGGCCAGTTCTGGAGCCTCTGTGCCAGGAAGGATCTGGAGGGGCTGGAAGGTGTCCAGAGCAGGGCCACGAGGAGGAGCAGAGGGCTGGAGCTGCTCTGCTGTGAGGACAGACTGAGGGAGTTGGGGCTGTGCAGGCTGGAGAGGAGAAGGCTCCAAGGAGACCTCATTGTGGCCTTCCAGGATCTGCAGGGGGCTCCAAGAAAGCTGGGGAGGGACTTTTGAGGGTGTCAGGGAGGGACTGGACTGGGGGGGATGGAGCAGAACTAGAAATGGGGAGATTGAGATTGGATGTGAGGAAGAAGTTGTTCCCCAGGAGGGTGGTGAGAACCTGGCACAGGCTGCCCAGGGAGGTGGTGGAAGCCTCCTGCCTGGAGGTGTTTGCAGCCAGGCTGGAGGTGGCTGTGAGCAACCTGCTGCGGTGTGAGGTTTCTCTGGCCATGGCAGGGGGGTTGGAGCTGGCTGAGCCTTGAGCTCCCTTCCAACCCTGACCATTCTCTGATTCTATGAAAAGAAGCACACTCCTCAGCACAGCTTACCCAGAGGCTCCTTTTATTTGCCCTCAGACCCCCAAGCCCTTGGGACTCTCCTGGAGCAACATCACCATAGTGTCACTCAAACCACAAAGGACATGGCCTGGTCTCTTTGGTAACAGTGAAAGTCCCCTGAGATTCTGAGCCCTGAGCTGAGGTCCCCAGGTCTGTGCTGCTGCAGGAGCTGCTCCCTCACACACACCATGGCCAATGGTGACTCTGGGCACAGCGCTCCAGCGGGCAGGACCAGCCACAGCCCAGTGCCAAAGCCACCTACACCCACTGCTGGGCTCCAGGTCCTGGGGGAGCCACCAGCAAAGCAGCAGCCCCCCCAACCCCAGCTGCCCCTCCAGCATGGAGGAAATCCCCACAGCTCTCTCTCTGCTGGCAGAGGTGAGGGCTGGCGGAGTGCACGGCAGCCTGCAGCCTTTCCAGGTGGGGAACCTGCCCGGGGAAAGGAATGAGGAGCATGCAGCAGAGCTGTCCTGGGCAGCCTGCATGCATGGACATGTCTGCCTGTCCTGCCACCTTCTCCTCTTCCCCACCTCCCTCACCACTTAGTCAAACCTGTTCATCCAACTGTGCCAGAGGGGCAGGGGACTCAGAAATGTGTTGATCTCATCTCTTGCAGAGCCTGAGCAGAGGGCAGACACTCTCTCTGCACACAGGGAAGGTGGACAGGTGAACACAAGCCTCAGTAGACACTGAAGAAGCCCCTCCCAGCCTTCCCAAACCCAGCAGAAAGCCAAGCTGCAATGCCCCTGCTGCCCTCCAGCTGCCCAGCACAGTCCCACAGCTGGACCTCCCCAAGCCCTTCACCCTCAAGAGGCTCCTGCACCAAACCCTTCTGCTTTCCCCCCACATCCCATGGTCTGGGTGTCTCCAGCTGGGGCCTCACCAGAGAGCTGGGATGAGAACACAGCCCAGCAAAGCACCTGCAGGGGATGGGGTCCTCCCTGTGCCAACCACCCAAGCATGGGGCAAGGGAGGAGGCAGGGGCAGGAGCTCTGTGCACACAGTGGGGGCAAAGCTCAGCAGGGACCTGTGGTTTTGCCCAAATGCCTCTTGTCTCTTCATTTCAACCAGGAAACATTCTCAGTCTTGTGTCCAGGTGGCCAAGAAGGCCCCCAGCAGCCTGGCCTGGAGCAGCCATGGTGTGGCCAGCAGGAGCAGGGCAGGGATTGTCCTCCTGAATTCAGCACTGCTGAGGCCACATCTCAAATCCTGGGCTCAGTTTTGGGCCTCTCACTCCAAGAAGGACACTGAGAGGCTGGAGCAGGTCCAGAGAAGGGCAATGAAGCTGGGGAAGGGTCTGGAGAACAGGGCTGGGGAGGAGAAGCTGAGGGACCTGGAGGTGTTTAGTCTAGAGAAGAGGAGGCTGAGGGGAGACCTTTTGTCTCTCTGGAACTCCCTGAGAGGAGGTTGAAGCCAGGTGGGACTTGGTTTCTTCTCTCAAGGAACAAGTGACAGGACAAGAGGGAATGTCCTCAGGTTTCCCCAGGGGAGGTTTAGGTTGGACATGAGGACCAATTTCTTCCCCTTGAGGGCTGTCCAGGCCTGGCCCAGGCTGCCCAGGGCAGTAGTGGAGTCCCTGTGCCTGGAGGGGTTTCAGAGCTGTGGAGATGTGGTGCTGAGGGCCATGGCTGAGTGGTGCCCTGGCAGTGCTGGGCTCAGGGCTGAGCCTGATGATCTTGGAGGTCTCTTCCAAAACAATTCCATGATTCTGTTCTGTGATTCAAAACCAACCAAGGCACTTCCCTGCCTGGTGGCAGCAGCAGCTGAAGCCCCCACAAACACCAGTCCCAGGCTGGAAAAAGCTGTGTGACCATCTCCTGAGCAAGGGGGGAGATCAGGGGAGGATCCTCCTCACGGCTCGCATCAGTTTCTGTGGCCTTTATCTGCCAAAGCAGGAGGCAGCTGGGCTGGCAGCTGCCCCTTCCTGGCTGCATCCCTGCTGTGCCAGGGCACGGCTCCAGCTCCACCCTGCAGGTCCCTGCCGACCCCCACCCGGACAGAATCCAGAGCCCAAGACAGAGGGGAGTGGGCAGCGCCCAGCCAGGAGGGGCTCAGCCACCCCAGCAGGCTCTGCTCAGAAGAGGACCTGCCCAGCGTTGGCATCCCAGCAGCCCATCCAGGGCAGCTGGGCAGCCCACTTGCCGGTGCCCAGCACCCGCAGCTTCGCCCGGTCGAACTGCCAGTACTGATCGTCCCGGAAGAAGTAGAGGAAGCCGTCGCGGTGGGGGAGAGCCCCCGCGGTGCCCGGGGGCACCCCCTGCCAGTCCCGCAGGCTGCGGGGGTAGTAGGGCTCCAGGCTGAGGGTCTCCTCGCTCGCCACGAAGTACTTGGAGCCTTTGAAGAGGACCAGGCGCCGCAGCGGCTGGAAGTAGAGGACGGTGTCGGGGTGCCGCGGCAGCCCCCGGGCGCTGCACTTCTGCGGGAAGCCTGGCTCCAGCCGGGAGCCTCTGTAGCTCCAGCAGCGGCCGCCTGGGGAGAGCAGGGCAGAGCAGTTAGCGACCATCCTGCCAGGGCCCCCCCCGGACCAGCTCCAGGGGACAGAGGACTCTGCCACGGAGCCTCCTCTCCTCCAGGCTGAACCCCCCCAGCTCCCTCAGCTGCTCCTCCCCAGCCCTGCTCTCCAGACCCTTCCCCAGCCCTGCTCTCCAGACCCTTCCCCAGCCCTGTTCTCCAGACCCTTCCCCAGCTTCCTTGGCTCTTCTCTGGACCTGCTCCAGCCTCTCAATGTCCTTCTTGGAGTGAGGACCCAAACCTGAACCCAGCACTCAAGCTGTGACTTCATCAGTGCCCAGTCCAGGGGCACAGTCCCTGCCCTGCTCCTGCTGGCCACACCACTGCTGATCCAGGCCAGGCTGCTGGTGGCCTTCTTGGCCACCTGGGCACCCCCTGGCTCATCTTCAGCCGCTGCTGTTCAACACCCCCAGGTCCTTCTCTGCCAGGCAGTTTGCAGCCACTCTGCCCCCAGCCTGGAGCCTTCCTGGGGTTGTTGTGACCCAAGGCCAGGAGCCAGCCCTTGGCCTTGTTGAACCTCACCCCACTGACCTTGGCTCATCCATCCAGCCTCCCCACCTGCCCAGACAGGATGGAAGCTATGGGGCAGGAACAGTGAACACTGCATCACCCTGCTCCATCTTCAGCTGCTGTCAACCAGCACCCCCCAGGTCCTTTTCCCACCTTGGTATCATCTGCAAACTTACTGAGGGGGCCTCAATCCCTCCACCCAGATCATTGCCACAGACACTGGGCCCCAGCCCCGAGCCCTGGGGAACACAGCACCGGTGACCATCACCAGCTGGAGATAACTCCACTGCTCACCACTCTTTGGGCCCCAGCATCAGCCAGTTTTTCACCCAGCACAGCGTGTGCCTGGCCCTCCAAACCTCCCTCCTGCTCCTGCAGGGTGAGTGGGAGAGACAGCCAGACACAGACCTGCTGGGCTGGAGCAGCACCACAGCAGCAGGACCTGCCCCACAGCAGCAGGACCTGCCACCAGGCTGGGCAGAGCCCTGTCCCCACGAGGCAGGCAGACAAAAGCCTCTTTCTGCTCACAAGCCACAGCCAAACCCAGCCCCGGGGAGCGAGGGAGCAGCCGAGGGCTGGGGAGGGAGAGGGGCTGCTGGCTCCCACCCAGGCACAGGAACAAAGCCCCTTTCTGAGGAGCCTCCAACTGGTTTCCATTAAGTTGGGGCTGACCCTGGCAGCCTGGCTGCCTGGTTTGACCTTCCTGTCCCCCTCTGGCCATGACATTTCAGCTCCCTGAGGAGCTCAGCCACTGCACAGGGAACCATGAGGGAACCATGTGAGCCATGAGAACACGACCTCATCTCAGCTCCCTTCTGGCCTTCCTACCAGAGAGTCCAAAGGGTTTGATGCCTCTGGGTCTGTTTGCAAGCACAGGTGAGCCCTGCTGTCCTGGGTGGGCTGCTGAGGAAGCAGGGTGGGATGCAGGTGCTGGGGTGATAATCCCAGCATGGAGGGGCTGGGAGGGACCTCGAGATCATCCAGGCTGACCCCCTGCTCCAGCAGGGCACCCACAGCACAATGCCCAGCACCACAATGCCCAGGGGGGGTTGGAAGCTCTCCACACAAGGACACTCCACAACCTCTCTGGGCAGCCTGCTCCAGGCCTCCAGCACCCTCACAACAAACAACTTTCTCCTCCTCTTCACATCCAACCTCCTGGGCTCCACTCTGTGCCCCTTGCTGCCCCTTGTGCTGTCCCTGGGCACCGCTGAGCAGGGTCTGGCCCCAGCCTCTTGCCCCCCACAGCTCCTTTAGCTCTTGCTGAGCATTGCTCAGTTCCCCTCTGGGGCTGCTCTTCTGCAGGCTCTCAGCCCCAGGGCTCTCAGACTTTCCTCCTCACAGAGCTGTTCCATCCCCCTCAGCATCTTCATAGCCCCAAACTGGGGAGCCCAGAACTGGACTCAGGACTTCCTAGGGCAGATCAGAGTGGGAGGAGAACCTCCCTTGCCCTGCTGGCCACACTCTTCTCCATGCACCCCAGGACCTCATTGGCCTTCTTGGCCCCCAGGGCACATTGCTGCCTCATGGGGACCTTGTTGTCCCCCAGCACTCCCAGCTCCTTCTCCTTGGAGCTGCTTCCCAGCAGGTCCCCCCTCAGCTGTGCTGCTGCAGGAGGTTGTTCCTCCCCAGGGCCAGGACCCCACACTCTGCCTTATTAACATCCTCAAGTTCCCCTCCACCCAGCTCTGCAGCCCATCCAGACCAGGGGTCCTGGAGGCTTTGCCATCCTGCAGGGGTGGTGGCAACCCAAGGAAAGCTGAGCTGCCCATGTCTCACCCACCTTTGAAGAAGTAGAACTTGCCACTGAGCGGGGAGCAGGCGCTGGCGTCGATGCCGGCAGGGAGCCCGGGCCAGCGGCTCTGCAGGGGCTGGGGGTCGCTGGCATTGCCACTCGCTGGCACCACCCAGAAGTGGCTGCCCTTGAAGATGTAGAGGGTGTGATCTGCATCTGCAGGGCAGAGGAGGGGTGAGGGGGTCCTGGGTGAGAAACCTCATCCCACCTCCCAGCCAGTGCTCCCTGGCTTCCCTCTCCTCCCACCACAGCTCCACAGGGCTTCAGGGGTGCTCTGATTTTGGGGGACCCCTTCTGCCTCTGCAGCCACCTCAGCTTCCAGCATTCAGAGAATGGCTTGGGTGGGAAGGGACCTCTCAAGGCCATCCAGTCCAGGCCCCTGCAGCCCCCAGGGACATCCCCAACCCCAGCAGGCTGCTCCCAGCCCCACACAACCTGCCCTGCACTGCTGCCAGCCATGGGGCAGCTCTCTGGGCAGCCTGGGCCAGGCTCTCCCCACCCTCAGGGTCAAATATTTCTCCCTTCTCTCCACTCTGATTCTCCCTCTTTGAGCTCAAACCAGCTCCTCCCCATTGTCCTGTCACAACTGCCCCTGCTCAGAAGCCTGTCCCCAGCTTTCTGATCTCCCCTTGAAGCCCTGAAAGGCCACCAGAAGGTCTCCCTGGAGCCTTCTCCTCTCCAGGCTGAACAACCCCATTCATTACCTCCACTGCAGCCTGGAGAGGACAAAAGCTGATCACAGCTCCTGCTCAAGGCCTGAGCTCCTGCAGCAAACAAGCCTTGCCACAGGCCAAGTTTCATGCTGCTTTCCCCTCTCACAAGCCAGTGCTGTGCCCTCAAGCTGCTCCACTCTGCAGCAGCAATGTGGTGGTGATGCCTCATGGGGCTGTGGACCTGCCAGACCCATGGCTGGAGCTTACCAGCACAGGCTGCTGCAGCAGGGGGTGAGAGGCATGGGGGCATGATCTGGGAGAGGGCTGTACCCACTAGCACCCAGCATCACCCAGCAACACCCACCAGCACCCACCAGGACTCAGCAGCACCCACCAGCACTTAGCAGCACCCCCCAGAACTCAGCAGCACTCAGCAGCCCTCAGCAGCACCCAGCAGCACTCAGCAGCACTCAGCAGCCCCCAGCAGCACTCAGCAGCCCCCAGCATCCCCCACCAACACTCAGCAGCACCCAGCAGCACCCACCAGCAGTTATGGCATCAAAGAAGGAGTGGCAGTAGTAGGCACTGAGGCTCCTCTGCTGCTGGTCTGCACCATAAGGACCTGAGCTCCAGTCCTGGAAGTGAGTGAAGACCTTCCCTGGGAGCTGGATGGCTGAGCCCTTGGAAGGCTTCCCTGGCATGGAACAAGGATTGGTGAGTCAGGCAGACAGGGCAGGGAAACAGCTGTCCCAGGAGCTCTGTGTGAGCACAGGGCTAGGGAGCTGTCCCAGAGCTCCAGACACTCCTGTCCCCCTGTCTGGCTCCTGTCCCCCTCTATGAGGTGGTGGCAAAGACCCCTTTGGTACCACCAAAAAGCAAACAAGCAAGCAGGGGCCCAGCCTTCCCTGCCCTGGAGGACTTGGTACCCATCTCACATGCTCTGCCACATCTTCTTGCCCATCCACAAAGAGATGGGGCCCATGCCCACCATGTCCCTGGCAGATAGTCTTCTCCCCTTGCAGAAACCTGCTCCCATCCCTGCTCACAGGATGTTAGGGGCTGGAAGGGACCTCTGAAGACCACTGAGTCCAACCCCCCCTGCTCCTCACTCTCCACCCCAAGGAACCTGCTCCCATCCCTGCTCACAGGATGCTAGGGGTTGGAAGGGACCTCCAAAGATCATCAAGTCCAACCCCTCCTGCTCCTCACTCTCCACCCCAAGGAACCTGCTCCCATCCCTGCTCACAGGATGCTAGGGGTTGGAAGGGACCTCCAAAGATCATCAAGTCCAACCCCCCCTGCTCCTCACTCTCCACCCCAAGGAACAGCCCGGGAGGAGCCGAGGAGTACCCAGAGAAGCTCAGGCTCACCGTACAGGTTCTGGACAGCCAAGATGTCATCCCAGCTGAGGACAAAGTCCTTGCTGAGCTTCTTGTAGTAGGGGGACATCAGGGCACTCTTGACAGGGGAGTGCTGGAGCCCCAGGGTGTGGCCAACCTCGTGGGCCAGCACCACGAAGAGGTTTCGTCCTTTGCCGCTGCGCAGGGACCAGCGCTCGGCGCTGTCGAAGTGAGCCTCCCCCCGGCGCGGGAAGAAGGCATGAGCCAGGGCACCTCCTGGGGACACAAGAGCCATCAGGGACCGTGGGGGAGGAGAGGACCTCAGCCACAAGCCGAGCGCTGGGAGAGCAGCTCTGGTGGTGGTTAAACGTGCAGCCACCGTAGCTCTTTGGGAAGCCTCAGCAGCTCCCCGCGGCTATTTCCCCCCGCAGGGGCAACCCAAACCGCTTCTGCCTTCTCCTGAGCGTGGTGGGAGCTCAGGAGCTGCTCTGTGGGGTGCTCTGTGGTTTGTGGCTGGGCTCAGCCCGGGGACTGAAGCCACTCAAGAGGGGCAAGGGGTCAAGAAAGCACAATCTGGGCTTGCCTGGTGGCAGCCAAACAGAAAGGCTGAGCTGGGAGGAAGGAGCTCAGGTTTGGAGGATGCTGTCAGGGCGTCCTCCTCAAAGGTCGTCAGCATGAGCCTGTACTGAGGGTCTCAGCCACCCCACTGGGAGAGCTCAGAGTTTGGAAAGGGGAGCCCAAAATCAGGAAGCAAACTGGGTTACAGATGCACAGATTGCACTGGGTTGGAAGGGATCTTCCAAGGTCATCTTGGCCACCCCCACCCCCCCCGCAGGCAGCAGGGACATCCCCAGCTAGAGCAGGCTGCCCAGGGCCACATCAAGCCTGATCTTGGATGTGTTCAGGGATGGAGCCTCAACCCTGGGCACCCTGGTCCAGTGTCTCCCCACCCCCACTCTAAAGAGTCTCTTCCTCCACTCCAGTCTCAATCTCCCCTCCTCCAGCTGCAAGCCATTGTCCTTCATCCTGTCACTGCAGTCAAAAGTCCCTCCACAGCCTTCCTGTAGGACCCCTTCAGGTACTGGAAGGTTGCTTTAAGGTCTCCCCAGAGCCTTCTCCAGGCTGAGCAGCCCCAACTCACTTATCCTGTCCCCACAGGGGAGGTTCTCCAGCCCTCTGATCCTCTTTGTGGCCCTCCTCCGGCCCCGCTCCAGCAGCTCCACGTCGGAGGAGCAGCCGGGGCAGGGTCTCACCTCCATCACCCCAGCCCAGGAAGGAGCCCAGGGTGTAAAAGAGAAGCTTACGAGGGGGGAGCGACCAGCACCTGGTCCGTCGAAGGCGTTGTTGAGGCCATCGTTGTGGTCCCCCTGGAAGAAGCTGAGGCGGATGTCGGCGGGGCCGTCCCACACCTCCCAGAAGAGCAGGGCCGAGACGTTGCTCCAGAGCTGGAAGGCAGCCCTGACGGCCAGGCGCAGCTCATGGCGCGGCAGGTACGGCGGCCAGTTCACCAGGCGGTAGCTCAGCTGCCTCTTGTGCCACCTGCCCCCTGCGACAGCGCCACCCTCAGCGCCGCGCCGGGCACCGCGCCTGCCCTCCCGTGCCAGGCACTGCCCCTGCCCTGCCGTGCCGGGCACTGCCCCTGCCCTGCCGTGCCGGGCACCGCGCCTGCCCTCCCGTGCCAGGCACTGCCTCTGCCCTCCCGTGCCAGGCACTGCCTCTGCCCTCCCGTGCCAGGCACTGCCCCTGCCCTGCCGTGCCAGGCACTGCCCCTGCCCTCCCGCGCCGGGCACTGCCCCTGCCCTCCCGTGCCGGGCACTGCCCCTGCCCTCCCGTGCCAGGCACTGCCCCTGCCCTGCCGTGCCAGGCACTGCCCCTGCCCTGCCGTGCCGGGCACTGCCCCTGCCCTCCCGTGCCAGGCACTGCCCCTGCCCTGCCGTGCCGGGCACCGCGCCTGCCCTGCCGCGCCGGGCACTGCCCCTGCCCTGCCGTGCCGGGCACTGCCCCTGCCCTCCCGCGCCGGGCACTGCCCCTGCCCTGCCGCGCCGGGCACCGCGCCTGCCCTGCCGCGCCGGGCACCGCGCCTGCCCTGCCGTGCCAGGCACTGCCCCTGCCCTGCCGCGCCGGGCACCGCGCCTGCCCTGCCGCGCCGGGCACTGCCCCTGCCCTCCCGTGCCAGGCACTGCCCCTGCCCTCCCGTGCCGGGCACCGCGCCTGCCCTGCCGCGCCGGGCACTGCCCCTGCCCTCCCGTGCCAGGCACTGCCCCTGCCCTGCCGTGCCGGGCACCGCGCCTGCCCTGCCGCGCCGGGCACTGCCCCTGCCCTGCCGTGCCGGGCACTGCCCCTGCCCTCCCGTGCCAGGCACTGCCCCTGCCCTGCCGTGCCGGGCACCGCGCCTGCCCTGCCGTGCCGGGCACTGCCCCTGCCCTCCCGTGCCAGGCACTGCCCCTGCCCTGCCGCGCCGGGCACCGCGCCTGCCCTCCCGCGCCGGGCACTGCCCCTGCCCTCCCGTGCCGGGCACTGGCCCTGCCCTGCCGTGCCGGGCACTGGCCCTGCCCTGCCGTGCCAGGCACTGCCCCTGCCCTGCCGCGCCGGGCACTGCCTCTGCCCTCCCGTGCCGGGCACTGGCCCTGCCCTGCCGCGCCGGGCACTGCCCCTGCCCTGCCGCGCCGGGCACCGCGCCTGCCCTGCCGTGCCGGGCACCGCGCCTGCCCTCCCGCGCCGGGCACTGCCTCTGCCCTCCCGTGCCGGGCACTGCCCCTGGATCTCATTCAGTTTCTCCCTGCCCAGCTCTCAGCCTGCCCAGGTCTGGCTGAATGGCAGCACAACCCTCCTGTCAGTGGAGACTCAGTTTGGTACCCTCAGCAGACTGGCAGTGCCCTCTGTGCCCTCATCCAGGTCCTTGATGAATATATTGAACAGCTCTGGTCCCAGTACTGACCCCTGAGGGACTCCACTAGACACAGGCTCCAACTAGACTCTCAGGTGATGGCAAATGCTGTGGCTTTGCCAAGCTGACCCTGGAGGGCAAGCCAGGGTGTGCCCCCCTGCAACAGCAGCTGGACTTGACCCATGAAATGCCTCTGAAGGTGCCACCACCAGCCCTCACCCAGAGATTCCTAAGGCTGAAGCTGCAACCAAGTCCTAAACCTGTTTAAGGAGAGAAGCTGAGGCACCCAGTTCAATCCCCTCCCTGTCTCATCATGATGCTCTCCAGAGGTCCCTTCCAACCCCTACCATCCTGTGAGCCTGTGACCATGCTTCCTAGGGCCAAATCCAGCATGGGTCCCTGACCTGCAGGTCACAGCTCACAGGATGTCAGGGGTTGGAAGGGACCTCTGGAGATCATCCAGTCCAAGCCTCCCCTGCCAGAGCAGGAGCAGAGAGAATCCAGCACAGGTCACACAGGAACACATCCAGATGGGGCTGGAAAGGCTCCAGAGCAGGAGACTCCACAACCTCTCTGGGCAGCCTGCTCCAGGGCTCTGGGAGCCTCACAGGGAAGAAGTTCCTCCTCATGTTGAGGTGGAACCTCCTGTGCTGCAGTTTCCATCCATTGCCCCTTGGCCTGTCCCAGGGTGCAGTGAGCAGAGCCTGTCCCTGTCCCCTCTCTCCTGACCCCCAGCCTTCAGCTATTGATAGGCATTGATCAGATCCCTCTCAGTCTTCTCTTCTTCAGACTAAACAGCCCCAGGGCTCTCAGCCTGGGCCAGGTCTCCTGCTCAGAGGCTGCCCAGAGGGGTTGTGGATGCCAGCTTCATGGGCAGCAGATGATGCAGCCCAAGAACTGGCTTTCAGGGAAAGCAAAGCCACCTCTGAAAACAACATCCTGAAGGCAGGGTGGGAAGGGCTGGCTCCTCTGGCTGGTCCTGGCAGCTGCTCCCTTTGGTGCCCCTGCACCTTTCTGCAGGGACAGCAAAGCCTGGGACCACAGGAGGGCTGTGTGCAGGGCTGGGGCTCCCCAGCACCCAAAGCTCCCCAGGGCAGAGAGTCTTCTCCCTGTCTCCCCTGGCTTCCCTCCCTGAGCCCCGGCCTTGGCTGGCTCCACAGGAGAACTCTTCCCTTTTGTGCCTCTGTGGATCTGAATGCAGCAGGTACTGAGCCAAGGTGAGGCCCAGGAGCTCCCCAGGGGCAGGGCTGGGTTTCTGCTGGCTTGAGGGACCCTACCCTGACCACTTCTGCCCACAGAGGCTGCTGCCTGGAAGACCAGCTGGGGACAGAGCCCTGCTCAGCATTCATTTTAGAAGTGACCTTTACCAGCACTGATGATCTCCCTGCCCAGGGCTGCCCTGAAAGCTCTTCCAGACACTCAGTGCCACCAGGGCAGATGGTGACAATGAAGGAGACAATGAAGGAGGACAATGAAGAAGAGCCCACGAGAGCCTCCCAAACTCCCCACCCTCCTCTCACCACACAGGAGTACAAAGCTCTGTGTTCCTGCAGCTGTTGCAGCACCACAGCCCCTCCTCCTCCCCATCCTCCCCCTCCTCCAGCACCCCTTGGCAGCTGTGGGAACCTTGGGGCCCCAGGATTACGTCTGGCCAGGGGCATCCAAGCTCTGGGGCTGCTCTGGGGAGATGCAGATGCCAGAGCTGGTGCCAAGGTGTGGGGGCAGTGACAGCCCTGCAGCCATGTGCCTGCTGCAGATGTGCTGGAAATAGGGGGAACAGAGCCAGCAGCATGCAGGGGCTGGCTGCTCCAGGTCTGAGCCAAGCTGTTGGCAGACATCCCATCCCATCCCATTCTATCCCATCCTATCCCATCCCATCCCATCACATCATATCCCATGCCATGCCATCCCATGCCATGCCAATCTCATTCAATCCCATCCATCCCATCCCACCCCAACCTCACCCATCCCAGCCTCATCCCATCCTATCCATCCCATCCCATCCCATCCCATCCCAACCTCATCCCATCCCATCCCATCCCATCCCATCCCATCCCATCCCATCCCATCCCATCCCATCCAACCCCATCCCATCCCATCCCAACCTCATCCCATCCCATTCCATCCCACCCCATCCCACCCCATCCCATCCCATCCCATCCCATCCCATCCCATCCCAACCTCATCCCATCCCATCCCATCCCAACCTCATCCCATCCCATCCCATCCCAACCTCATCCCATCCCATTCCATCCCATCCCATCCCATCCCATCCCATCCCAACCTCATCCCATCCCATCCAATCCCATCCCACCCCATCCCATCCCATCCCAACCTCATCCCATCCCATCCCATCCCAACCTCATCCCATCCCATCCCATCCCATCCCATCTCTGTTTCCTTCTCCCCTCTTTCTGAGCAGCCCCTGGCAGAGGAGGCTCAGGGGCAGCTGTTCCCCCTCCTGGGGGCAGCATCAGCTCCCTCTGCTCCCAGGTGCAGCCAAAGCCTCCAGCTCCAGAGGGTCACAGCTGTGTTTGCCACCAGCCAGGGCAGCCTCCCGTGGCACAGGCTAAACCCCCCTGGGGTGGCTGTGCCCCAAGATCATAGAATCACAGACACAGTGCTACAGATGTCTGGAGTCACAGACTGGGGTGGGTGGGAATGGACCTCTCAAGGCCACCCAGCACAACCCCTGCAGCCCCCAGGGGCATCCCCAACCCCAGCAGGCTGCTCCCAGCCCCACACATCCTGCCCTGCACTGCTGCCAGCCATGGGGCAGCTCTCTGGGCAGCCTGGGCCAGGCTCTCCCCACCCTCAGCACCAAACATTTCTCCTCCTCTCCACTCTCAAGCTCCCTCTTGCACTTCAAACCATCCCCCCTTGGCCTGGCCCAGCAGACCCTGCCCCAAAGTCTGTCCCCAGCTCTCTGATCTCCCTTTGAAGCTCTGCAAGGCCATCAGAAGCTCTCCCTGGAGCCTTCTCCTCTCCAGGCTGAACAACCCCAACTCTCTCAGCCTGGCTTCACACCCTCCCAGCACTGCTGTGGCCTCCTCTGGCCCTGCTCCATCAGGTCCCTGTCTGTGCTGTGCCTGGATGGATGAGAGCTGCAGGTAGGGACAGGAGGCTCTGGCCAGAGCTTCTGCCCTGGAGGGGAATGGATGGCACCAGAGGGCAGGGCTGGTGAGGCAATCGTGGCTGGCTCTCAGGAAAAGCACAGGTGGGCACTGCAGCCAGAGCTCAGGAAGCTCCCAAGGGAAAATCCAGGATGCCAGCTGCCCAGCACTGTGTGGCTGAGGACCTGCTGGTCAGCAGAACTCTCAGGCACAGGGAGGGGTGGATGACCCAGACCCCATCCCACACAGGGAGCTGACCTCCACTGCTCTGGGAGCAGCCCTGGGAGCAGCTGGAGGGATGCTGCCCTCCCCAGCCACCACTGCTGTTGGAACCAGAGCTCCTCCAGGGCTGGCATTTGCCCAGGTGCTGGGGTGTGAGCTCACTGGAGCTGGCCAGGTGGCAGCTGTGGGGGCTGCCCAGGGCAGCTCTGGCTGGCAGAGGGCTGGGTAAGTGCACAGCAAAGCACTCTGCTGGCTCAGCTGCAGCAGCTTCCTGCTTTCTGGAGGACTAACAGCCAGCTGAGCCTTCCTGACTGGTGCCACCCAACTGCAGGCACCAACATGGCCTTGCTGCCATCCCTGCTGCTTCCAGCTGCTGTGTGGGAACTGCTGGCACCAGACCACTGGTACTGCATGGAGCCCTTTCCAGCCTGGTGCTGCTGGGCATCTCTTGCCACCCACAGACCACAGTGCCCAAGAAGGAGCCTTCTGAGCCACAGGGCACAGGCTACCTCCTTGCCCATCTCCTGCTGGATGCCCTTCAGTGGGCAGGGATTGGCACAGGCTTCCCAGGGCAGTGGTGGAGTCCCCATCCCTGGAAATGTGTGCCCATGGCACAGGGCACAGGGTTTCGTGGCCATGGTGGTGCTGGGTTGATGTTGGGCTGGATGGTCTCAGAGAGCTCTTCCAAGTGACACAGTTCTGTGATGCCATGATCACCCTCCTGCCCTGGGCACAGCAGACCCTCTGCCCAGGATGGAGCCTGCCAGGGCACTGTGCTCATGCCAGGGCACTGTATTCATGCCAGGGCTCTGCAAGGGAAGCCAGGGACAGGAGGGGGACACTGGGGCTGTATTCTGGAGCCGTCCCCTGGGGTCATCCATTGCCAGCCCTGCCAGATGCAGACAGGCTGACACAGCACAGAGCCCTTCCTTAATCTCCCCTTCATTTTTCCCATGTCCTAAGAGCAGCTGGCCCCAGCCCTTCTGCTCTCTAGGAATCCAGGCACTCATCCCAGGCCCAGGAGGCAGCTCCTGAGAGACAAGAGGCCCAACCCTGGACACACAGGAGCAAGAGAGGCTGCTTGGAATCACAGAATGGTTTAGGTTGGAAGGGAGCTTAAATTTAGGTCATCCAGTGCCAAGCCCTGCCATGGGCAGGGACACCTCCCACTGGAGCAGGTTGCTGAAGGCAGCCAGCAGCAGCAGCAGGTTTGGTGATTGCTGCTGCATGACTAAGACACATTAGAATCATAGAATCAACCAGGTTGGAAAAGACCTCAGGGATCATCAAGTCCAACCTATGACCTAATGCCTGACACCTCCTGACAACTAACCCATGGCTCCAAGGGCCACATCCAAGCCCCTCCTGAACACCTCCAGGGATGGGGACTCCACCACCTCCCTGGGCAGCACATCCCAAGGGCCATTTCCTCTTTCTGGGAAGAACTTTCTCCTCACCTGCAGCCTAAACTTCCCCTGGCACAGCTTGAGACTATGTCCTCTTGTTCTGGTGCTGCTTGCCCGGGAGAAGAGACCAACCCCCACCTGGCTACAACCTCCCTTCAGAAGTGTTGAGGCTCAGCAGGAAATGGAGACAACCTCCCTGTGTGCCAGCTCCTGCCCTCCAGGTCATGCCACCAGGGCTCTGTCCAGGGCCACAGTGACCTAGTAGCATCCTGGCAGATGTCCTTTGTCCCTCAACAGCAGTAACCCCCCCGGGAGAGCTGATGCTCCCCACCAGTGGGAGCTGCATCTCTCTCCTCACTGCTGGCTTCAAGCCACAGGACTGAAAATAAAGAAGCTTACAAATAAAGCAGTGCACAGCCCAGAGGTGGGCACTGGGCCAGCAGGGCTGCACTTCCCATCCACAGCAGCACCTCCGGGAGCCAGGATGGGGGAGCTGGGCCAGCGGCACCCCAGAGCCCCCGCTGGGCTCCCCAGGGTTGGTGCTCACCGTGCTGCGCGGTGCGGCGGCGGCGCGGGCCGGAGGCTGCCCGCCCTGCCCGGCCAGCCTGGCTCTCCCCATCGCCTGTGCCACAGCGTGGCAGAGCCATCTGGTGGAGCGTGGGGGCGTCCAGGACCCCGCTGGGTGGCAGGTGGGTGACCTGCTGGAAAGCCCTGGAAAAGGAAGGGAGACATCAGCGACCCACAGCTTCCCCCGGGGGGCTTCGGTTGTGCTGAGCGCTTCACAGAGCCACAGATTGCATGGGGCTGGCAGGGACCCTCCAAGGGCATCCTGTCCAACCCCCCTGCACCCAGCAGGGACATCTCCAGCTAGAGCAGGCTGCCCAGGGCCACATCTGAGATCCTGAATGTCTCCTGGGACAGGGCCTCTACCACCTCCCTGGGCAACCTGTGCCAGTGTCTCACCACCCTCACAGTGCAGAGCTTCCTCCTGATGCCCAACTGTGCCCTGCTCCAGTTTGAAACCATTGCCCCCCAGCCTATCCCCACAGCCCCTTCTGAACAGTCCCTGCCCAGCCTGCCTGGAGGTCCCCTCCAGATATTGAAATGCTGCTCTAAGGTCTCCCTGGAGCCTTCTCTTCTCCAGGTTGGAAAAGCCCTATTCTCCCAGCCTGTCTTCACAGGAGAGGTGCTCCAGCCCTCAGATCATCTTGGTGGCCTCCTCTGGACCTGCTCCACAGCAGATCTATGTCCCTCTTGTACTGGGGATCCCATAGCTGGACACAGTACTGGATGAGGTCTCACCAGAGCAGTTTGACCTGAGCCATTCTCATCACCCAGCCAGCGCCATACCCTGCCACAGGGAAGGCAGCTGGGTGATGAGACAGGAAGGATTTGGCTCTGAAGCCACATCTGAACAGCATTCCAGCTCCTAGCAGGGCAAAAGGACACAGAGGAGCTTCAAAAATGCCTTTCCCAGGTTTTAACTTTAACTTTGCACTTAACTTTGCATGGGGTCAGGCCAGGGATGCTCCCAGAGCCAGAGGGATCTCGTTAGGAGGGCTCCAAGCAGAGGCTGGCAGCTTGGTCCCCCCCCTGACACCTCCCAGCCATCCCCAACCTTGGCCTCACCAAAAATATTATTGCAAAGGGAGCACAGGGCCATAAAAGGCAAATAAAGCAGCACATGAGGAGCAGGGCTGCCAGCAGCCAGCAGCCAGCTGGGTATGGAGCAGAGCTTCCAAAGGGATCAGTTGTGCTTCCTCGCTGCACCGCGCAAGAGAGAACCCCTGGGTGCAGAAATCCACCCCCCGAGCACCAGCAGCTCCCACACAGGCAGAGCTGCTGCCTTGCTGCTGGGGCTTGCAAGCAAAGGCTCCTACCTCAGGGCCTGGGTGAACTCAGCAGGGCTGTGTGTGCCAGGCCCCAGCTCACTGAAGTATCCATACTTCTCCAGGAAGAGCTGCAGGGAGAGACACAGAAGAGCAGCTCAGAACACAGGCAGGAGTTTGCACTTCTTGGCTTGGGAGGGGTTGGGGAGGGGGAGTAGAGAAAGGAGGTGAGGTTGGAAACTGCACAGCAAACCCAGGGCTGTGCAGTAATTCCCAGGTCTGCTTTCCCTGGCACTAGCCACAGTGGGTACCAGGCCTGGCTGCTCTATGTTTGTGTGGTGGGACATGGGCAAAGCTCCCCCGGGCTCATCCTTTTTGGTGGCTCTCGGGGGCTTGGCCACGACATGGTGGAGATGCAGGAGGAAATGTTGCTATCAACAGATCAAAAAGCCCTGCTGCCATGTCACCCACAGCCAGAGGCTGCCAAACCCACTCCAGCCTGCTGGGATGGATGGAGGCAGTGATTAAAACAAAGGCCAAAGCGCTGCGGGACACAGGGAGGGTGAGATGGGGTCAGGCTGCAGCCTCCCCGCCCCCCACCTCCCCACGCAGGATGTGCCGCTGCAAAGTGGAGACACTCCGGGGGCAATCTGCTCTGCCAAGCCATTCTTCTTCTTATCGGCCACGTCCACGGACAGGATCGTGGCTCTGAACTTGCTCCAACACGTAAATTGCATGTTAAAGAAAATAAACGGCTTCCCTCGGCGCGGCGCGGCCCGGCCCCGGCTCTCCCAGCGCTCCATAGCCAGGGGCTAGGAATGCTCCACACCCTCCTTCCCCGCCCCGGGGAGAGGAGACGGGAGACAAACAGCCACCCGGCATCCTGGCGGAGCGACGGAGCCGGGGTTAAAGGCATCGGCGAGAAAAAGTGAAAGCGGCTGCTTTGCTTCCCACATCCCGGGGGAGAGCCGGGCTGAGCGCCGGGAATGCCGTGGGCTGCCCTGGGGCACCAGGCTGCTGCCTGCTGGAAGAGCTTTAGCTTTGAAAGCCTCTACTCACCCCAGGGCAGGGAGAAGGGGTTGGTGTTAACCTGAGCTTAGTGCTCGTTTCTACCCACACACACACCCCAGCATCCCTCCCGGGCATGGGCAGCGCTGAGCCCCTCCCGGGCATGGGCAGCGCTGTGACCCTCCCGGGCATGGGCAGCGCTGTGACCCTCCCGGGCATGGGCAGTGCTGAGCCCCTCCCGGGCATGGGCAGCGCTGAGCCCCTCCCGGGCATGGGCAGCGCTGTGACCCTCCCGGGCATGGGCAGCGCTGAGCCCCTCCCGGGCATGGGCAGCGCTGAGCCCCTCCCGGGCATGGGCAGCGCTGAGCCCCTCCCGGGCATGGGCAGTGCTGAGCCCCTCCCGGGCATGGGCAGCGCTGTGACCCTCCCGGGCATGGGCAGCGCTGAGCCCCTCCCGGGCATGGGCAGCGCTGTGACCCTCCCGGGCATGGGCAGCGCTGAGCCCCTCTCGGGCATGGGCAGCGCTGAGCCCCTCCCGGGCATGGGCAGCGCTGAGCCCCTCCCGGGCATGGGCAGCACTGTGACCCTCCCGGGCATGGGCAGCGCTGTGACCCTCCCGGGCATGGGCAGCGCTGAGCCCCTCTCGGGCATGGGCAGCGCTGAGCCCCTCCCGGGCATGGGCAGCGCTGAGCCCCTCCCGGGCATGAGCAGTGCTGAGCCCCTCCCGGGCATGGGCAGCGCTGAGCCCCTCCCGGGCATGGGCAGCGCTGAGCCCCTCCCGGGCATGGGCAGTGCTGTGACCCTCCCGGGCATGGGCAGTGCTGTGACCCTCCCGGGCACGGGCAGCGCTGAGCCCCTCTCGGGCATTGGCAGCGCTGAGCCCCTCCCGGGCATTGGCAGCGCTGAGCCAGCTGCAAGTTGCTGGTGCCTGGTGGGGACTGGTTTCTGGATATGGTAGCCCCAGGGTACAGAAGGATCTCTCCCTCTCTTCCTCCTGGCCAAACCCTCCTCTTGCCATTGTCCTTCACCTCATCCCCAAACGTGCCATGCTCTGTCCTGCCACCTCTCCAAGTGCAGGTTGGGCTCTCTGCCTGCTTGCTAACCCCTTTGGAAGCTCTCCCTACCTCTTCCCAAGCCTCATTCCTCTAGCCAGGGAGCTGATCTCCTTTTCACCCTTCCTCCGTGGAGGATTCCCCTCTGGGTGCAGCACAGGACCGGCACAGCTTCCTGCCGGGACACGCTCTGCATCCAGCCCCAGCCAAACACTTCAGTCCTGTTTCCCAGCAAACACAGCTCCCAGCTGCCTGCCTGGGCTGGAGCCTGCAGCATCAGGCTGCAGCCCGAGCACGGCCAGAGCCGCCCAAACACACACAGAGGTCCCAGTGAGGCAGCATGAACCAGGCATGAGAGCATCAGCTGGGCTGCTGGGCAAGCTGCAGCACCTCTGCCTGGGGAGGGACCCTACAGCCTGGACATGGCATGGAGTCACAGAATCAATAAGGTTGGAAAAGACCTCAGAGATCAGCAAGTCCAACCTATGGCCTAATCCCTAACAACTGACAACTAAACCATAGCTCCAAGTGCCACATCCAATCCCCTCCAGGGATGGGGACTCCACCACCTCCCTGGGCAGCACATCCCAATGGCCAGTTCCTCTTTCTGGGAAGAACTTTCTCCTCACCGCCAGCCTAAACTTCCCCTGGCACAGCTTGAGACTGTGTCCTCTTGTTCTGGTGCTGCTTGCCTGGGAGAAGAGACCAACCCCCACCTGGCTACAACCTCCTTTCAGAGGTCCTCCATCTCCAGAGCCATACAGGGACCACTGCCCCTTTCCATGGGCACCAGGGGGCAAACCACAGGGACGCTCACGCAGGGGAGGGCAGTTAAAGGGACAGGGGAGCCTCCCAGGGACAGGGTGGCAGAGAGGTTTGGTAGCCCTGAGGGGCAGTCAGGAGAGGAGAAGGCATCTGGCTGTCTTTATCAGCTGTTGTGCTTCCATAGTGCTCTCCTCCAGGGTTAGAAAATCACCAGCTACAAGTATGGAGGGGTGTGGAGTGGTGGTGGGGGGGTGACGGTCCCCAGCCATTACATCACCACAGCTAAATGTCAGCTACAAAGCACCCAGAAAGTCCCCAAAACTTTCCTACCACAGCTTTGCTTTCACTCAGCTTCTGAAACATAGCAACTCGAAGCTGTTCCCTCCCAGAAGCCTAACAAAATCCCATTCTTGAAGCATGGAAATGCTTTCTCCCCACCATGACCTCACACAGGTTTGAAATCAGCCCCATCTGGAGCAGGCAGGGTGGTCAGCAGCAGGAGCTACCACAGCAGCTGCTCTTGAGCAGCACCAAGATGTTCCTACTGGCTCTGGAATTCCTGCCTGGATCTCCTTGAGCTCTGCAAGCCCAAGCAGAGCAGCAGCTGCCCTGTAGTTTCTGGCTCGTGGCACGGAGTTGTCTCACACAGGCACCAGCTCCCAGCGGCAAAACATGCAGGAGAAATGTTATTACATGTCCTGGACACGGATACTGTGGGCTCCAGGTGATGCTAGACCTGGAAACACAGAGCTGGAGCAGGGGGATGTGCTGAGCTCCCCCTTGCAGCAGAGCACACAAAGCCCCCTGGACCTGAGAATGTCAGGCTGGCAGGGGAGCCCAAGAGCCCTGTGCCACGGTGTCCTGTGCCCAAAGCAGTGCTCAAAGCCCCCTCCAGCGCTGCCTGTGCCCTGCACACCCCCAGAGACCAGCCAGGCTCTGGCAGGGCTGGCTGGAAGCTGGCACCAGCCTGATAAACCTCTGCAGGGGCTGGGGAACCCCCCTCCCTGCTGCCCCAGATGGGGAAATGCTCTGCTGCATACAATGGGAAAAGAAAAACAGCAGGAAACCAAGAGCTGAGCACTGACATGAAATATGCCCTGCTCTGCTCCGGGGGGAAGGGGAAAGGTCTGCCTGCCCCAGGGCCAGCGCTGGGGCAGGAAAGCCCTGGGGGCTGCTTGAGGGATGGGGGAGGAGAGCTTGAGGGAGGTGGAGAGGCCCTTCTCATCTCAGGGCTCTGACAGGGGGCTGGTCACAACCTGGAAATCATCTCTGCTGAGAGCTAGAGCCAAGGAAACACCTTGTCCTCCACCACAGGCATCCCAAGTGGAAGAGAGCCAACAGCAAACACAATCAGACCTCCCTCCCTGGAAACAGGGATAACAAAGTGCAGAGACAGCAGGCTCCAGTCCTGCCCGCTCCAGACACTCAGCTCCTGGCTCCTTTCCACCACTTAAGTATCAGAGAAGCTTTGTGCTGGGTTCCCAATGTCCACAGCTCCCTCTGCTCTGACTGGACAAAATTCCCACCTTTCCCCTCTGTGCTCTCCCATCCCATCCCATCCCATCCCATCCCATCCCATCCCATCCCATCCCATCCCATCCCATCCCACCCCATCCCATGGTGGGCAGGACTCCTGTGCAGCCAGTATAGAGGATGCCATCCACAAGCTGCACCTCCAAGGCCTTCTCTTTTGCATCAGAAACTGACAGCAACCCAAGTGGGTCCTCCATGACCTGCAGCCCCAGCTCCACCCTGCATCTTTTCCCCACTGAGATGGACACAGGGGAGGCCAAGCTCTGCCTTCCCAGCCTCAGTTCCCCCTCGCAGCACAGACACAAGGAGAGCTGAGCCCTGAGCAGGCTTTGGCTTGGCTGCAGGATGAGGGGAGCTCCTCCTGCCCACCAGGTCCCCTGGGAGCTGCCTGCAGGAGATGCCAAGGCATTTAACACAGCTTGTTTGCCTGGGCTCTCCCAAGCCACATCCCTGCCTCCAGGAGCAAAGGCCTGGACTCTTTTGCTCAGGTGTGTGTATGAGTGTCTGGATAAAGAACATCTCGACAGAGACACCCAAGAAGGGACTTTAGCAGGCACTTGGTTGTCCCCCTGCTGACAAGTCAACAAACACAGCAGCTAGTCCTGCACCTTAATGCTGGAGGCTGATTAACCACCCAAGCCCCTCTGGCTGCTGTGCTGCTCTCCTGCTGTGCCCAATCCCATCCTGAAGGAATCTTCTCTCCCACCTCAATCTGCTGTGGCTGGAAACTAGCAGCTTGGCAGATGGTAACTTCCAGGTCAAGATGTGGGGCTGGGGAAATGCTGTGGCCCAGCAGCTTTTTTAAGCTCCTTTGCCCCTCCTCAACCTTGAGCAGAGAAATTCTGCAGGCCAGGTCTAACTAAACCCACTCCTGGTTTCAGTAGCACAGATCTGCAGGATGCTGAATTGGGGCCAGGTCATAGACACAGGTCATGGATCATAGACATAGATCATAGGTCATAGGTCACAGAATCACCTGATTGGAAACAGACCTTAAGATCATTGAGTCCAACCATAACCTAAGGTCTCTCTGCATCCAGCTCTTAGACCATGGCCCTGAGCTCCTCATCCAAACAGCTTTTAAACCCCTCCAGGGATGTGGACCCCAACACTGCCCTGGGCAGCCTGGGCCAGTGCCTGAAGACCCTTTGGGTGAAGAAATTTGACCTTAATATCCAACTTGAACCTCCCTTGGCACAACCTGAGGCCATTTCCTCTTGTCCTCTCTCTTGTTACCTGGGAGCAGAGCCCAACCCCCACCTGGCTCCAGCCTCCTTGCAGGGAGCTGTAGAGAGCAATGAGGTCTCTCCTCAGCCTCCTTTGCTCCAGACTAAACAACCCCAGTTCCTGCAGCTGCTCCTCACAGGATTTGTGTTCAAGATGACTCACCAGCTTCATTGCCCTTCTCTGGACCTGCTCCAGCTCCTCAATATCCTTTTAGGAGTGAGGAGCCCAAAACTGAACCCAGCATTCAAGGGGTGGCCTCCCCAGTGCCCAGCACAAGGGGGACAACCCCTGCCCTGCTCCTGCTGCCCACACCACTGCTGCTCCAGGCCAGGCTGCTGGGGGCCTTCTTGGCCACCTGGGCACCCCCTGGCTCATCTTCAGCCACTGTTGATCAACACCCCCAGGTCCTTCTCTGCCAGGCAGTTTGCCCCCAGCCTTCCTGGGGTTGTTGTGACCCAAGGGCAGGAGCCAGCACCTGGCCTTGTTGAACCTCACCCCACTGACCTTGGCACATCCATGCAGCCTGCCCAGCTGCCCAGACAGGATGGGTGCTATGGGGCAGGCACAAAGAACACTGCATCAGGTGAAAGGAAGCAGACACCAGGGAGCACTCTGGGCTTGGTGCTGCCTGCCTGTGGGGCTGGTGGGTGGCTCTGTTTGTGTGTTAATGGCAGTGGTTGGCTTAGTGTGGTGGGGTTGTGAGCTCTGGGTGAGCAGCTGGACCTGATGACCTCCAAGTCAACAGTTCTGTGGTTCTGTGATTCTAACACCTCATCAGCAATTACTAAATGTCTCCTGCACTTGAACCCAGCTCACAGCTTTGCCCTGGCACCACCAGGGGCACCCCACACCGTGGGTAGCTGTGGGTTGCTCCACCCAGCCTCAGCTGCAGCAGCACCGAAGCTCCCTGAGCACCACCTGAAGCACCTGGGCTGCACACTGAGCCTGGCCACAGCTTCCCCTGCAGAGAACAGAGCAGCTGCCAAACCACTCTGCTCAGGCAGCTTGGTTGTGCCCTCATGGCTGAGAGGAAATGAGGTGCTGGGCTTGACCCTCTCCGGGATGGGGAGCAGGGCTGGTGGTGCATGGTGCCCTGCAACCCACTGGAACATGCCAGGGGTGTTTGGGGCTGGGGCCAGGAGGCACTGCCCAGGCTGCCAGGGCTCGTGGGGCTCTCCAGGGCAGCCCAGGGTGCTCAGATCTGCTGCCACAGCAGCGACTCAGAGCCATGATCTCATCACAGCTTTGACCCCGGCACTGCCTCGCAGGGTGACAGCTCCTGAGTCACTCCTCCTCTTCCTCCCCTCCCTCACTCCTTGAATCATCACAGAATTGCCTGGTTGGAAAAGACCTGAAGGGTCATTGAGGCAGTGGTGGAGTCAGCATGGCTGGGGGTGTTCCAGCAGCTGAGGAGCTGGCACTTAGGGACATGGTTTAGTGTTGACCCTTCGGTGCTGGGTCGAGGGTTGGACTGGAGGAGCTCTGAGGTCTCTTCCAAGCAGATGTTTTCCCTAACATCTCCAGGATGAACAAGCCCAGTTCCCTCAACTTGTGCTCAACACCCCTCACCAGCCTTGCTGCCCTTCTCTGGACATGCCCCAGCACCCCAATGTCCTTGGAGTGGGGGCCCAAAACTGAACCCAGTACTCCAGGTGTGGCCTCACCAGTGCCCAGCCCATGGGGACAGTCTCTGCTGTGCTCCTCCTGACCCAGGCCAGGCTGCTGGTGGCCTTCTTGGCTGCCTGGCCACACTGTGGCTCATCTTCAGCTGCTGTCAACCAGCACCTCCAAATCCCTCTCACCCAAGCAACTTTCCAGCCACTCTGCCCCAAGCCTGGAGCATTCACAGGGCAGTTGTGAGAACTTGGCTGGTGCTTGCACTGCCCTGCTGAGGATGAAGAGCAGAAGCTTTTCCCAGGAGAAGGTTTTCTTCCTCTTATTTCAGTCTGGGTGTCCTGGGAGCACACAGGGCTGCCAGCTGACCCCTGAGCCCCACCACAGCCTGGTGGAACCCTAAGCCCCTTGCTGCAGCCAGGCTGCACTCAGCATCCCAACTGGCTGCCTGCTTCCTAGGGAGCTCATCCAGACAATGAAGCATTTCTCAGCTCAGACACAGCTCAGAGCCTCTGCTGAGCCCTTGGGTTGCTGAGGGGGGAAAGTCAGAGGCCACTGCAGGAGAGGGAGAAGGGCAGGACAGGAGAGAAAACTGTACAGAATAAACCCAACCTGTGAGTGCCTCAGGCCCTCAGCCTCATTCTCCACTCCCACTCCCCACTTTGCTCACATTTCACCCAGTTTTTCTCCCCATCACAGCAGACCTGTGGCTTCTCACTCAAACCACTACAGGGGATGCATTGTCTTTGTTCCTTGGCACCAGCAGTGCTCCCTTAGCCACCACAGGGACAGGTTCCATGTGCCACACAGCTTAGAACCACAGAATCAACCAGAGCTGCCCCAGCACTGCAGGGAGGTCTCAGCAGAGCACAGCAGAGGGGCAGAATCCCCTCTCTGCCCCTGCTGCCCACACTGCTGGGGATCAGCCCAGGACAAGCTGGGGCTGGGCTGGCAGTGCTCTGTGTCAGCTCCTGTCCAGCTTTGCACCCCCAGCACCCCCAAGTCCTCCTCCTCAGGCTGCTCTCCAGCCCTTCATCCCCAGCCTGGACCAACCCTGTTGTCCCAGCCCAAGTACAAGACCTGGCAATGATCCTCATGATCTCTCACAGACACCTTTCCAACTCAGAGGCACCAAGCTGAATCCCCAAGTCATCCATGAGGAGTTTTCCCCTCCCCACCACATGCCTGGCCTGCCCTGAGGGTCACCTTTCTCTTGTGCTGACCACCCCTGCACAGCACCACAGCAAAACACAGGGCAGGAACATGATCAACCTCCAGAAGCACAGGAAGAGGTTGGAAAAGACCTCAGAGATCATCCAGTGCTACCTATGACCTAATCCCTAACCCCTCCTGACAACTAACCCATGGCTCCAAGGGCCACATCCAAGCCCCTCCTGAACACCTCCAGGGATGGGGACTCCACCACCTCCCTGGGCAGCACATCCCAAGGGCCAATCTCTCTTGCTGGGAAGAACTTTCTCCTCCCCTCCAGCCTGAACCTCCCCTGGCACAGCTTGAGACTGTGTGCTCTTGTTCTGGTGCTGGGTGCCTGGCAGAAGAGACCAACTCCCACCTGGCTACAACCTCCCTTCAGGGAGTTGGAGAGAGCAAGAAGGTCTCCCCTGAGCTTCCTCTTCTCCAGGCTTGGGATCAGGGAGCACAGGACACTGCCACACACCCAGCCCTGCCCCCAGCATGGCCCAGCCAGGCCTGCCAAGCGGTGGGCTGCCTACCCTCAAACCTCCTCCTGCCTGGAGCCTGCAGATAATAAGATAATTTCTCAGGCAAATGCTTCAACTTAAACTTCCAGACTCTCCTCCTTTTATTTTTGCCTCCCCTTGGCCCTGCAGTTGATGGAAATGCAGGGAAGAAGCAGGGCACGAGCCAGGGACAGAGCCCAGCTGGATGTGTTCTCAGACTCCTGCATCTGTCTTTACACAGCTCGTTGGGGCTCACTCTGGCTGCTTGAAAAGCAGCTTGCAAAGCTTCAGGAGCAAAGGCTGGCAGTGCTCTGCAAGCCACAATCCCCAGAGCTGATCTGATGGGAGAGTTCCAGTGGCCTCTGGAAGGAAAATGCACTGCTCAGTTCAGCTAGGCAAAGCTTCCTACCCCAGGTGTGCTCACAGAACCCCAGCATGGAGGGGTTGGAAGGGACCTCTGGAGACCAGCCAGGCCAACCCCCCCAGCAAAAGCAAAAGAGCAGCACAGGACACAGCTGCACTGCTCCAGGAGCCCCAGGGCTCACACTGACACCAGCAGGCTCATCACCAGCACTCCTGGAGCTGCTCTGCAGCTCACCTCAGATCCCAGAATCCCAGCAGGGAAGGGACCTCTGGAGCTCATCCAGCACAAGCCCTGCTCCAGCAGGGCACCCACAGCAGCTTGCCCAGCACCACAATGCCCAGGGGGAGTTGGAAGCTCTCCACACAAGGACACTCCACAACCTCTCTGGGCAGCCTGCTCCAGGCCTCCAGCACCCTCACAACAAACAACTTTCTCCTCCTCTTCACATCCAACCTCCTGGGCTCCACCCTGTGCCCCTTGCTGCCCCTTGGCCTGGCCCTGGGCACCACTCAGCAGAGTCTGGCCCCAGCCTCTTGCCCCCCACAGCTCCTTGAGCTCTTGCTGAGCATTGCTCAGCTGCCCTCTGGGGCTGCTCTTCTGCAGGCTCTCAGCCCCAGGGCTCTCAGCCTTTGCTCCTCACAGAGATGTTCCATCCCCCTCAGCAGCTCTGCAGCCTCCCCTGGGCTCTCTCCAGCAGTTCTCTGTCTCTCTTGAGCTGGGGAGCCCAGACCTGGACCCAGCACTCCAGATGTGGCCTCCCTAAAGCAGAGCAGAGGGGAAGGAGAACCTCCCTTGCCCTGCTGGCCACACTCTTCCCCATGCCCCCCAGGACCCCATTGGCCTCCTTGGCCACCAGGGCACATTTTACAAAGTCATACAGAGACAGGACCAAGGGTGATGGCTTCAAACTGGAAGAAGCTGGATTTAGATTGGACCTTAGGAAGCAATTCTTCCCCATGAGGATAATGAGACACTGGCACAGGTTGCCCAGGGAAGCTGTGGCTGCCTCCTCCCTGGAGGTGTTCAAGGCCAGGCTGGATGAAGCCTTGAGCACCCTGGGCTGGTGGGAGGTGTCCCTGCCCATGGCAGGGGGCTGCAGCTGGATGATCTTTGAGGTCTCTTCCAACCCAGCCCATGCTGTGGTTCTATGAAATCCAAAGAGCAGCAGTGGGCACAGCCTGGTGAGAGGCAGGGCAGGGGAAGGCTGCTGTCCTCTCCTGACCTGCTGGGAGCTGGGGAGGGGTCCTGGTGCAAGAGTTGTTGTCAGAGCTGTAAGGCAGGGGGATTGCAGGGGGGGCTGTGGGGACACACCTTGGCACCAGCAGACATGGCTGCAGAGCTGTGCCACACTGCACACCTCTGTGGCACACAGGCCTCAGCCTTGCTATCTGTGGGCACACAGCTGTGTCATGCTCACCACCAGGCACTCGTGGGCATGCCCCTAGGGAGTGAATGTACCTTGGGGACATGGCATGGGCACACCCACAGCATGGGCACACAGCTCTAGCAGGGGCACACAGCTCTGTGAGGGGCACACAGCTCTGTCAGGGGCACATGGCTCTAGCAGGAGCACACAGCTCTAGCAGGGGCACACAGCTCTAGCAGGGGCACACAGCTCTGTCAGGGGCACACAGCTCTAGCAGGGGCACACGGCTCTAGCAGGGACACACAGCTCTGTGAGGGGCACACAGCTCTGTGAGGGGCACACAGCTCTGTCAGGGGCACACAGCTCTGTGAGGGGCACACAGCTGTAGCAGGGGCACACAGCTCTGTCAGGGGCACACAGCTCTGTGAGGGGCACACAGCTGTAGCAGGGGCACACAGCTCTGTCAGGGGCACACAGCTCTGTCAGGGGCACATGGCTCTAGCAGGGGCACACAGCTCTGTGAGGGGCACACAGCTCTAGCAGGGGCACACAGCTCTGTCAGGGGCACACAGCTGTAGCAGGGGCACACAGCTCTGTCAGGGGCACACAGCTCTGTCAGGGGCACACAGCTGTAGCAGGGGCACACAGCTCTGTCAGGGGCACATGGCTCTAGCAGGAGCACACAGCTCTAGCAGGGGCACACAGCTCTAGCAGGGGCACACAGCTCTGTCAGGGGCACACAGCTCTAGCAGGGGCACACGGCTCTAGCAGGGACACACAGCTCTGTGAGGGGCACACAGCTCTGTCAGGGGCACACAGCTCTGTGAGGGGCACACAGCTCTGTCAGGGGCACACAGCTCTGTGAGGGGCACACAGCTGTAGCAGGGGCACACAGCTCTGTCAGGGGCACACAGCTCTGTCAGGGGCACACAGCTCTGTCAGGGGCACATGGCTCTAGCAGGGGCACACAGCTCTGTGAGGGGCACACAGCTCTAGTAGGGGCACACAGCTCTGTCAGGGGCACACAGCTCTGTCAGGGGCACACAGCTCTGTGAGGGGCACACAGCTCTGTCAGGGGCACACAGCTGTAGCAGGGGCACACAGCTCTGTCAGGGGCACACAGCTGTAGCAGGGGCACACAGCTCTGTCAGGGGCACACAGCTCTGTCAGGGGCACACAGCTGTAGCAGGGGCACACAGCTCTGTCAGGGGCACACAGCTCTGTCAGGGGCACACAGCTGTAGCAGGGGCACACAGCTCTGTCCGGGGCACACAGCTCTGTCAGGGGCACACAGCTGTAGCAGGGGCACACAGCTCTAGCAGGGGCACACAGCTCTAGCAGGGGCACACAGCTCTGTCAGGGGCACACAGCTGTAGCAGGGGCACACAGCTCTGTCAGGGGCACACAGCTCTGTCAGGGGCACACAGCTCTAGCAGGGGCACACAGCTCTAGCAGGGGCACACAGCTGTAGCAGGGGCACACAGCTCTAGCAGGGGCACACAGCTCTGTCCAGGGCACACAGCTCTGTCAGGGGCACACAGCTCTAGCAGGGGCACACAGCTGTAGCAGGGGCACACAGCTCTAGCAGGGGCACACAGCTCTGTCCAGGGCACACAGCTCTGTCAGGGGCACACAGCTGTAGCAGGGGCACACAGCTCTGTCAGGGGCACACAGCTCTGTCCGGGGCACACAGCTCTGTCAGGGGCACACAGCTGTAGCAGGGGCACACAGCTCTGTCAGGGGCACACAGCTCTGTCCGGGGCACACAGCTCTGTCAGGGGCACACAGCTGTAGCAGGGGCACACAGCTCTGTCAGGGGCACACAGCTCTAGCAGGGGCACACGGCTGTATCAGGGGCACACAGCTGTAGCAGGGGCACACAGCTGTAGCAGGGGCACACAGCTCTGTCAGGGGCACACAGCTCTAGCAGGGGCACACGGCTCTAGCAGGGGCACACAGCTCTGACACGCACACTTCATTGCATGCACACACCTCTGGAACACACACACACAAAGCTACGGCACAGGGACACCCATGGCACACCTCCCCTTTGGCACGGGCACACCCGGGCACACCCGGGTCTTACTCCCCCCGCAAGGGGCAGTCGTAGGCCGGCGGGGGGCGGCTCCCGGTCCCTCCCCGCTCCCGTTCCCTTTCCCTTTCCGTTCCCGTTCCCGGTGCCGTTCCCGGTCCTACCTCCGCGTCCCGACGCTGCCTGCCGACCGGTCCAAGCTGCGCTGCGGTCAGCAGCCCCAGCGCCAGGACTGCCCTCAGCGCCGTGCCCGCCCGCGGCCCCATCGCCGCTCCCGCTCCTCTCGGCTCGGCACCGGCTCGGCACCGGCACGGCTCGGCACGGCTCGGCACGGCTCAGCTCTGCTTTCCCCGCCCCAGCCCCGGGGGCGGCCGCGTCCCGCCCCAACCCCAGCCCCGACTGAGGGCAGGGCTCCGGCGCGCCGAGGGCTGCCCCTGCCCCGAGCACGGAGCTCGCCGCGCCCCGGTGCCCCCTGCATGCCCCTTCCCTGGCACCGCTGCAGGTCAGGTTGTTTGGGGGCTCCGAGCGAGCTGCTCTGCTTGCAGCTGTCCCTGCTGAGGGCAGGGGGCTGGATTGGACGACCCTTAATGGTCCCCACCCAAAGCAGTCTGTGGCTCTCCCTGCCTCGCATCCTTTGTGCCTCCTCCATCCCCTTTCCCAGCAGGGCGATGCCTCCTCCCTCCAATTCCCTCCTCCACACGCACACAGTTGGCGACTGAGGAGAATGAGAGCTTCAGACAAGGGACGGCTGAGCCCTGGGGACAAATTCCCCGTGGGATCTTCAGCCCCCCGCAGCCCCAGCCCCAGCCCACGCCTGGCAGCAAGGCTGCCCCGGGGGCTCCCCCGCACCCAGCGCAGCACCGAGGGGGGATCCTTCTCCTTGGTCTCTCCTCTGCAGCATCCCTGCCCTGCTCCCAGGCCTGCTGGGCACCACCACCTCACCCACCCAGCACAGAGCAGGACGTGCATGGTGGCCATGTCAGGATGTGTCCCACTGCCAGTGTCATCCCTGCAGCTGGATGGGGAGCAGAGCACGGGGTGGAGCAGAGCAGGGTGTCCCAGCTGGATGGGGTGCTGGGACAAACCCTTGCTAGCAGCAGCCAGGCTGGGGCTCTGCCTAGTTTGAAGCTAGGGGAAAGAGAACCAGAGAATCATGGAATGCTTTGGGTTGGAAGGGACCTTCAATATACAGCCAGTTCCAACCCCCTGCCATGGGCAGGGGCACCTCCCACCAGCCCAAGGTGCTCAAGGCCTCATCTAGCCTGGCCCTGAACATCTCCAGGGAGGGGACATCCACATCCTCCCTGGGCAACCTGTGCCAGAGTCTCCCCAGCCTCACTGCAAAGAATTTCCTCCCCCATCTCCAGTCTCAATCTCCTCTCTCCCAGCTCAAAGCCATTGTTCCTCTCCCTGTCACTCCCAGCCCTTGTCCAAAGTCCCTCCTCAGCTCTCCTGGAGCCCTTCAGGTACTGGCAGGTTGCTATTAGGTCTCACCAGAGCCTTCTCCAAGCTGAACAGCTCCAGCTCTCTAGATCTCTACCCCCAGTGGAGGTTCTCCAGCCCTCTAATCACCATTAGGAAGAATAAAGCAAGCCTAGCACCTCCCAGTCCTGCACTCACCCTTGGTCCAGACCAGAGGGATGAGAGCTTGGACACAGAGGTGCCTCTGACAGCAGCCAGCAGCACCCACCAGCAATGCAGGCAGCTGGACAATGCCCACTCCCTCCAGGGGTCTGGTGAAAACCAGCCCACAGGTATGAGCTGCTCCTCATCCTCCACACTCCTGAGCTTCACACAGCTCAGGGCTGCTCTTTTCCCTGCTGTGTTTGAATTTCCCTCCCTGAGGTGGGACTCAGTCACCCAGGGACAGCAAGAGGCTGTTGCCACCCCAGGCACCAGGACCCACCTGTGGCAGCACTGCACACAGCTGATGGCCTTGTGGTCACCAGTGACAAGTTGCCAGCTCTGCCCCCTCCCTGCTGTATTTTGTTTGGCTGTTTTGTTTTCATCTGTCCAAAGCCAAAGGATGTTTGGATTCTGCTTGGGGTAGGAGTGGTGGAAATAGGATGTGACTTCTGTCTGCTTTTGTTTCCATGCCAGCTTGAGCCACTCGCTGCTTGTAAAGCTCCCAGGCCCCTTCCTCTCCTTGTGAATCGTGCCAAAAGCTGCACTTCCAGCAGCAGCTTGCAGAGATCCTGAGCAACAGGGCTCAGGGAATGCAGGCAGGGGCTGAAGGAGGGAGCGAGGGATCCACCCAGCACGGAGGGACGAGGAAGCGGCTGAGCCACGGGGAGGACAATACCCACGGGAGGAAGGGTGAGAGGGATGGCTGGGCCAGGAAGGGCTGCCTGGGGGCTGCTGGGAGGGCACAGTGGGCACTGGCAGGCCGTGAAGCAGCGGTGCCCAGGGAATGGCCAGCCTTGCTGCACAGCCCCAGGGGGCCTGGCACAGGTCAGCCCAGCGCTTCCTCTCCAAACAAGAGCAGCTCTGTCTGCAGGCTCTGCTGTTTGGGCTGTAGCTAGGAAGCAACTGATCCATCTGCTCTTCCACTTAAGATTATGGATGATGGGAAAGTGGCTGGCTGGGCTCCAGGGGGAGCAGGAAACTCCCTCCTCTGCTCACTGCACTGCGGGGAAGTGGCTGGGAGGGCACCTGCAGCCCCCAGAGCAGCTGCCTTCCCGACCTGGCACTTCCCAGAGCTGCTGCTGCTGCTGTGTGAGCCCCTGGGGGGTTTGGGCATTCAGGTGGAGCCCAGCCCTGGAGCTGCCCAAGCATCCTTCTCTGCAGTTTTGGCCCAGAGCACAGAGCTGTTTGTCCAGCTGCTGCAATCACACTGATGTCAGGAACTGCAAGCTGGCCTGGGGAAAGGTGAGCAGATTTCCAGCTCTGTCAGCTCTGGGTCAAAGCTCAGCAGTGGAGCAGGGGGAAGAGTCTGAGTCCTTGGAAGCTCTCCCCAAAGCTGAAAGCTGAGAAGTTCAGCCTGTGACAAAAGCTGACAAAGTGTTCCTGAGAAAGCCTGAGACATGAATCCATCCCAGCTCTGGTGGCCTGAGCAGTCCTGACTTCTTGGGCTTCTGAACAAACTCTATCTCAGCACAGAGCTGGGTGGAAGTGCTGAGCTGCTGGAGGGCAGGGAGGCTCTGCAGAGGGACCTGGCCAGGCTGGATGAATGAGCCAAGGCCAAGGGCTGGGGCCTGACCTTGGGTCACAACAACCCCAGGAAGGCTCCAGGCTGGGGGCAGAGTGGCTGCAAACTGCCTGGGGGAAAAGGACCTGGGGGTGCTGGTTGGCAGCAGCTGAAGATGAGCCAGGGGGTGCCCAGGTGGCCAAGAAGGTCACCAGCAGCCTGGCCTGGAGCAGCAATGGTGTGGGCAGCAGGAGCAGGGCAGGGATTGTCCTCCTGTGCTGGGCACTGCTGGGGCCACATCTCCAATCCTGGGCTCAGTTTTGGGTCCCTCACTCCAAGAAGGACATTGAGAGGCTGAAGCAGGTCCAGAGAAAGGCAACAAAGATGGGGAAGGGTCTGAAGAACAGGGCTGGGGAGGAGCAGCTGAGGAAGCTGGGGGTGTTCAGCCTGGAGAAGAGGCTGAGGGGAGACCTCATTGCTCTCTACAGCTCCCTGAGAGGAGGTGGGGTCCAGGTGGGGCTGGGCTCTTCTCCCAAGGAACAAGAGGAAGAGGACAAGAGGAAATGGCACTAAGTGTCACCAGGGGAGGTTTAAGTTGGGCAACCCAGAATGGTTGTCCAGGCCTGGCCCAGGCTGCCCAGGGCAGTGGTGGAGTCCCCACCCCTGGAGGGGTTTCAGAGCTGTGGAGATGTGGTGCTGAGGGCCATGGCTGAGTGGTGCCCTGGCAGGGCTGGCGTCAGGGCTGGCCTCTATGATCTCTGAGGCCCTTTCCAGCATTAATGAGTCTATGTCCCAAAAGCTCTCACTGCTCTCATCCAGCTTGAATCCCAAACCCTCTCCAGCCGTTTGGGAGATGCAGAGGCTTCCAGGAGCACCTTCACCTGCAAGCAGCAGGGAGAGTGGAAGGGGGGAGGGCTGTGTGGGGATTACCAGGGCTGTGCAGAGCTGCTGAGCACTCTGGGGCCAAGAGCTGAGCCCCCAGCAAAGTGCTGGCAGGGCCCAGCTCCAAGAGCTTATAAAGTAGGGTTGTGAAACATCCCTTCAGTGACCTGGGCTCTCAGGGAGCAGCTCTCAGGGAGCAGCTCTGTGTTTACCTCAGCTGATAAGCAAATAGCAACACCATGACTCCTGCATGGCAGCTTCAGCCCAGGCTGGATGAGAGGCACAGGAGCTGCCAGCTCTAACCCTTGGATGCTTTGCTCCAAGAACATGGTCAGGCTGTTCCCTTTCACCCACTTGAGAGACAGCCTTTGGAGAGCAGCCATTCTTCAAACAGCTGCTGCTCAGCAGCAGCTGCAGCAGCTGGAGAGCAGCAGGGTGGTTCCCCAGCTGCCACCTTGTGCCATGCTGAACATCCACAGGCACCTGGACAGGCTGGAGAAGTGGCTGAGGAGAACCTCATGAGGGTCAACAAGGCAAAGTGCAAGGTACTGCACCTGGGGCAGGGCAATCCTAGCTCCCAATCCAGGCTGGGGGATTGAGAGCAGCCCTGCAGAGAAGGACTTGGGGGTGCTGGGGGTGGAGAAGCTGTGAAGGAGCCAGCAATGGGCACTGGCTGCACAGAAGGCCAAGGGCAGCCTGGGCTGCATCAAAAGCAGCATAGCCAGAGATGGAGAGAGGGATCCTGCCCCTCTGCTGAGACATCACCTGGAGCACTGTGTCCACATCTGGGGGCCCCAACACAAGAAGGGCATGGACCTGCTGGAGAGGGTCCAGAGGAGGCCACAAAGATGATCAGAGGGCTGGAGCACCTCTGCTGTGGGGCCAGGCTGGGAGAGTTGGGGCTGTGCAGTCTGCAGAAGAGAAGGCTCCAGGAAGACCTCAGAGCAGCCTCCCAGTAACTGAAGGGCTCCAGGAGAGCTGGGGAGGGACTTTGGCCAAGGGCTGGGAGTGCCAGGATGAGGGAGCTGGGAGAAGGGAGATTGAAACTAGAGATGAGGAAGAAATTCTTGAGTGTGAGGGTGGGGAGACTCTGGCACAGGCTGCCCAGGGAGGCTGTGGCTGCCTCCTGCCTGGAGGTGTTCAAGGCCAGGCTGGATGAGGCCTTGAGCAACCTGGGCTGGTGGGAGGTGTCCCTGCCCATGGCAGGGGGTTGGAACTGGATGATGAACCCAACCCATGCTGTGATTCTATCATTCCTTTCTCTGAGAGGCCATGGACCTGCTGCAGCTGTGTCCAGCTACCCCCATGGCAGCTACAGCCCCCAGGGACTGGCACTTGCAGTGTTTCACCCAGCAGAGCACTGGCTGTCCAGATGTTCTCTCCTGGAACTTGTGATGCACAGGCAGCCCCTGGCTGTGGCAGTGCTTCCTTCCCAGCTTCCCACCAAGCCACCTCTGCACCCTGCAGAGGCCCAGGGGAGGTGATGATGACCTTCCCACATCCCTTCAAAGCTTGGCTTCAGAGCTGAAGCCAAAATGCTTACAGCATCTGCAGAGCCTGGGCTGCAGCTACCTCACAGATGAGCCCCAACACTTGTTGGGAGAATCAGGGAAGGCTTTAGGTTAGAAAAGCCCTCAAAGCTATTTGGCCACCTCAAAGATTTTTGGCCACAGGATCAGGGAATTGTTTGGGTTGGAAATGCCCTTTGAGCTCACCCAGTCCAACATCAACCCAGCACCACCATGGACACCAAACCCTGGCCCCAAGTGCCATGGCTACTCCTTTCTGGAACCCCTCCAGGGATGGGGACTCCACCACCTCCCTGGGCAGCCTGTGCCAACCCCTGACCACTCTGGCACCAAAGAAATTGTTTCTCATCTCCAACCTAAGCCTCCCCTGGCACAATTTCAGGACATTTCTTCTCCTGCTATCACCTGAGCCTAGGGAGCAGAGCCCAGCCCCCACCTGGCTCCAGCCTCCTCTCAGGGAGCTGCAGAGAGCAATGAGGTCTCCCTCAGCTTCCTCTCCTCCAGGCTGAACCCCCCCAGCTCCCTCAGCTGCTCCTCCCCAACCCTGCTCTCCAGACCCTTCCCCACCTTCACTGCCCTTCTCTGGCCTCTCAATGTCCTTTTAGGAGTGAGGGGATCAAAACTGAACCCTGGATTCCAGGTGTGGCCAGTGCAGGGGGATGATCCTTGCCCTGTCTGCTGTCACCCCCCCGCTGTCACAGCAGTTCAGAGGCACAGCAATGTGCAGCACACTACTGCCTGGGGGTTTCTAAGCCATCCCAGCTCAGTTTTTGAGCTGGCCTGGCCTGGCCTGTTCACAGCTCGGTCCTTGGAGCAGAGCACTGCTGCCATCTGCGGGCTCCTCCTGAAGGAGCATGAACCCAGGCACAGGACACCATGTCCAGCCGAGGGGGGAAACACAGGAGCAGAGACAAGCCTGGGGACAGAGGGCATAGAGAAGGAGCAGGCTCAGCACCCACTGCCCACAGACTGCTGCCAACAGGCTCAGAACAGCAGGGGCAGCCCAAGCAATCCTTTTACTGCTGAGGTCTCAGAATGTGTCAGGCTGGAAGGGACCCTCAGAAGTCCTCTTGTCCAATCCTCCTGCAGTCAGCAGGGACACCTCCAAGGACAGCAGGCTGCCCAGGGCCACATCATGTCTGCCCTTGCATATCTCCAGGGATGGGGCCTCAGCCACCTCCCTGGGCAGCCTGTGCCAGTGTCTCCCCACCCTCATTGTTCAGGACTTCCTCCTGATAGCCAACCTAAATCTCCCTGCTCCAGTTTCAAACCATTGCCCCTGGGCCTGGCACCACAGGCCCTTCCAAACAGTCCCTCCCCAGCCTTCCTGTAGGTCCCCTTCAGGCCCTGAAATGCAGCTCCAAGGTGTCCCCACAGCCTTCTCTTCTCCCTGGGCAACCTGTGCCAGACTCTCCCCACCCTCACTGCAAAGAATTTCTTCCTCATGTCCAGTCTCAGTCTCTCCTCTCCCAGCTCAAAGCCATTGTTCCTCATCCTGGCACTCCCAGCCCTTGTCAGAAGTCCCTCCCCAGCTCTCCTAGAGCCCCTTCAGGTACTGGGAGGCTGCTCTGAGGTCTTCCTGGAGCCTCTTCTCCAAGCTGAGCAGCCCCAACTCTCTCAGTCTGTTCCCATAGCAGAGATCTGCAGCCCCTTGATCATCTCTGTGGTCTCCTCTGGACCCTCTCCAGCAGGTCCAGGTCCTTCTTGTGTTGGGGACTCCATATCTAGGCCCAGTCCTGCAGATGAGGTCTCCCCAGAGCAGAGGGGCAGGATCCCTCTCTCCATCTCAGGCCACACTGCTTTGAATGCAGCCCAGGCTGCCCTTGGCCTTCTGTGCTGCAGATGCCCATTGCTGCCTCCTGTCCAGCCTCTCACCCACCAGCACCCCCAAGCCCTCCTCTGCAGGGCTGCTCTCAATCTCCTCACCTCCCAGGCCTGGACTGGTACCAAGAGTTGCCCCAGCCTGGGGGCAGGACCTTGCCCTTTGCCTTACTGAACCGCATGAGGCTCTCCTTGAGCTCCCTTCCCCAGCCTGCCTCAAGCCCCTGGGAGGACAGGGAAGGTGCAGGGGGGAGGCCTGCAGCTGAAGTGAGCTGTGAGCCAGGGAGATCTCACAAATAAAACAGTCAGCATTTATTGTTGTATTACAAAAACACCTCAGAGTTTGGCAATATTTTACAGTTTGTCCTGTTTGTGTGTTTGTTTGTTTGTTTTTTCTCTTCTTAGGGCCTGTGGGAAAGGTACAAGGTGGTGAGGGGAAGGAAAAGAGGAGAATGTTGAAATGGGAGATTAAACTTCAATGTCTTGGTTAAAAAACAATCCTCCCACACCCCACCCCCACCCCCACCCCCAGTCCCAGTCCCAGTCCCTCCCAGCAAAATAAAACTCTAGTTTCACTCAATTCCACTATCTGAAGAGGCCATGGGTGAAGCTGCAGGCAAAACCCTCTGGCAATTTCACTAGCAAACCATCGAGGGGACAAACCCAAGCACTTCACAGTGGGTCTTCAGTAGGGTCTGTTGCGTTGGTCGTTCCTGAAGTCGTTCCTGGAAGGGAAACAAACAGCAAGTGACAAAGGGCTCCTGCCCTGCAAGCTACAGAGCCACAGAGCTGGGGTCAGAGAGGCTGAGAGCTGCCAAACAGAGAGGGACCTGGGGGTGCTGATTGACAGCTGCCTGAACAGGAGCCAGCAGTGTGCTCAGGGGGCCAAGAAGCCCAGTGGCATCCTGGCCTGCATCAGGAAGAGTGTGGCCAGCAGGAGCAGGGAAGTCATTGCCCTGTGCTCAGCACTGGTTAGGCCACACCTTGAGTCCTGTGTCCAGTTCTGGGCTCCTCAGTTCAAGAAGGAGATTGAGAGACTTGAAGGTGTCCAGAGAAGGGCAACAAAGCTGGGGAGGGGTCTGGAGCACAGCCCTGTGAGGAGAGGCTGAGGGAGCTGGGGTTGCTTAGCCTGCAGAAGAGGAGGCTCAGGGAAGACCTTCTTGCTCTCTCCAACTCCAACTCCCTGAAGGGAGGCTGTAGCCAGCTGGGGGTTGGTCTCTTCTCTCTAGCAACCAGCACCAGAACAAGAGGACACAGTTTCAAGCTGTGCCAGGGGAAGTTTAGGCTGGAGGGGAGAAGAAAGTTCCTAACTGAGAGAGTTGTTAGCCATTGGGATGTGCTGCCCAGGGAGGTGGTGGAGTCCCCATCCCTGGAGGTGTTCAAGAGGGGATTGGATGTGGCACTTGGGAGCCATGGTCTAGTCCTGAGGTGTTGGGTGACAGGTTGGACTTGATGATCTTTGAGGTCTCTTCCAACCTTAGTGATACTGTGATGCTGAGCAGCTCCTCTCAGCTGTTCTCAGCCAGGCTCTGCTCACTTGCTCCCTGGGATAGGCCCAGGGGCAATGGATGTAAGCTGCAGCACAGGAGGATCCACCTCAGTACAAAGGGGAACTTCTTCCCTGTGAGGGTCACAGGCTGCCCAGAGAGGTTGTGGAGTCTCCTTCTCTGGAGCCTTTCAAGGCCTGTCTGGATGTGTTCCTGTGTGACCTGAGCTTGATTCTCTGCTCCTGCTCTGGCAGGGGGGTTGGACTCGATGATCTCTTTGGGTCCCTTCCAATCCTTAACATCCTGTGAGCTGTGATCTCCACCCCAGCTCACAGTACAGAATCAGCCAGGTTGGAAAAGACCTCAGAGATCACCAAGTCAGGTGGGGGTTGGTCGCTTCTCTCAGTCAAGCAGCACCAGAACAAGAGGACACAGTCTCAGGCTGTGCCAGGGGAGGTTTAGGCTGGAGGTTAGGAAGGAGTTCTGTACAGAGAGAGTGATTGCCCATTGGAATGGGCTGCCTGGGGAGGTGGTGGAGTCCCCATCCCTGGAGGTGTTCAGGAGAAGACTTGATGGGGTGCTTGGTGCCATGGGTTAGTTGTTTAGGTGGTGTTGGATTGGTTGATGGGTTGGACACGATGATCTTGAAGGTCTCTTCCAACCTGGTCTAGTCTAGTCTATGGATTCCACAGCCAAGCAAGGGCAAAGCCAGCACTCACCTTCCTCCCATCTTCCCCCCATAGCCGCCTCCCCGGTCCCCGCCTCTGCCGCCGCGCCCTCGGTAGCCTCTCTCTCCTCCATAGCCGCCTCTGCCACGGAAATCTGGGGGAAGATGGAAAGCCAACACATCAGGCAGGTGCTGCAAAGCTGCAGGGGGCACCTGAGGAGAGAGACAGCTTTGCAAACACACCTCCTGAGGGACGGGAATCCTCTGGCCTGGGCTCGCCACACTGGTTGCAGGAGTTCCTGCGAGCGAAGTTCATGTTCCCGCAGGACCTGGCGGGGAGAAGGTGGAGCCAGCCTCAGCTGCTGAGGCGGCTCAGAGAGGCCCACACCACACACCACTGCCCCAGGAAAAGGACACTCACGGGTTAGGACAAACCCAGTCACCATTTTTGGGCTCCCCACTTCTCCCCTGGAAGCCTCCACCCCTTCCATAGCCACCTCGTGAACCTGCAGAGAAAAAGCAGAATGGCAGTGAGGGAGGGGAAGAGCCCAGGACCTGGGCATCACAAACAGGCAACAGGGACAGACTGCTCAGGGGGAGTAAAGAGTGCTAAAGGTAAAGGTCTCCCTACTGGGCAAGCCTCTGAGACCACAGGAGGGGCTCTGAAAGCAGCAGGGATGATAAAAAGGCCTCGCTGCAGAACTCAAGCCTTGGCCAAGTGACCCCTGGGTGGCCACCAGAAGGCTCAGCCACCACCAAAGCTGCACAGCATTTGATGACCTGAACCTCCTGTGTCTGCTCAGCTGCAACCCATGCTCATATGGACAGGTTTACAACTGAGGCAGAGGAGGAGAAGTGAGGAGGAGGAGGAGGAAGAAGAGCAGGTGGTGGCCAGCACCAACGGCTCCAGCACACAGCTTTAAAAGGCTTCTTCAGCAGGCGAAGGGAACTTGGTCTGCTGGAAGTGCCAGTGGGGGGAACACAAAGCTCTGAGGGTGTGCTAACAGCCCTGCAGCAAGATGTAGCCAGCTGCCATGTCAGTCAGGTGTGGCTGGTTAAAAACCATCAGCCACCCCAAAGCAGTCTCTGTGGGGACTGCAGCCAGGCTGCAGCTGCCCTGGGCTGAGGGCCACCACAGCTCTGCCTTGCTGCACCAAGAACTTGGGCACCACTTGAAGAATCCTTTTCAGTTAGCCTGCAAAAGGACTGAAATCTGCTGACAGCCACCACACAGAGCCTGCTTCTGGTCAAGGGAGTTAATAAGCAGTGGCAAAGCAGAGGAGCAGGGAGCTCAACCTCTGCTTAATGACAGGTGGCAGACCTGGGACTGCTGCTCCACGTGGGGCAGCTCAGCGATTTCCCCTGCTTGGATACAGCTCAAAGCCTGGCTGCAAGAAGCAGACACCCCCTGGAAACTCTCACCTAGGGCTGGGGCACCTGCACAGCCTCAGCACCACCATTACACTCATTAAATGCAAGCTGGGGCAGTGCTGGAGGCTCCCCAGGTGAAAAGCAAAGCAGAAATGCTGTGCTGTGCCCCAAGAGATGAGAGATCGCAGGTTGTACTTCAGTTCATAGTATCACAGTATCAGTCAGGGTTGGAAGGGACCACAAGGATCAGCTAGTTCCAACCCCCCTGCCATGGGCAGGGACATCCCACACTAGATCAGGCTGCCCAGAGCCTCATGCAGCCTGGGCTTAAACACCTTCAGGGCTGGGGCCTCAACCACCTCCCTGCACAACCCATCCCAGGGCTTCACCACTCTCATGGGGAAGAATTTCCTCCTCACTTGATCCAATCCTTATTGCTCCCTTGCATGGCAGCACCTCCCAGGCCCAGGCACCTTGAGGAATCACTGCTTCAGAGGCAGCTTCTCTGCTCCCAAGCAGCACCAGTGCAAAAGCAGCAAACAGTGCAAACCCAACAAGCCCCCAGGCTTGAGCCTCACCTCGACGTCCACCACCTCCACCTCCTCTCATGAACTCAGGCCTCCTGGTGGCAAAAGACACTTTGATGACATTGCCATTGAACTCTTTGCCTGTGAGAGGATGGGAAGAGAGAGAGAGAAGGGTCACAGAATTAGCCAGGTTGGAAAAGATCCCTGAGATCACCAAGTCCAACCTCTCACCCAGCACCATCTGATCAACTAAGCCTTGGCACCAAGGGCCTCAGCCAGGCTGGTTGTAAGTACTTGTAGGGATGGGGACTCCACCACCTCCCTGGGCAGCACATCCCAGTGGCCAATCTCTCCTTCTGGAAAGAATATCTTCATCACCTCTAGCCCAACCCTCCCCTGGCACAGCTTGAGACTGTGTCCTCTTGTTCTGGTGCTGCTTGCCTGGCAGAAGAGACCAACCCCCACCTGGCTACAGCCTCCCTTCAGGGAGTTGCAGAGAGCAAGAAGGTCTCCCCTGAGCCTCCTCTTCTGCAGGCTAAGCAACCCCAGCTCCCTCAGCCTCTCCTCACAGGGCTGTGCTCCAGACCCCTCCCCAGCTTTCTTGCCCTTCTCTGGACACCTTCCAGCATCTCAACATCTTTCCTGACCTGAGGGACCCAGAACTGGACACAGGACTCAAGGTGTGGCCTAACCAGTGCTGAGCACAGGGCACAAGGACTTCCCTGCTCCTGCTGGCCACACTCTTCCTGTTGCAGGCCAGGATGCCCTTGGCCTTCTTGGCCCCCTGGGCACACTGCTCACTACAGCTCCAACATGACAGCCAGCCCAGAGCAGGAGTGACTCGCACTTGCAGACTGAATAGAAAGCTCCTAGGGCACCAGAGGCTGCAGAGCATCTCTTGGGTTTAACAGCAGTGCTGCAGATGTGAGCTGGCAAACACTGAGGCGCTTGCTGGGCTCTCCACAGCCTCACAGATGTTTCTCTCAGCTTAAATGCAGTCTGTAACCTGCAGTTCAATAAACACCTCAAAGGCTGTTTGCCCTAGCATCACAGAATTGTTTGGGTTGGAAAAGGCCTCTGAGATCACTCAAATCCAACCTTCAACCCAACCCCACCATGGCCACACCTTGCTTGAACCCCTCCAGGCATGGGTACTCCACCACCTCCCTGGGCAGCCTGTGCCAACCCCTGACCACTCCTGCAGCAAAGAAATGTCTCCTGATCACAGAATGGTTTGGGGTGGAAGGGACTTGCAGAAGTCATCCAGTCCAACCCCCCTGCACTCAGCAGGGACATCCTCCACCAGAGCAGGTTGCTCAGGGCCTTGTCCAGCCTGACCCTGAATATCTCCAGGGATGAAGCCTCAAGCGCCTCCCTGGGCAACCTGTTGCAGTGTTCCAGCAGCCTCCTGGTGCACAACTTGTTCCTCACATCCAATCTCAATCTGCTCTGCTCTCATTTCAAACCACTGCCCCTGGTCCTGTCCCTGCAGGCCTGTGGGAACAGACCCTCTGCAGCCTTCATGTAGCCCCTGCAGGGAATGGAAGGCTGCTCTGAGGTCTCCCTGGACCTCCCTCTTCTCCAGGCTGAACACCCCCAGCTCCCTCAGCCTGTCCTCACAGCAGAGGTTCTCCAGCCTCCTGATTTTCATTCCCTCCTCTGGACTCACCCCAGCAGATCCATGTCTACCTGTACTGGGGGCCCCAGATCTGGACCCAGCCCTGCAGGTGAGGTCTCCCCAGAGCAGAGGGCACTTCCTCTGCCTCAGCTTCCACCACTGCCCCTTGTGCTGGCATTGGGCATCCCCCAGCAGAGCCTGGCTCCAGCCTCTGGGCTCTCACCCTGCACAGCTTTAGCAACAGCAATGAGGTCATCCTCAGGCTCCTCCTCTACAAGCTACAGAGCCCTCAGCTCCCTCAGGCTCTCCTCATGAGGAAGATCTTCCACTGCCTTCAGCATCTTTGTGGCTCTGTGCTGGACTCTCTCCAGCAGTTCCCTGAGGTCCTTCTGGAGCTGAGGGGCCCAGAGCTGGACACAAGACTCCAGATGTGGCCTCAGCAGGGCAGAGCAGAGAGAGAGGAGAACCTCTCTCAAACTACTAAGCACATCCCTTCTAATCCACCCCAGGATGCCATTGACCTTCCTGGCCACCAGAGCACATTGCTGGCTCATGGTCAACCTCCCATCCACCAGGATCCCCCAGGTCCTTTTCCCCTTCACTGCTCTCCAGCAGGTCAGAATCCAACCTATCCTGGTTCATGAAGCTGTTTCTTCCCAGGTGCAAGACTCTACATTTGCCACTGCAGGAAATGCCCCCAGCTGCCAACCCAGATGGCAGCTCTCCTGGGCTGAACACCTCCAGACTCTCCTGAGTGACACCAGGCCTTGTGCTGCTCCACCAAAGGTGAGAGCAAGCCAGCACACACTCAACAGCCAGACAAGAAGTGGCCTGAGGTTACTGATTTGCTTCTTGCAGTGCTTGTCTGAGTGCTGAAGTAGCAGAAGAAGAGGTTTGCTCACCCACCATCAAACCAGTCAATTGCTGCCTTAGCAGAAGGAGGGTCATCAAAGGACACTGTGGCTTCTCCCTTTGGCTTGCCAGTGTCCTTGTCTGTGTAAAGGTTGATCATGGGCTTCCCAGTCTTCTTGTTGGTCTGCAAAGAAAGGTTGGAACACTTGGCACAGGAGAACTATAGGTAAAGGAGCTTCAACTTTAACTGTGCTACTAAAAGGAAGATTCAGAGCTAGCCTGCAGAAACAGAAGCTCCTGACTGCAAGGTACTGAGTGGCTGCTCTCTGTGAAGCAAGGATGGCCTCAGCTTTGACAAAGGAATGAGGCCAAGTGCAGGAAGCCCTCACTCAGAACTGCAGAGCAGGAAGCTGCAGCCAGAGCACACAGAGGCAGAGCTGCTGAAGTACAAGGGTGGCACAAGGGACAGAGAGGCAGTGCTGAGGCTTGTAAAGACAGAAGAAGAGACAGGGAGCAATCTGAACATCAGTAGAGACAGGGAGCAATCCAATCACCACCAGAGACCTTTTACAATGAGAGGTTTCACACCAGAGACAGCTCACAAATGAGCTGCCCTCTGGGAAGGCAGATTAACATCAGCTGCTGCTGCTGCTGCTGGGGAGCCAGAGCAAGGCCCTGCCTCTGCCAGGCCTCTGCCAGGCCTCCCTCGTGCCACATACCTTTATGATGCCAATCTGTTTGAAGTAGTCTGCCACCTGGTCTGTTGAAACATCCTCTCCCAGCCCTTGCACGAAGATGGTGTTGTTGTCAGAGTTGTCAGACTCTGAGTCTGTGAAGAAACAAAGCCTCCTTCAGCAGGCTGTGCAGCAACAGCAGCAACAGCTCAAGCTCAGGTCCCAGCACTGGGGCCCTGAACCCCAAAGACACCTTGCAGAGAGCATAGCTCTGGACACCACCAAGCTCAACAGGGGATGCACAGCACCTTCAGGTGGGGCAGGGCAGCAGAGACCAAACTCCTCCTCACCAGCTGCCCTGCTGCACACTCACTTTGTCCATGCAGCCAGGACAGCCCCAGCCAGCAAGTGGGCAGCCACAGAATGGGTTGGCTTGGAAGGGAGCTCCAAAGCTCATCCAGTCCAGCTGCCAGTGGGGGACAGCAAGAGCCTGCAGAGGAGCCTTTGCCTACCAAGGCAGGCACAGCCTGGAGCTAGATGGGAGCTTAGACTCATGGAATGGGTTGGGTGGGAAGGGAGCCCCAAAGCTCACCCAGTCCAACCCCCTGCACTCAGCAGGGACATCCTCCACTAGATCAGGCTGCTCAGAGCCTTGTCCAGCCTCACCTTGACTACCTCCAGGCATGGAGCCTTAACTACCTCCCTGGGCAACCTGTTAACACCACTTTAGAGCATGGCAGTGAAGACAGCTGCTTGGCTGAAGCAGCTTCCAAGCTCAGCAGCAAATTCTGGCTGCATGAAAAGGCATCAAAAATCCCACAGCCACCTGAGTAAGTGAATGCCTCTCAGGGAAGATGAGCTTTAGCCAAGGTTCTTCTGAGCCATGGCAGTCACAGAGTGTTAGGGGTTGGAAGGGAACCTCTGGAGCCCATCCAGTCCAGCCCCTCTGCCAGAGCAGGGTCACCCAGGGCAGCTCACACAGGAACACATCCAGAGGGGGTTGAATGTCTCCAGAGGAGGAGACTCCACAACCTCTCTGGGCAGCCTGCTCCAGGCCTCCAGCACCCTCACACCAAACAACTTTCTCCTCCTGCCCAGATGGAACCTCCTGGGTTCTGGTTTGTGCCTACTGCCCCTTGTCCTGTCTCTGGGCACCACCAAAAAGGGCCTGGCACTGGATGATCTTTGAGGTCCCTTCCAACCTGGTTTTCCATGAATCTTGACCCCCAGCCCTCAGATATTTAGAGTCATTGCTCAGGTCCCCTCTCAGCCTTCTCTTCTCCAGACTGAACAGCCCCAGGGCTCTCAGCCTTTCTTCACAGGACAGAGAGGGACCTGCAGCCACATCCACCCCTCCAGCCATGCATTTTATAAGCAGTGAGCCTCAACCCACTCCCACCCATTGCTTTGTTTCCTTACCAGCATCTGATCTGGGTCCATAATCCCTCTGACCTATGAAGCAGGGGGAGGTGAAGGGGAAAAAACCAACAACAAATCAAAACCAAAACAAAAAACAAAGGAAGAAAAAGAGAAAAAACTCTTTTCAGCAAAAGGTTTTCAAAGTGCTCCTTTCAGAAACAACATTTCAAGGCTGTCTGCAAGGCAGCTAAGCTCTAACAACATTCACCAGGGCTTCAGAGAACTGATCTAGACTAAAGCAGCCAACAGAAGGTGTCTGTAGGACCTGAACTTGGTGGTCTGCTTTAACCTGCAGCAAGTGGCACTTGCCACACTGAGGCCACATTGAGGCCACACTGAGGCCCAGAGAATCTGTTAGGGTTGGAAGGGAGCTCAAGGCTCAGCCAGTTCCAACCCCCCTGCCACGGGCAGGGACACCTCACACTACAGCAGGTTGCTCACAGCCACATCCAGCCTGGCTGCAAACACCTCCAGGGATGGGAGTGTTGAGGGGAGAGCTTCTGGCTCTTTACAGCTCTCTGAAAGGAGGCTGGAGTGAGGTGGGGGTTGGGCTCTTCTTTCAAGTATCAGATCACAGAATCATAGAACTGTCAGGGTTGGAAGGGAGCTCAAGGCTCAGCCAGCTCCAACCCCCTGCCATGGCCAGGGACACCTCACACTGCAGCAGGTTGCTCACAGCCACCTCCAGCCTGGCTGCAAACACCTCCAGGCAGGAGGCTTCCACCACCTCCCTGGGCAACCTGTGCCAGGCTCTCACCACCCTCCTGGGGAACAACTTCTTCCTCACAGCCAATCTGAGTCTCCCCCATTTCCATGCTGCTTGGTTGAGCACCAGGCAGTTCCCCACTGTGGCTTTGGTTGTTGGTTTCATTTGTTTGCTCTGCTCTAGCACCTCTCTACAGAAGCCTTCAGCAACCAAAAGCCATCCAACAAAAGGAAAGAGAAGGACACAAACAGAACCCCGGGGGGTGGGGGGTGGGGGGGACGGGACGGTGCAGGGAGGGCCCTGGCTGCCCAAATTCTCATGCAGTTTGCCAAAGCAGGACTCCAGCTGCCAGTCCTCCCAGTTTGGGGGTTGTGGTTTATTAGAGAGAAAAAGCTGAGCAGAAGACACCACAGCACAAGGGCTTTTAACAGCCTGGGGCTGGAGCCCTGAGAAGGGAGCTAAGAAATAATCAGCAATGCCACCACCAAAGAGAAGCAAAGGACCTAAGTGCAAACAGGCAGAATGGGCAGGTGGCACCAGCCCCAGGGACAGAAACTTCCTGCTCTGAGAGCAGTGCCCCCAGCAGCTCTTTTCCCCTGCACTGGAATGGGTTTCAGCACCTCTGCCTCAAGTGCCAGTGGAGTTTGTAGGATCAGAGAATTGGGTAGCTTGGAGAAGGCCTCCAGGATCATCCAAGTCCAACCATCAGCCCAACCCCACCCTGGCCCCAAGGGCCACAGCCAAACCTTTCTGGAACCCCTCCAGCCATGGGGACTCCACCACCTCCCTGGGCAGCCTCTGCCAGTCCCTGACCATTCCTGCAGCAAAGACATTTTCTTCATCTCCAACCTAACCCTCCCCTGGCACAATTTCAGGCTACTTCCTCTTCTTCTGTCACCTGATCCTAGTGAGTAGAGCCCAACCCCCACCTCCCTGCAGCCTCCTCTCAGGGAGCTGCAGAGAGCAATGAGGTCTCCCCTCAGCCTCCTCTTCTCCAGGCTCAACACCCCCAGCTCCCTCAGCTGCTCCTCCCCAGCCCTGTTCTCCAGACCCTTCCCCAGCTTCCTTGCTCTTCTCTGGACCTACTCCAGCCTCTCAATGTCCTCCTGGGAGTGAGGGACCCAAAACTGACCCCAGCACTCAAGCTGTAGCTTCTTCAGTGCCCAGTCCAGGGGCACAATGCCTGCCCTGCTCCTGCTGCCCACACCACACCACAAGGGCTTTCTGGGCAAGGTCTGGCAAGGCATTGGTGGCTTTTTCCTTTGGCTTTTGTGTCATTTGTGTGTGAGTTCTGCTCTCTCAGCTGTGGGAAGAGTTGCCCCTGAAACACGTGTGGATACCCAGCACTTACCACCGTAATTTTTGAAGCCACCACGGTCACCACCACTGCAGAGGAAAAATTGAAGACATGATTTCTTCCTTAAGTCTCTCTGTGCTGAGCCCAAGGCTCCATCTACAGTTAACTGATCATCACAAGTTGACAGTTACTGGCTGGCAGAGCTCACAGCAGCAGCAGCACCTCTGGGCTCTCCCTCACTGCTCCCTCCGTGGGCCCCCGCGGGAGCTTAGCGCTGGCTGCCAGGATGCTCTCAGGGTGCTGCAGGGGAGGAGAGAAGCCCTAAGGGGGGTTTGAAGCTCACCCCCCCCACACAGGGCATTACCTCAAGCCTCCTTCCCATCACAGAATCATGGAATGGGGTGGGTTGGAAGGGACCTCCAGAGGTCATCTAGGCCGAGCCCCTTGCCCTCAGCAGGGCCAGCCTCCGCTAGGAGCAGGCTGCTCAGGGCCTTGTCCAGCCTGCCCCTGAGTGTCTGCAGGGCTGGAGCCTCAACCACCTCCCTGGGCAACCTGTTGCAGTGTCCCAGCAGCCTCTTGGGGGGCAGAACTTGTTCCTCCCATCCAATCCCAATCTGCTCTCCTGAGCCAAAAGGAGTGCTGCTAAAACTGGGGCATAAACCAGGCACTTGCTTCCCATGAAGACCGAGAGGCTTTCACCAGAGAAGCAACTGCTGCTTTGGGATAAGTCATGCTGGAGCTCTTTCCTGGAGGTGAGAGGAGCAGAAGGACCAAACCCTACATTGTTATGCATTTTCCTAAGGGGCCAAATGAGCAGCTTGAGCCACCCTCTGAGCAAGGGGCTGTGGGGAGCTCCTGCAGGGCTAGCAGGGAGAAGGAAGGAGGGGGGGTGGGGTGTTTGTGAGCTTCAACAGCAGAGGCTGTGCAGTTTTATCTCACTCTTTCTGCAACCTGTGGCACAAAATGCAGACCAGGTTAAGAGATAACAGACATCAACTTGCAGAGGTTAAGAAGGTGGGGGGTGAAACAAGGACTCTGTGCCTCAGGCATCTGCAGGAAAAGAAACCCTCACTGCTTGCAAGGGACACACACAACCCCAGAAACATTCAGGCTGGAACAGACCCTTAGGATCGCCAAGTGCAACCCAGAGCCCTGCTCTGCGAGGCTCACCCCTAAACCATAGCCCCAAGCACCACATCCAAACCACCTTGAAACACACCCAGGGCTGGGGACTCAACCACCTCCCTGGGCAGCACATTCCAGTGCCTGACCACTCTTGCTGGGGGAAAATTCTTCCTACTGTCCAGTCTAAACCTCCCCTGGTGCAGACTGAGGCCATTCCCTCTGGTTCTGTCACTAACGAGACCAGCAGCAGCCTCTCCACAACGTCCTCTCAGGTAGCTGTAGAGAGCCAGGAGGTCTCCCCTCAGCCTCCTCTGCTTCACTCTCACCATCCCCAGCTCCTTCAGTCACTCCTCATCAGATTTCTCCCTGGAGTGAGGGAACCAAACCTGACCTCAGCATTCAAGCTGTAGCTTCTTCAGTGCCCAGTCCAGGGGCACAATGCCTGCCCTGCTACTGCTGCCCACAGCAGGGGCAGCTAGAGGCGGAGAGCTGAACGTGACAGAGACAAGGAGCACCCTTGAAGAGAGTGAGCAGATGCTGGCAGAGGCAGGAGCTCAGGAAGCAAAGTTCACCTCCAACACACAGCTCCAGCCCAGGCACTGTGGGAGGCACACGTCAGGAGGTATTTTTGCAGACAAGAACAGCCTGCCTGGTGCACCACCAAAGCCCTGGCAGATGGCTGGGGAGCTTTGGCTGCCTCTGGTTCTTTGCCTCTTGATGCTTTCTGACGTCTGTGCCGGGCCAAGCTCAAAACATCCACAGCACAAACCAAACCACTCCCTCTGAGCACAAACTGCACTGCTGGAGGAGCCACAGGCACTCAGTTAGAGGATTGTCAGAGCTGGAAGGGACCTCAAGGCTCAGCCAGCTCCAACCCCCCTCCCATGGCCAGGGACACCTCACACTGCAGCAGGTTGCTCACAGCCACCTCCAGCCTGGCTGCAAACACCTCCAGGCAGGAGGCTTCCACCACCTCCCTCGGCAACCTGTGCCAGGCTCTCACCACCCTCCTGGGGAACAACTTCTTCCTCACAGCCAATCTCAATCTCCCCACTTCTAGTTCTGCTCCATCCCCCCCAGTCCAGTCCCTCCCTGACACCCTCAAAAGTCCCTCCCCAGCATTCCTGCAGCCCCCTGCAGATCCTGGAAGGCCACAATGAGGTCTCCTCAGAGCCTTCTCCTCTCCATCCTGCACAACCCCAACTCCCTCAGTCTGTCCTCACAGCAGAGCAGCTCCAGCCCTCTGCTCATCCTCCTGGCCCTGCTCTGGACACTTTCCAGCCCCTCCAGATCCTTCCTGGCACAGAGGCTCCAGAACTGGGTGCAGTACTCCAGGTGGGGTCTCAGCAGAGCAGAGGGGGAGGGTTAGGGTTAGTTGGGAGTTTCTTGACAGCAGCATAAACTAATCCCCACTCAACAGCATGGCTCCACATTTCTTGAACACCTCCAGGGCTGGGGACTCCACCACTTCCCTGGGCAGCCTGTGCCAATCCCTGACCATTCTTGCAGCAAGAGTCAACAGCTGAGCTGCAGAGGAGGCTTTTGGATGCAGGTCCTGAACATTTGATCCCCCTGAAAGGAAAACTGAGAAACCCCAAAGATCTGTGCTGAGCAAAGCCCTCAGTGCAGTGGTAAATCCTTTTCCAAGCTGTATCTCTGCAGCTCTGTCCAGCATGGAATGCAGAAGCAGCTGCAAAGGCAAAGCCTCTCTCATTTCACCCCCAGACACTGCAAGAGGGTAGTGCCACAGGGCCTGGCTGCCTGAATGGCTTCCCAAGAGGAGAGAAACAAAGCTGCTTTGGACTGGCACTGCACTGCACAGAACCCCAGCAGGGAGAGGTTGGAAGGGACCTCTGGAAATCATCCACTCCAATCCTCTGCTCCAGCAGGGCACCCACAGCAGCTTGCCCAGCACCACAATGCCCAGGGGGGTTGGAAGCTCTCCACACCAGGACACTCCACAACCTCTCTGGGCAGCCTGCTCCAGGCCTCCAGCACCCTCACAACAAACAACTTTCTCCTCCTCTTCACATCCAACCTCCTGGGCTCCACTCTGTGCCCCTTGGCCTGGCCCTGGGCACCACTCAGCAGAGCCTGGCCCCAGCCTCTTGCCCCCCACAGCTCCTTGAGCTCTTGCTGAGCATTGCTCAGCTCCCCTCTGGGGCTGCTCTTCTGCAGGCTCTCAGCCCCAGGGCTCTCAGCCTTTGCTCCTCCCAGGCCCCTCAGCAGCTCTGCAGCCTGCCTTGGACTCTCTCCAGCAGTTCTGTCCCTCTTCAACTGGGGAGCCCAGCTCAGGGCACAAGAGATGCCCAGTTACCATTTACATGCTTACCAACAACTATTTAGTCCCACAGCCACGATGGGCAGTGAGCTCCTCACCTTTCAGATGAGCAGTCTTATCAAAAGCTAAATCCTGAAAGGAAAGACCTCCTGAAAGGGAAAGAATTCTCAAGACCTGCTTCCTAACCAGAAGAGCTCCAAGATGAGATCCTAAGATGAGATTAAAGAAAGAGAGCTTTGGCTTCTGAGCCAACACCCAAATTCAGGAGCTTTTAAAATTCCATCCAAGTCCCAAGGGATGCAACTCAAGATCATTAAAAATTGATCTGAAGAATCATTCTGAAACCTGAAGGGTTGCAAGAGTAAGAAGTGAACATCTGATGGAAAGGAAAGGATTCTTCTCTCTCATGGTACCACCAGCCAGGGAGTTTGAGCAGCCATTGCTCACAAGATGTTTTCTCCTCAGTGCTGCAGGATGAGGGAACTGAGGCACCCTCAGTCAGTTTGCAGATGACACCAAGCAGTGTGGCAGTGGTGATCTGGTGGAGATTAGGCTCTGCAGAGAGACCTGGCCAGGCTGGATCCATGGGCTGAGGCCAGTGGGATGAGGTTCAACGAGGCCAAGGGCTGGGTCCTGACCTTGGGTCACAACAACCCCAGGAAGGCTCCAGGCTGGGGGCAGAGTGGCTGGAAACAGCCTGGGGGAGAAGGATTTGGGGGTGCTGGTTGGCAACAGCTGAAGATGAGCCAGGGGGTGCCCAGGTGGCCAAGAAGGTCACCAGCAGCCTGGCCTGGAGCAGCAATGGTGTGGGCAGCAGGAGCAGGGCAGGGATTGTCCTCCTGGACTGAGCACTGGGGAGGGCACACCTCAAATGCTGTTCAATTTTGGGGCCCTCACTCCAAGAAGGACATTGAGAGGTTGAAGCAGGTCCAGATAAGAGCAAGGAAGATGGGGAAGGGTCTGGAGAACAGGGCTGGTGAGAAGCAGCTGTGGGACCTGGGGTTGTTCATCTTGGAGAAGAGGAAGCTGAGGGAAGACCTCCTGGATCTCTACAAGCCCCCTAAAGGAGGTTGCAGTGAGGGTAGGTCTCTTCTCACTAATATAAGGTGATAGGACAGGAAATTCTGCCAGGGGAGGGTTAGGTTGGAGATGAGGGGAAATTTCTTTGCTGCCAGAGTGGCCAGGGATTGGCACAGGCTGCCCAGGGAGGTGGTGGAGTCCCCATGCCTGGAGGGGTTCAAGAAGCATGGAGACATGGTTCAATGGCTGTGGTGGTGGTGGGTTGATGGTTGGACTGGATGACCTCAGAGGCCTTTTCCAACCCCAGCAAGCCTGTGACCCTCTGACTTTGCACAGGCACAAAGCAAAAGCAGTGCTGAAAGTGTTTTGCAGCCCAGTCAGGTCACTCCAGCTCTCACCATACCAGTTCACCCCCCAGCATAACCAGTTGCATTTGAATACCTTTATAAATGTACTTCAAAAGAAACCAGAGAGAGCTCTCAAAATTGAAGAATGCTCATCTGGTGCTGCCCCAAGGCCTGCAGGGTAACATTTTGCTCTTAGAGACTGCTCTGAGAGGTCTCTGTGCAGGCTGAGCTTGCACAAGCCAATGCCACTCAGAAGAGCCTCACAGGGGAGCTGCTGCTGCAGCCAGAGGCACTGTGCAGCCACAAGCCCAGCACAGCAGCCATGAGGCTGGTGACAGGATGCACTGAGCAGGCAACACCAGTGACCAGGCAATGCTCCTGCTGATGGACACCAACCTGCAACCAGCTCTCCCTCCCTTCACCTGCAAGTCAAGACAAGAGTGCCACTCCTGGCTAGCAGCACAGAGATCCAGCCCCTGCCCCCTCAAGGCAGACAGGAATTGGTTTTTCTGGTGGCATGAAGCAATGCTCTGTGTGTGCTGCTGCAACTCCTGCACACCTCCTTTGCTAATCACTCTAAGTGGTTGAGGCTCCATCCCTGGACACATCCAAGGTCCAACTCGATGTGGCCCTGAGCAGCCTGATCCAGCTGGAGGTGTCCCTGCTGACTGCAGGGGGCTTGGACAAGGTGACCTTTGAAGGTCCCTTCCAAACCCATGCAATCTATGAGTCTGGAGCACCTCAGAGGCAGACCTCTCCCTCCCAAGGACACTGGAAGCCTGCACAAACATGTGGGACGCTGGAGCCTCTGGAGGAGTTCCACTGCACACAGCTCTGCAGACTGCAGCACTGCCCAGAAGCAGGCAGACCTCCCAGGGACTGCCTCCACACTTTGTTGTCTTTCCTCCCCGATCTCTCCACCTCCACTCTTCTTCCTTTGCCCTTGCAAGCCACAGCAGTGCTGTTATCCACATGGATCTGTGAGCAGCATTTCCCTCTTCCCCTTTGGAAGAAGAGGGGAAGAGGCTTTATTTTCCCAGCCAGAAACTGACCTTCCTTCAGCTTGCCAAGAGAGGAGGCTGTTTCAAAGGGGATTCAATCTGCCCCAAGGGGCAGCTTTGGAAGCTCACATTCATTCCTCTGACTGGAAAGGGCTCAGCTCTAACTTTCTTTCTTTGACCCTAGGCATGTGAAACCCCTTCCTTCAGGTAGCAAAGCTGATTTGGAAGGGAGGTTGACTTGAAAATGAACTTAAAAGGCAACTCCCAGGAAGAGGTAAATACAGAAAAGGCATTAACAGAGACAGCAAAGGTAAAGATTAAAGACTAAACATAAAGATTAAGGATATAAAGCAACTAATGATTTGCTTTTGGAATGGTAATTAGGAGGGATGGGCTCCAGCTACATTCTGATGATCCAAGCCAAATCTGGGACCACATGAGGAGCAGGCAAGTTTTAAACAGGGCTTAAAAGAGATCCTTGCAGGGTCTTACCACACTGTTGGCTTCTTGGACTTCAATTAGATCAAACAGTTAATTAGGGCTCTTCACCTGCAGCTCTAGGACTGCCTAGTGAAGGGTAAGTGGTGCTGAGGAGCAACAATTCAAAGCTCCCTGGGAAGTTTCTCACTTTGTATCACTGAGGAGTCCACAGCCCAAGCACCTCACAGAGGGCCAGCACTGAGGAGTCCATAGCCCAAGCACCTCACAGAGGGCCAGCACTGAGGACTCCACAGCCCAAGCACCTCACAGAGGGCCAGCACTGAGGACTCCACAGCCCAAGCACCTCACAGAGGGCCAGCACTGAGGACTCCACAGCCCAAGCACCTCACAGAGGGCCGGCACTGAGGACTCCACAGCCCAAGCACCTCACAGAGGGCCAGCACTGAGGACTCCACAGCCCAAGCACCTCACAGAGGGCCAGCACTGAGGACTCCACAGCCCAAGCACCTCACAGAGGGCCAGCACTGAGGACTCCACAGCCCAAGCACCTCACAGAGGGCCAGCACTGAGGACTCCACAGCCCAAGCACCTCACAGAAGGCCATAAAGGGAAGCCAACTGTGGTGGTTTATTAAGAACTAATAATGTCACCTGCCCTAATTAAGTAGGAATTAATAAGCACAGGTGCCAAGCTCTCAGACCATCATCTGCACAAAGTGTTGGGGCTGAATTTTCTGGCCTAAGAGGTAACAGGGTTGTCAGCCCTGCAATCTACCTAAGTGAAACCTGTTCAGGCTGGCATAGCTCCCAGCCAGCAGTAGAAGTGGCCTCTAATGGCCTGCACCAACCAGTAAAGCACAACTGCTGCTATGATTAAATGACTCCTGAATCACTTAGAAAGCAGCAAGGCAATTAGGCAGCCTTAGTGCAGTGGAAGTCAAAACCCATTCCCTGCTCAACTGTTGGCCACCTGAGCTAGGAAGTTTATCAAAGTCAGGCCCTGGCTGCTGGGTCTCCTGTCACAGGGTTTAAAATACCTCCTGGCAAGGGCTGGGCTCAGGCAGGTATTGCACTGCACCTCATGGAAAGGAGCTCATCTGAGCAAAGGGCCTGCTCTCAATCTGTCTGAACCTAGGAGCTTTTCCTAGGCAAAAGGCAGCTCTGTGCCCTGCAGAAAGGTTCAGCTTCAGAAACCTTCCAGGCTGGGAAACCTAAACCCTGACCCACGGCAGGAACAGACACGGAGCACACAAACAGGAAAAGCAGCTAAGCAGGAAGGAAGGAGGGTGAGGAAGTGCAGGCAGTGGAAGGAGCTCACTTACCTGTATCCAGACATATGACCTCTTCCATCCATGTCATAGCCCCCTCTACCTCCTCCCTGTGACCCGCCATAGCCTCTATTATCTTCTCCATACCTACTCTTTTCACGACGGTCGTCTGGAGGAAGGAGTGAAACACAACAGCAGGTCAGCAAGCTGCAGGGCAAGCTGCAGGGCAAAGTGCCCATTCCCACCCTGCCTCCCACTTATTCCTCCCCTCAAGCCTGCCAGGTAACTGTGGAAAGCATCAAGCCTCGAAGCTCTCTCACGTTCGTGATGAAGCAAAGGTTGGGCTCTTCCCAGCTCCCTGCCTTGGCTTCCAGAGCCAGGAGGTGTCCCAGGAGGTCAAGGCTCTGTGCATTCCTCATACTCCACTTGCCCAACATGCCTGCTCTAAGATACATTTTGCATTCTACTTCCATGCAGCCTTTCCAGGTTGGGAAAAGACAGAACTGGCAACAGAACGAGGAAGGAGAATGTGGGCAGTGCGAAGCTGCTGCAAAATAAGGACTGATCTTCACCTCCTCAGTTCCTTCCCTCTCACAATTCACCCACACAGCACAGAGCTGGAGTGTCAGAGGCAAGAAGCTCTGGAAGACTGATCAAGACATGGCACCCACGTGCAGGGAGAAGGTTGCGAAGAGCTTAGGGGACAATTCCATCCAGGGAAGCTGCAAAGCTGCCTCCAGCAGGGGCAGAGTGACAGCTCTGGGACCCCAAAGAGTTTTCCATCTCTGCATGATGACTTGAAAGTCTTCCACAAGTCAAACACTCCCCAAGGAGCATCAGCAGGGGAAAAGGCTTTTAGCTCTGCATCAGCTCAGCTGTCTGGGGAAGGAGACCCAAGCACTCCACAGCCTTTCTGCCCATCTGGATTCCCCCAGCGCTGCGTTCAAGCCCGTGCACTGTACCTTGGCTGCCGTGGCTGTAGCTTCCCTTCTGAGACTGGTAGGACTGCTGGGAGTGGCCATAGGAGCTTGGGTGCTGGTTGTAGCCTGACTTTTGGTCATAGGAGCCCTGGTGGCCATAGCCTGACTGCTGGTCATAGGAGCTTTGGTGGCCATAGCCTGACTGCTGGTCATAGGAGCTTGACTGCTGGTCGTAAGAGTCTTGGTTCTGTCCATAGCTTGACTGCTGGTCGTAAGAGCTTTGGTGCTGACCATAGTTTGACTTTTGTTCATAAGAGCCTCTTCCACTTAAAACAAACAGAATTTGTATTAGTACCAAGAGGTTCACAGCAGACAGGGCAAAAAACACTGGCTGGGACTGCAGGACAATGCCAGCCCCTCCTAGGCTGTCATCTCCCAGCCACCACTGGCACAGGGCCAGTGGCTTTCCTTACTGGAAGGAGAGGAAAGGACTCAGAACCAGCCCTTGCCTGGTTGGGATGGTTTGTCCTAACAACTACAAACCCAGGAACCCAGAGCAGGTTTGGTAAGTCAGGGTTTGGAGCACAGCCCTGGGAGGAGAGGCTGAGGGAGCTGGGGTTGCTTAGCCTGCAGAAGAGGAGGCTCAGGGGAGACCTTCTTGCTCTCTCCAACTCCCTGAAGGGAGGTTGTAGCCAGGTGGGGGTTGGTCTCTTCTCCCAGGCAAGCAGCACCAGAACAAGAGGACACAGTCTCAAGCTGTGCCAGGGGAGGTTTAGGCTGGAGGGGAGGAAGAAATTCTTCCCAGAGAGATTGGCCCTTGGGATGTGCTGCCCAGGGAGGTGGTGGAGTCCCCATCCCTGGAGGTGTTTAGGAAGAGCCTGGATGAGGCCCTTGGTGCCATGGTTTAGTTGATCAGATGGTGCTGGGTGAGAGGTTGGACTGGATGATCTCAAAGGTCTCTTCCAACCTGCTTAATTCTATTCTATTCCATTCCATTCAATTCCATTCCATTCCATTCCTCACATGCTTGCCAAGCTGTGTCATTAATCCCCCCTGAATCTGACTGGAGGACAACAGCCCTGCACAAACCCCTCACCTGCAGCAGTGTGATGTGCTGCATCAGAGTGCAGCAGGCTCACTGCAGTTACTGCTAGGGACATGAAAACCTGCTGTGTGGAGAGCCCTGCTGAGCTGGGGAAGGAAAAGGAACCTCACAAATGACAGCTGAAGAGAGTCACAGAATGGGTTGGGGTGGAAGAGACATTAAAGCTCATCCAGTTCCAACCCCTTGCCATGGGCAGGGACACCTCCCACCAGCACAGCTTGCTCAGGGCCTCAGCCTGCCTGGCCTTCAACACTTGCAGGGAGGAGGACATCCACAAGCTCCCTGGGCAACCTCAGGTTGCCCAGGGAGCTTGTGGATGTCCTCCTCCCTGCAGCTGTTCAGCACCAGAAGGCCTCACCCTGAACACCTCCAGGCAGGGCACAGCCACAGCCTCCCTGGGCAGCCTGTGCCAGGCTCTCCCCAGCCTCACTGCAAAGAATCTCTTCCTCATCTCCAGTCTCAGTCTCCCCTCTCCCAGCTCAAAGCCATTGTTCCTCATCCTGGCACTCTCAGCCCTTGTCCAAAGTCCCTCCCCAGCTCTCCTGGAGCCCCTTCAGGTACTGGAAGGTTGCTCTAAGATCTCCCTGGAGCCTTCTCTTCTGCAGGCTGAACAGCCCCAACTCTCCCAGCCTGGCCCCACAGCAGAGGTTCTCCAGGCCCCTGATCATCTTCATGGCCTCCTCTGGAGCCTCTCCAGCAGTTCCATGACCTTCCTGTGTTGGGGGCCTCAGACCTGGAGGCAGTGCTGCAGGTGGGGTACCCACATTTTCTCTGGGCAACCTGCTCCATCGTCTGACCACCCTCAGAGCAGAGAACTTAAGAAGTGCTCTTCCCTTACCCCCTTTTCTTCCAGGCATTAGAAATGTCTGAAGGGTGTGGATGGTGTTCAGATGTTTGTCCTTTTGTTTAGCAGTGAGAGCAGATTTCTTACAGCTCCAGGCAAGGCTGTGGGCTCCCCAGTTTGAGAGAGACAAGAATCTGCTGGAGAGGGTCCAGCAGAGGGCTAGCAGGAATGGTCAGGGGCCTGCAGCACTGCCTGGGAAGGAGAGGCTGAGGGACCTGGGGCTGTTCAGTCTGGAGAGGAGACTGAGAGGGGATTTCATACAGGTTTATCAATATCTGAGGGCTGGGGGTCAGGAGGGAGGGCACAGGGACAGGCTCTGCTCAGCTGCACCCTGGGATAGGCCAAGGAGCAATGTTTGGAAACTGCAGCAGAGGAGGTTCCACCTCAGCATGAGGAGGAACTTCTTCACTGTGAGGCTCCCAGAGCCCTGGAGCAGGCTGCCCAGAGAGGTTGTGGAGTCTCCTTCTCTGGAGCCTCTCCAGCCCCATCTGGATGTGTTCCTGTGTGACCTGTGCTGGATTCTCTGCTCCTGCTCTGGCAGGGGAGGCTTGGACTGGATGATCTCTTTGGGTCCCTTCCAACCCCTGGCCCCCTGTGATGTGCAACCCCCAGGCAGTACTTCAGAGATACTCTGAATGTGAGCTTCCTTACCCTCTGGAGGAGCCTTTCTGCTGCCCATGGCTGCCATAAGACTGCTGGTTGTAGGAGCTCTGATTCTGATTCTCATACCCAGATTCCTCATCGTAGCCCTGGGAGTCCTGGCCATAGCCTGCAAGGGGAGGAAGAGGACTTTCAGTAAGCATCTACCTTCCCCTGCCTGCCCCTGAGGGCACCCAGCCAGCCAAACCTGTTTGGTTCTGTCCATAGCCCCCGTGGTAGCTGCCATAGCTCTGTCCATAGGAGGAGCTGTCTCCACTCTGCCCATATCCAGAGTAGCCCTGCAAACACAACAGCATGCTCAGCTCAGGGGAACCTCCACAGCAGGAACAGCCTGTCCTTTGCCAAGCAAGACTGCAGCCAGGACAGCTGAGAAGAGACCTCTCCTGACCCACAGTGGTGACCCAGGAGCAAACAGTGCTGCTCAAGGAACAGCTGCTGTGCTCCCCAGGGGTCAGCACTGGAGCCAGTCTTCAGCAATGAGCTGGATGAAAGGGACAGAGTCCCCTCAGACAGTCTGCTGCTGGCACCAAGCTGGGAGCAGTGGCTGACAGCCCTCAGGCTGTGCTGCCATCCAGCCAGACCTGGCCAGGATGCAGAGCTGAGCACAGGGAACCTCATGGAGCTCAGCAAGGGCAAGGGCAGGGTCCTGGCCCTGGGGAGGAACAACCTCCTGCAGCAGCACAGCTGAGGGGGGACCTGCTGGGAAGCAGCTCCAAGGAGAAGCAGCTGGGAGTGCTGGGGGACAACAAGGTCCCCATGAGGCAGCAATGTGCCCTGGGGGACAAGAAGGCCAGTGGGGTCCTGGGGGGCAGGGAGAAGAGTGTGGCCAGCAGGGCAAGGGAGGTTCTGCTGCCCCTCTGCTCTGCCCTCCTGAGGCCACATCTGGAGTGCTGGTTCTGGGCTTCCCAGCTCAAGAGAGACAGAGAACTGCTGGAGAGAGTCCAGGGGAGGCTGCAGAGCTGCTGAGGGGCCTGGAGCAGCTCTGGGAGGAGCAAAGGCTGAGAGCCCTGGGGCTGAGAGCCTGCAGAAGAGCAGCCCCAGAGGGCAGCTGAGCAATGCTCAGCAAGAGCTCAAGGAGCTGTGGGGGGCAAGAGGCTGGGGCCAGACTCTGCTGAGTGGTGCCCAGGGCCAGGCCAAGGGGCAGCAAGGGGCACAGAGTGGAGCCCAGGAGGTTGGATGTGAAGAGGAGGAGAAAGTTGTTTGTTGTGAGGGTGCTGGAGGCCTGGAGCAGGCTGCCCAGAGAGGTTGTGGAGTGTCCTTGTGTGGAGAGCTTCCAACCCTCCCTGGGCATTGTGGTGCTGGGCAAGCTGCTGTGGGTGCCCTGCTGGAGCAGGGCTTGGCCTGGATGAGCTCCAGAGGTCCCTTCCAAACCCCTCCCTGCTGGGGTTCTGTGAAGGACAGTGATGGTTTTCCACCTTACCTGTGTCTGTCCATAGTTCTGACTGCCATAGGATGAATAGCTGCAAGAGAAAAATGCATTTAGGAAACACTTCCAGGGCCCTCCACAAGGGCTGGGAATTAAAAGGGACTTCTGGTGCTCTTTTTGAGTTTCTTTTCCTTCCCAAAGAGTTGTTCCATCCAAACCCTGCTCCCCAGGGGCGGTACAACCACTCAACAAGCTAATGGCTACCACAGGGGGCTGTCAGAAGAGCTTGGGTTTATTTCTGCAGAGTTTGGGTGTGACTTCAAGGTCCATGGAAGTTGACCTTCCTGCAATTAGACAGATCCCCAGAATCACAGAAAACTTTAGGCAGTGAATCCAAGCCACAGAATCACAGAATTGCCAGGGCTGGAAGGGAGCTCAAGGCTCAGCCAGCTCCAACCCCCCTGCCATGGCCAGGGACACCTCACACTGCAGCAGGTTGCTCACAGCCACCTCCAGCCTGGCTGCAAACACCTCCAGGCAGGAGGCTTCCACCACCTCCCTGGGCAACCTGTGCCAGGCTCTCACCAGCCTCATGGGGAACAACTTCTTCCTCACATCCAATCTCAATCTCCCCACTTCTAGTTTTGCTCCATCCCCCCAGTTCTATCCCTCCCTGACACCCTCCAAAGTCCCTCCCCAGCTTGCTTGGAGCCCCCTGCAGATCCTGGAGGGCCACAATGAGGTCTCCTCAGAGCCTCAAGTTAATATTATTTTAGTCACTTAGTGTCACTTTGGTATTTGTTTGGCTATCCCACAATGAAATCAGCATCCAAACCCACACTGCCTTTGGGCTTCCTCACTCCCCTGCTACTTGAAGCCTCCATGAACTGACAGCAGAACCCAGAGCTGCAACTTGAACAGCCTTGGGCTAGTGTGAGGTGTTGAAGACCAGGCTGGATGCAGCCTTGAGCAACCTGTGGTGGCTGGGACTGTTCAGCCTGGAGAAGAGAAGGCTCCAGGGAGACCTCAGGGCAACCTTCCAGGACCTGAAGGGGTTCCAGGAGAGCTGGGGAGGGACTCTGGACAAGGGCTGGGAGTGCCAGGACAAGGGACAATGGCTTTGAGCTGGGAGAGGAGAGACTGAGAGTGGAGATGAGGAAGGAATTCTTTGCAGTGAGGCTGGGGAGACTCTGGCACAGGTTGCCCAGGGAGGCTGTGGCTGTGCCCTGCCTGGAGATGTTCAGGGTGAGGCCTTCTGGGGCTGAACATCTCCAGGGAGGAGGACATCCACAAGCTCCCTGGGCAACCTCAGGTGGCTGTGGGATTTTTGATGCCTTTTCATGCAGCCAGAATTTGCTGATGAGCTTGGAAGCTGCTTCAGCCAAGCAGCTGCCTTCACTGCCATGCTCTAAAGTGGTGTTAACAGGTTGCCCAGGGAGGTTGTTGAGGCTCCATGCCTGGAGGTAGTCAAGGTGAGGCTGGACAAGGCTCTGAGCAGCCTGATCTAGTGGAGGATGTCCCTGCTGAGTGCAGGGGGTTGGACTGGGTGAGCTTTGGGGCTCCCTTCCCACCCAACCCATTCCATGAGTCTAAGCTCCCATCTAGCTCCAGGCTGTGCCTGCCTTGGTAGGCAAAGGCTCCTCTGCAGGCTCTTGCTGTCCCCCACTGGCAGCTGGACTGGATGAGCTTTGGAGCTCCCTTCCAAGCCAACCCATTCTGTGGCTGCCCACTTGCTGGCTGGGGCTGTCCTGGCTGCATGGACAAAGTGTGCAGCAGGGCAGCTGGTGAGGAGGAGTTTGGTCTCTGCTGCCCTGCCCCACCTGAAGGTGCTGTGCATCCCCTGTTGAGCTTGGTTCTGTGATTCTGGGATCTTAGCTTGGCAGATGAAAGATCAGAGCAGTCAGGGCTCTTCCAAAGCCCTCCCTCTTCAAAGCTGTCATTCCCAGTGGAGCCTTGCTGCCTTCCCTTCAGGAACAACTCTTTCCCCCCCCTGGTTTAGAAGACACAGCCAAAGCTTTCAAGCTTTCTGCACTTGGATCTCCAAACCCACTCCAGCTCCTCCTCATCCCCCCATGGCTCAAACCCCAGGCTGGGAATCCCAAATGCCTTTTCTTTTACCCCCCCCAGCATGATTCCATTGCTGACAGCAGTAACCCCCCCCAGATACATACCTCTGCTGGCCCCCAGACTGACTGTAACTTCCAGAATCTAGAAAGAGAAGAGAGTCACACTGAGAGCTTCCACATCACACTTCAGCACTCTGCTTGCTGCCCAAGGGAAACCTTTGGGGAGAGGGAGGAAGCCCAAGGGAGAAGGGGGCAGCTTCCACTTCATTAAGACAGGAGAAAACACTAAGGCCAGAAGAGAAGCACAGGGGACACAACAGAGGTGTCAGCACCCTCAGCTCCCTACAGCCCCAGGCTGGGAGAGCTGGGGCTGCTCAGGCTGGAGGAGAGAAGGCTCCAAGGAGAACTCAGAGCAACCTTCCAGTGCCTGAAAGGGCTCCAGGGGAGCTGGGGAGGGACTTTGGACAAGGGCTGGGAGTGACAGGGTGAGGAACAATGGCTTTGAGCTGGGAGAGGAGAGACTGAGAGTGGAGATGAGGAAGAGATTGTTGAGAGTGAGGCCTTCTGGGGCTGAACATCTGCAGGGAGGAGGACACCCACAGGCTCCCTGGGCAACCTGAGGTTGCCCAGGGAGCCTGTGGATGTCCTCCTCCCTGCAAGTGTTGAAGGCCAGGCTGGATGAGGCCCTGAACAACCTGGGCTGGTAGGAGGTGTTCCTGCCCATGGCAGGGGGTTGGAACTGGATGGTCTTGAAGGTCCCTTCCAATCCCAACCCAGGCTGTGGCTCTGTGAATGTTTGCTTGGAAGGATTTCAACTCCACTTTCAAGGCATCTCCTCAAACACTCAGCTGGCACAACCTCTTCTCATGGCTCTTGACCCACTGGGCCATCCTCACTGGGCAGAAGGCAGCAGATGAATTCATTAAACCAGGCCCCAATTAGGTCAGTCCCACTGAAGGCCTTCTTGGGACACCCTGGGAACTCTCTGCCTAGTGAAGGGCACAGAGAGATTGGAGATGGAAAAGCAGGGGTGGAGGAACCCAAACATTTCCCTTCTCCCACCCTGCCAAAGGAGGCACACTGCTGATGGCTCAGAGCATCCAGAATGGGTTGAGCTTATCACTGAGAAGGGTAAAATAGCCTCATCCCCCCCAGCAGCTGGCCAGGCAGCAGCCATCAATATCATTTCCAGCGAAGGCAAACATCAGATCCCACAGAAATGGAGTCCTGACCCATGCTGGGAAAAACAGAGATTGCCAAAGGGGGGCTCAAGTTGGAAACTAGGAAAACAAGAACAAAACAGCAGCACAGGACACAGCTGCACTGCTCCAGGAGCCCCAGGGCTCACACTGACACCAGCAGGCTCATCACCAGCACTCCTGGAGCTGCTCTGCAGCTCACCTCAGATCCCAGAATCCCAGCAGGGAAGGGACCTCTGGAGCTCATCCAGGCCAACCCCACTCCTAAAGCAGGGCACTCACAGCAGCTTGCCCAGCACCACAATGCCCAGGGGGGGTTGGAAGCTCTCCACACAAGGACACTCCACAACCTCTCTGGGCAGCCTGCTCCAGGCCTCCAGCACCCTCACAACAAACAACTTGCTCCTCCTCTTCACATCCAACCTCCTGGGCTCCACCCTCTGCCCCTTGCTGCCCCTTGGCCTGGCCCTGGGCACCACTCAGCAGAGTCTGGCCCCAGCCTCTTGCCCCCCACAGCTCCTTTAGCTCTTGCTGAGCATTGCTCAGCTGCCCTCTGGGGCTGCTCTTCTGCAGGCTCTCAGCCCCAGGGCTCTCAGCCTTTGCTCCTCCCAGAGCTGCTCCAGGCCCCTCAGCAGCTTTGCAGCCTCCCCTGGACTCTCTCCAGCAGTTCTCTCTCTCTTCAACTGGGGAGCACAGAACTGCACCCAGCACTCGGGGGGGGCTGAAAAGAGTAGAAGGGGAAGAAAACCTTCCCCAGCCTGCTGTTCACACTCTTCTCCATGCCCCCCAGCTCCATCACCACAGGGGCTCTGTCACTCCCAATTCCTGGGCAGGCCTCAATTCCTCTTGGCATTTTTGATTGAAATTCCCACATTCCTGTCAAAACCCCAAGGCCTCCTTCCCTGCCCTGCCAGCCTCACCACTACTGACCACTGCTGGGTAACAGCCCTGCAACTGTCCTGCTCCTTTCACAGCATCACCAAGGTTGGAAGAGACCTCAAAGATCATCGAGTCCAAGCTGTCACCCAACACCTGACAACTAAACCATGGCTCCAAGTGCCACATCCAATCCCCTCTTGGACACCTCCAGGGATGGGGACTCCACCACCTCCCTGGGCAGCACATCCCAGTGGCCAATCTCTCTCTGGGTAGAATTTCCTCCTCTGAGGCTGTGAGAGCTCTCTGGGCACCACAAGCCCATCTCCTACACTGCTGTGAGGGAAGGCAGTGCTGCTGCTCCATCCTTACAGTGTGTGCACCCCAGATGGGTTTCACTGGATGATCTTGAAGGTCTCTTCCAACCTGGTTGATTCTATTCTATTCTATTCTATCCTAGCCAAGCAGTGAATAGTGTGAGAAAGGGCAGCAGCAGCTGGGGATGGTTCTTCTTGAGGTCATGGATGAATCTACAACCAAGAGTAACTCTGAAAGCTTTATGAGCTCCCAACTCAGAAAAGCAGCCTCAAATGCACACACAGCCTGGGGTTGGAGTGGCTGGAGAGCAGCCAGGCAGAAAGGGACCTGGGGGTACTGCTTGACAGGACATGAGCCAGCAGTGTGCCCAGGGGGCCAAGAAGCCCAAGGGCATCCTGGCCTGCATCAGGAAGTGTGGCCAGCAGGAGCAGGGAGGTCATTGTGCCCCTGTACACTGCACTGGTTAGGCCACACCTTGAGTCCTGTGTCCAGTTCTGGGCTCCTCAGTTTAAGAAGGACATTGAGAGACTTGAAGGTGTCCAGAGAAGGGCAACGAAGCTGGGGAGGGGTCTGGAGCACAGCCCTGGGAGGAGAGGCTGAGGGAGCTGGGGTTGCTTAGCCTGCAGAAGAGGAGGCTCAGGGGAGGGGTTTGCAAAGGACACCAAATGGAGTGGTGAGGCTGACACAGCTGAGGGATGGGATCCATCCTGAGGGACCAGAAGTTCAAGTGGGGGTGTGTGAACCTCATGAGATTCAACAAGGCCAAGTGCAAGACCCTGGGTCAGGGCAATCCCCAGTGTGCAGCCAGGCTGGGGATGGAGGGCTGGCAATAACAGGCAAGGCTGGGGGCAGAGTGGCTGAAAGCTGCCTGGAGGACAAGGTGTTCCTTGACAGCCCCCTGAAGAAGAGCCAGCAGTGTGCCCAGGTGGCCCAAAAGGCCACCAGCATCCTGGGCTGGCTCAGCAATGGTGTGGCCAGCAGGAGCAGGGCAGGGATCCTGCCCCTGTGCTCAGCACTGCTGAGACTGCACCTCACAGCCTGAGCTGTGTTGAGGCCTTCACTCCACAAAGGACATTGAGGGGTTGGGGCAGGTCCAGAGAAGAGTAACACAGCTGAGGAAGGGTCTGGAGAGCAGGGCTGGGGAGGAGCAGCTGAAGGAATTTGGGTAGTTTAGACCTTATGGATCTCTGTAACTCCCTGAGAGGAGGCTGGAGCCAGGGAGGGGCTGGGCTCTTCTCTCTAGGATCAGGTGCATGGAGAGGCAATGGCCTCAAGCTGTGCCAGGGGAGGGTTAGGCTGGAGATGAGGAACAATTTCTTTGCTGGAAGAGTGGTCAAGGATTGGCAGAGGCTGCCCAGGGAGGTGGTGGAGTCCCCATGCCTGGAGGTGTCCCAGAAAGCTGTGGCCATGGCACTTGGGGCCAGGCTCTGGTGCCCATGGTGGTGCTGGGCTGGTGTTGGGCTGGGTGAGCTCAAAGGACTTCTACAGCCAAGACAATTCTATGCTTCTTCCCATGTTTTGTTGGACCTCTCAGATCTCAGGCTTCTGATTAATTGATTTGGGCAGGCTCAGTGGAGACAAGAGCTGGTTAAGTGTCTTCAGAAAAGAGATCAGCTTCTTCTGGGCACACAGAAACCTCAATGGTGAAAAACAGCAGGGGAAAACTCCTGCTGAATGAGGAGGTGCACAGCAGGCTGCTCAGCTTATGACTGTAATGCAAGGAGAGTTCCTTGCAATAAAGGATAAGTGGAGAGGGGCAAAGGCAGGGTCCTGGCCCTGGGGAGGAACAACCTCCTGCAGCAGCACAGCTGAGGGGGGACCTGCTGGGAAGCAGCTCCAAGGAGAAGGAGCTGGGAGTGCTGGGGGACAACAAGGTCCCCATGAGGCAGCAATGTGCCCTGGGGGACAAGAAGGCCAATGGGGTCCTGGGGTGCACAAGGAAGAGTGTGGCCAGCAGGACAAGGGAGGTTCTCTTCCCACTCTGCTCTGCCCTCCTGAGGCCACATCTGGAGTGCTGGGTCCAGTTCTGGGCTCCCCAGCTCAAGAGGGACAGGGAACTGCTGGAGAGAGTCCAGGGCAGGCTGCAGAGCTGCTGAGGGGCCTGGAGCAGCTCTGGGAGCAGCAAAGGCTGAGAGCCCTGGGGCTGAGAGCCTGCAGAAGAGCAGCCCCAGAGGGCAGCTGAGCAATGCTCAGCAAGAGCTAAAGGAGCTGTGGGGGGCAAGAGGCTGGGGCCAGACTCTGCTAAGTGGTGCCCAGGGCCAGGCCAAGGGGCAGCAAGGGGCAGAGGGTGGAGCCCAGGAGGTTGGATGTGAAGAGGAGAAAGTTGTTTGTTGTGAGGGTGCTGGAGGCCTGGAGCAGGCTGCCCAGAGAGGTTGTGGAGTGTCCTTGTGTGGAGAGCTTCCAACCCTCCATGGGCATGGTGGTGCTGGGCATTGTGCTGTGGGTGCCCTGCTGGAGCAGGGCTTGGCCTGGATGAGCTCCAGAGCTCCCTTCACAGCATCAAACAGTTTGGAAGAGACCTCCAAGATCATCAAGTCCAACCAATCACCCAACCCAAGCTTAAACACCCCCAGGGACTGGGACTCCACCACCTCCCTGGGCAGCCCATTCCAAAGGGCAAACTCTCTGTCTGTGAAGAACATCTTTCTAAGATCAAACCCAAGCTTCCCCTGGCACAGCTTGAGACTGTGTCCCCTTGTCCTGGCTGCCTGGGAGAAGAGGCCAACCCCCACCTGACTGCAACCTCCCTTCCCACGCTGGGATTCAGGGATTCCTTGAACACACCTTGCCTTGCTTTGATTCTCTGATGTATGCCATGCCAGAGAACACTGCAGCAGCTCAGCCCAACCAAAACACGGCTTTTCCAGCCGTGGAATCCCCTCTCCCATCCCAGCTACACCAACTCCCCCCAGAGCCACAGGGATATCACTGCTGGAACCAAAATGCTTTCACCTCAAACGGCAGGAAGGAAACAGCACCACGACACGCTCCCGGGAGCCCCAGCAGAGGATGGGCTGCGTCGAGCTGGCCGGGACAGCAGGCACCCTCTCCATACTCAACTCAAGGCCTCCCTTGGGCTAAGAACCCCAGCCCGGTGCACCGGCGAGGCCACGGCAGGGGGGCTGGGAAGCCTCAGCAGGGCGGGGCTGCCAGAGCAGCATTCGGAGCAGATGGGACACAAAGGTGGGTCCTGCGCTGGGGGGCAGGGAGGGCACGACCCATGGGAGGGGGTGTTTGCATTCCACGGGCCGTGCTCACCCAGAGGCGAAGCAGCCAAACCACGCTGCGGGGAGGGGAAGGACAAAAGGCCGGGGAGGGTGGGGACAGCCATGGGGGGCCCGCACTGGGGAATGAGGATGATGAGGATGGCCGACAAGGGTTGGGGGGGAGGTTTACATCCTGCAACAGAAGGTTCCTGACTCAAAGGGGGGCCTGTACTGGGGGGCATGAGCCAACAGGGGATCCACATTTCACATCAGGAGGGTACAGGACTTAAAGTGGGGGTCTGCAGAGGGGGAAGGGCCATGACCCAAAAGGTGGGAGACTTACGTCTGACACTGGCACTGCTGGGGTCACAGGGCTAAGGGGTAGATCCACACAAGGCAAGGACCGTGACACCAAAGGGGGCGTCCCGACCCGAAGGGGAGTTACGAACCCGAATGGGGTCTACACCTCCGGCTCGGGGGGCACACGACTGGAAATGGAGGACAGCACCGGGAGACACAAACCACAGTGGGGTCCACAGCTCACCCCGCGGGTGCGTGGCACAACCCACGGCGGGGCTCCCACACGCAAGGCACCCAGCGGGTGGCTCCAAAGAGACCCTGGACCCTCGCCCCCTGCCCCATCCCTGCACGGGGGGCGGGGCCGGGCTGCCCACGCCCCGACCACGAAGGGGCGTGGCCGGGATGGCGGCGGGGGGCGTGGCCAATGCCGGAGGGGGCGCGGCTCCCCTCCCCCTCAGCGGGCGGCAAGAGGCGAGGGGGGCATGTGAGGGGGGATCGGCCGCGTCTCTCCCCTCTCCCCTAAGGTGGCTGCGGCCTTTTCCACCCTGGCGTTCGCCCACCCTCCCGCGCCCACCGCACCCCGGCGTTTGACGAGCAGGGTAAAGCAGAGCCGCCGCCAGGGCCGGCCGCGGCGCGGCGGGGCCGGGGAGCACCTACCCGAAGCCATGGCGGCCGCTGCCCGGGCTGAGGGGACGCGCAGACAGGACCCACCGAGCGCCGCGCCGGCCGCGCGCACACTGAGCCCCCGCAGCTCGCGCGGACTGCGGGGCCCGGCGGCCAATCAGCGCGCGCGGCGCCTACCACCCGCGCGCGCGAAACGGGGGAGCGAGCAGGGCCGTACCAAGGGACGGCGGTGGGAGGGGGGGGAGGAAGGATTGGATGGAGGCGCGGGGGGTGCTCGGCGCGGCGTGGTGGAGCTGGGCAAGGAGGAGGGGAAGGGACTAAATGATTCAATTAGTTTAGTTAATTAACGCACAGCGTGGTCGGCCTGCGGAGATGGACGCGGGGGGGGGGGGGGGCGGGGAGCAGGGGCTGCAGCAGCATCCTTTCTGCTTCCATCTCGAAGCCCCAGTTCTGCATCGCCATTTGGGCTGGGAAGTGTTCACCACGCAAACCGTGCAGCGGCCGCCGGGGAGAGGCTGGTCCCTTTCCAGCCGTGAAAAGAACCGGGGAATCCTGCATTGGTTTGGGTGGGAAGAGACCTTCCCAGGCCATCCAGTCCAGCTCCTGCAGCCAGCAGGGACATCCCCAACCACAGCAGGCTGCTCACAGCCCCAAACGACCTGCATTGGTGCCAGCCATGGGGCAGCTCCCAGCTCTCTGGGCAGCCTGGGCTAGGCTCTCCCCACCCTCAGCACCAAACATTTCTCCCTTCACTCTCAATCTCCCATTTCAAACCATCCCCCCTTGACCTGTCTCAACAGACCCTGCTCAAAAGGCTGTCCCCAGCTTTCTGATCTCCCCTTGAAGCTCTGCAAGGCCACCAGAAGGTCTCCCTAGAGCCTTCTTCAGGCTGCCCAAGCCCAACTCTCTCAGCCTGGCCTCACAGCAGAGAGCTTCCTAGTCTCCCAGCACTGCTGTGGCCTCCACTAGCCCTGCTCCCCAGGTCTGTGTCTTTCTTGGGCTCTACAGCTGGATAATTAGATGGGGTTAAAGAAAACACCCAAAATCTGGACCCCAAAAGAGATTTTCCAGGGGTCCTCTTTCTTAACAAGCCAAATACTGGCTTGGAGAATGGCTTTCTAAGGGAAGGGATCATCATTAGGGCCACTTCTCTGAACAAAAGACAGGAGGAGTGAACTGAAACAACAGCCAAAGCAACGTCAGTGATTCAATCTGGTTGGGTTTTCGGGGTTCTATTTCTTGTTTCAGCTCTGGCTGCCTTCTTGGAGAGCTGGAAAGTTAGCAGCAGCAGAGTTTCTGCCTGGGGAAAGCCTGTGAGCGCCCAAGCCGGGGAAACGGCGAGCTCTGGGAGCTTTTACCCTGCTCCATCCACAAAGGCACTGCAGAGAATCCTCTGATTTCAGCTGGAGTGTGCAGCTTTGCACACGAGTGGGGCCTTTCTTCCCCCTCCTCGGCAAATCCCACTGCCACAGCCTAAAATAAGCGTCTGCAAAACAAGCAGCCGCCCAGAATTATCAATTTTGAGAGAGGAGAAATGGAGCTCTCAGCCCTTTTGTTTCTGGTTGAAAAACTCCCCATCTCCTCCAGCTGCGATGCCTCCTCCTGAGTGGTTTGCCTTCCTGCCTGTGCAGCAACCTGGGCCCTCGCACAAAGGCTGCACCGGGATTAGGGCAAATCCCAAACAATGCTCTGCAGCCAGGGGCAGGGCAGGGGAGGTGGGGGTGGGGGAGAGGTAGAGCCCGCGGTGCCTTTCGCATTCCTCAGAGACTGAGGGATTCTCCCACGTGGAAAATGGCTTTGAGACGGTGACAAGCTCCCTGGGGTGTTTGCCTGGCGGGTCGATCTGTGCTGTGCTCTCCTTCTGCTTCCGAAAAACTTTGAAGCTGCTATAGGGAAAAGATGCAAAAGCTGTTGGCTGCCCAACCCTCTGCTCATCGCCTCGGGCTAGAAGAGATCACAGTTGCTTCAAACTCTTTCCTTGCGTCGCAGGATCAGAGGAGGTGGGGGAAGATGCAGTTCTTCGTGTCCCTCCCGTGCAGATGAGACCTCATGGATCTCTCATTAGACTTGAGCCGGCAGCCAGTGACTGGGGCCGTGTGTGGAGGAGGAGCTGGTGGGAGGGAAGCGTTTGTGCAGGGCAGTTCATGATGAATGGATGTGCGTCCAAGCACCTGGAACTGGGCAAGGGCAGCCACATCCTCTGCTCACTGCTGGGGACTTCCCACCACCCTTGGAGCAAAGCCTCTATTTCTGTCTGCTTCTCAATTGTTTCTTCCTGTGTGCCATGCAGAGGCTTTTAAGAGTGAAGGGCTCCCGTGCTGAAGCACCCCTCCATCTGTCACCTCTCTTCAGGCCATGGTGTGTTCAAGCTGTGTGTGTCCAACAGTGCAAGCAAACAGCAAAGCTAAAGCCATTTCATCAAGTTTAGCCTGGTTGGTAAGGCAGTGTCACGAGGTGTTTGGGCAGCCCTCCCTTGTGCCAGCCTGGGCTGGTGGGGGTAGCTCTGATGCAGCTGCTCCTCACCTCTTCTGTCTGTCACACCCGAAGGGAAATGCTTGGCCCATCCCAGCAGCCTAACCCCGGGAGGCAGCAGCAGGGAGTGCACAGGGTGCTGGAGGCCTTCCCTGCTCAGTGGGGACTCTGTCCTCCTGGCTTGGCTGGACTGTGCATGGTAGAGACCTGGGACTAGCCCAGCCTGGGGGGAGCTGCCAGCCACAGCTCACAGGCTCACAGGATGCCAGGGACTGTAAGGGACCTCTGGAGATCATCGAGTCCAAACCCCTGCCAGAGCAGGAGCGATAGAATCCAGCACAGGTCACACAGGAACACATCCAGATGGAGCTGGAAAGGCTCCAGAGAAGGGGACTTCACAACCTCTCTGGGCAGCCTGCTCCAGGGCTCTGGGAGCCTCACAGGGAAGAAGTTGCCCCTTGTGTTGAGCTGGAACCTCCTGTGCTGCAGCTTCCATCCATTGCTCCTTGTCCTATCCCAGGGAGCAAGTGAGCAGAGCCTGTCCCCTCTGTCCTGACCCCCAGCCCTCAGCTATTTAGAAACATTTTAAAAATCCTCTCTAACTCTTCTCTTTTCCAGACTAAACAGCTCCAGGTCCCTCAGCCTCTCCTCCCCAGGCAGTGCTGCAGTCCCCTGATCATCCTGGTAGCCCTCTGCTGGACCCTCTCCAGCAGATCCCTGTCCCTCTTGAACTGGGGAGCCCAAAACTGAACACAGTACTCAAGAGGAGGTCTCAGCAGGGCAGAGCCGAGGGGGAGGAGAAGCTCCCGGGCTCTGCTGGCCACACTCCTCTGAATGCCCCCCAGGACCCCCTTGGCCCCCAGGGCACATTGCTGTCCCATGCAGCACTCCCAGCTCCTTCTCCTTGGGGCTGCTCTCCAGCAGATCCCCTCCCAGCCTGAGCTGCTGCAGCTTATTCTTCCTGCCCAGCTGCAGGACTCTGCTCTCCTCCTTGCTGAACCTCAGCAGGTTCCTCTGTGCCCAGCTCCCAGCCTGCCCAGGTCTCGCTGGATGGCCTCACAGAGCTGTCTCTGCCAAGCCTCAGCCCTCTCCCCAGAGCGATTGATCACATCTGAAAAACGGGTGTGTGTGTGTAAAAATAATAACAACAGTAAAAGGAGGCCTCCCCGCCTCCCCCTTCCCCCCCCGCCGCCGCCCGTCTCCATGGCAGCGGCACCGCCGCAGCGCCTCGCGTTGCCGTGGCGCCCGCGCAGGCCTTCCGCCGCCGGCCGGAAGCGGGCGGCGCGCGGCGGCAGCATGGCGGCCGCCTTCAGGCCCCCGCCCGCCGCCACCGCCCTCACGCTGCTGCTGTCGATCGGCGTCTCCGCGCCCGGGCTGCTGCGGGGCCCGGCCGCCGCCCGCTCCGCCGCCTCGCTGCGGGCCGCTGCCCTGCGCGCGGGGGAAGGTGAGCGGCGGCCGCCGAGGCGCTCCGGCTCTCTCCCCACCCCGGCGGAGCCCCGCTTCTGGCCTTCCGAGCGCCGAGCTTCTGCTCCCTCGCCCTTCAGGCCTTCCCCGTGTCCTCCCTGAAATGCCCCAAACCTCCTCATCCTCGGCCCTCGCACCGACCCTTTGCGTCTCTCCTCTCTGGACCTTCCCCGTGTCTTGCCTTCAGCGCCTTTATTCCCCCGCGCCCAGAGCTCAACTTCTGGGCGCTTCCTCCTTCCCTCACCCAGCCCGCTGCTCCCTCCGCGGCCTTTCCCCCAGCCCCCCGCAGGGCTCCTAGCTTCCTCTGGGCACTTCCCTGGTCTGCACCGAGCCTGCCGAGCACCTGTCGGCCCCCCAGCATCGGGCTGCTTCCCTGTCAGCCCCCATCTCTGGCCCTGAACACCACAGAGAGCAGGGGGATGCTGCTGGAGCTTGAGGGATTTGCTTCCCTCAGGCCCTGGGACGTTCCCAGGATGATTTTTATCACACTTCTAATTACCCTCGCCCTGCTCACCCCCGTGCAGTGATTTCTTTCGCTGGGCTGAGCTGGTGGTCAGCTCCACCACCTTGCAGGGCTCCAGCAGAGCAGGCAGGTTGTGCTGATTGCTCAGCTGCTGCTTTCCAGGCTATTGGAGCAGGTGGAGGAACTCTTGGCCTCAATAAGAGCCCTGAGTCCCTGGGAGCACTCCTGGGTCCTGCTCACCTCCTTGTGATTGTTTTTTGTGATAAAAATCATCCTTTTTAGCAGTGTAAGAAGTGTTTGGAGCCAATTGGCTACCCTCACAGTCATTTTTTTTCATGTCTCTTTCAATGAGGCTGAAGTTTACTCACAGACACTTACACTTGCTTTTTTTTCCAGGCAGCTTCCCAGGAAGCAGCAGGAGCCAGTCCCTCTGGCTTGTTTTAACTGATTTGGGTTGGTTCTGCCTGGTTTGGGAGGCCCTGAGCTCCTCCTCTTCTACACGCAGCTGTAAATGAGTCCCTCCCCTTCTGCTCCAGCAGCTGTAAATGAGTCCCATGAGCTCCCTCCCCCTCTGCCCCAGGAGCTGGCAGTGAGTCTCATCAGATCCCTCCCCCTCTGCTCCAGCAGCTGGCAATGAGTCCCATCAGCTCCTATCCCCCTGTGCCCCGGCAGCTGTTAGTGAGTCCCATCAGCTCCCTCCCCGTCTGCCCCGGCAGCTGTTAGTGAGTCCCCTCAGCTCCCTCCCCCTCTGCTCCAGCAGCTGGCAATGAGTCCCATCAGCTCCTATCCCCCTGTGCCCCGGCAGCTGTTAGTGAGTCCCATCAGCTCCCTCCCCGTCTGCCCCGGCAGCTGTTAGTGAGTCCCCTCAGCTCCCTCCCCCTCTGCTCCAGCAGCTGGCAATGAGTCCCATCAGCTCCTATCCCCCTGTGCCCCGGCGGCTGTTAGTGAGTCCCATCAGCTCCCTCCCCGTCTGCCCCGGCAGCTGTTAGTGAGTCCCATCAGCTCCCTCCCCGTCTGCCCCGGCAGCTGTTAGTGAGTCCCATCAGCTCCCTCCCCGTCTGCCCCGGCAGCTGTTAGTGAGTCCCATCAGCTCCCTCTCCCTCTGCCCCGGCAGCTGTTAGTGAGTCCCATCAGCTCCCTCCCCCTCTGCCCCGGCGGCTGTAAGTGAGTCCCATCAGCTCCCTCCCCGTCTGCCCCGGCAGCTGTTAGTGAGTCCCATCAGCTCCCTCCCCGTCTGCCCCGGCAGCTGTTAGTGAGTCCCATCAGCTCCCTCCCGCTCTGCCCCGGCAGCTGTTAGTGAGTCCCATCAGCTCCCTCCCGCTCTGCCCCGGCAGCTGTTAGTGAGTCCCATCAGCTCCCTCTCCCTCTGCCCCGGCAGCTGTTAGTGAGTCCCATCAGCTCCCTCCCGCTCTGCCCCGGCAGCTGTTAGTGAGTCCCATCAGCTCCCTCTCCCTCTGCCCCGGCAGCTGTTAGTGAGTCCCATCAGCTCCCTCTCCCTCTGCCCCAGCAGCTGGCAATGAGTCCCATCAGCTCCCTCCCGCTCTGCTCCGGGCGCATCCTCGTAGCTCTGAGCAACCTGCTGTAGTGTGAGGAGTCCCTGCCCCCGGCGGGGGGGTTGGAACCGGCTGATCCTCGAGGTCCCTTCCAACCCTAAGAGTTCTCCGAGGTCCCTGCTGCCTGACTCGCTGCTGTGCTCAGTTCACAGGCTGCTCACCTACATCTTCCTCTACGAGGACCTGGCCTCCCTGGCCTGCGGCGCCCTCATCGTCTGGTACTTCGCCGGCGGCTTCGAGAGGAGCGTTGGCACGGCGAAGCACTGCTTCCTCACCGCCGCCTTCGCCATCCTGGCTGCCCTCCTCTACCTCCTGCTCGAGGCCGTTGTCTCCAGGCTCTCAGAGGTGGAGGAGGCCAAAGGGTTCATGCCTGTGGCCTTTGCAACCTTGGCCGTGTCCACCGCCCGCTCCCGGATGAAGAGGTCTCTGCTCTTTGGGCTTCGAGTGCCGGTGGTGCTGGTGCCCTGGGTCCTGCTCTGCCTGGTGTGGTTTCTCCCCAGCTCTTCTCTGCTGAGTAACCTCTGTGGGCTCCTCACAGGGGCAGCCTGTATCCTCTCCCTGGTCACAGAGTCACTGAAGGGGTTGGGTTGGAAGGGGCCTTAACGATCAGCCAGTCCTAACACCCCCACCCTGTGCTATGGGCAGGGACACCTCCCACCAGCACAGGTTGCTCAAGGCCTCATCCAGCCTGGCCTTCAACACTTCCAGGGAGGGGGACATCTACAAGCTCCCTGGTCAACCTCAGGTTGCCCAGGGAGCTTGTGGATGGCCTCCTCCCTGGAGGGAGATGTTCAGCAGCAGAAGGCCTCACCCTGAACACCTCCACAGCCTCCCTGGGCAATCTGTGCCAGTGTCTCCCCACCCTCACTCTCAAGAGTGTCTGCCCAATCTGCAGGCTCAATTTGCCCTCTTCCAGCTCAAAGCCATTGGCCCTTGTGCTGTCACCCCCCCCAAGCCTTTGTCAAATCTTCCTCCCCAGCTCTCCCTCTTCAGGTACTGGAAGGCTGCTGTAAGGTCTCCCTGGAGCCTTCTCCAGGCTGAACAGCCCCAACCCTGATCATCTTTGTGGCCTCCCCTCCCTTGTCCTGCTGGCCACACTGCTTTTGCTGCTGCCCATGCCATGGGTGCCTTTTTTTGGCTGCCAGTGCATGCTGCCAGCTCATGCCAGGCACCTCAGCACCCAGCACTCCCAAGCCCTTCTCTGCAGGGCTGCTCTCAATCCTCTCATCACCCAGCCTGGATTTGTGCCTGGCATTGCCCTTGGCCCAGGTGGGATGCTGGTTCATGACAGGGAGGAAGTGCTCTGGTTCCCATTGCTTTTATGCTGCTGGTGTTTCCTGGGCTCTTGCCCTGCAGCCAGCTCTCACCAGCTTTGCCTCATCACCCCCCAGTCTGGTTTTCACCTCCTGCTTCCACTTCCCCCCCCTTTAGAACATGCAGAGAGCACAGAGCTGAGAGGGGAGATGGTCTGTGAAGGTGATGCTGAGGAGAACAGGGATAATTCTCCAGGGGAAGGAAGGGGTTTGTGGCCAGAGGGGGACTGTGTGTGGCTGTGTTAGAAATGAGTGTGCTTTGTGTGTAGTCCTTGACCTGCTGCTGACACAAGATGGCCTTGGCTACTGTTCCTGCTTGGATTTCCCAGAGCCAGTGGCCTCCAAGCTAGACCAGATGTTGCCTTTCAGCCTGCTGAGGAGGATACCAGGGCTGAGATACATCCCAGGGTCCTCAGCAGAGAGAAGAGCCTTCCAAAGCTGCAAGTAAGTACAGGAGTTGCTGGGAAATGTGCTGCAGGGGAATTTTGAGGCCTAAGTGGAGGCACAAATTGCCTTTCAAAGCTGTTTTGTGCCTGTCAGGCTCCTAGCCTGGGTGTCAGGCGGAGCACAGTGGCATGCCCATGACTGACACATTGTCACACATTAACTCAGCCAGAGCTTGCAGTGAAAGCTAAGCTGAGGTGAAACTCCACTCCTCTGCTGCAAGGGTGTGAAGGGATTGCAGCTCAGCTGCCAGGAGCCTTGAGCTGCACAGCTCTGCCCTAGCACTGGGATTTATGGCATTTGATCCTGGCTGAGTGGCTCCCTGAGGTGTGATCTTTATGGTTCCCTGCCCCACCTCACCTCCCAGCAATGCTGTGCTGAGTTGTGTCCAAACCTCTGCAGGAGCAGAGCTTGGAGAATTAAAGGTGGTCCCTTGCAAAGCTGAGTGCAGAGCTCTCAGTGCAGGTTTGCAGTGTCCAGGCAAGGTTGCTTTGCCCAAAAGAAAGCCTGAGGCATGTGGCTGATGCTCAGGAGTGGGTTTAAGTTGGTGTCTGTCACAAGCCTTGGAGAACAGGAAATGTAGGTCAGGTTTTCTTCCTCCCCCTCCTTGTTCTAAGATGTCATTTCAGTTTCCCAGAAGAAGGATAGTTCAGAAAGTCACACAGGATGGTAAGGGTTGGAAGGGACCTCTGGAGATCATCCAGTGCACCCCCCCTGCCAAGGCAGATTCACCTAGAGCAGGTCAGAGAGGAGCACATGGAGGCAGGTTTGAAAGGTCTCCACAGCCTCTCTGGGCAGCCTGTTGCAGTGCTCTCTCACACTTAAATTAGAGAAGCTCCTCCTCACGTTTAGATGGAACTTCCTGTGTTCAAGTTGGTGCCCATTACCCCTTGTGCTGTCTCAGGGTGCCACTGGATAAAGCCTGGTGCCAATCTCCTGACACCCACCCCTCTGCTGTTTGTAAGCATCGATGAGATTCCCCCCTCAGGCTGCTCTCTCCCAGACTAAACAGCCCCAATTCTCTCAGCCTTTCCTCATCAGAGATGTTCCAGAGCCCCCTTAGCATCTTTGTAGCCCTTTCCTGTACCCTCTCCTGTCCTTCTTGAGCCAGGGAGCCCAGAACTGGACCCAGCACTCCAGATGTGACACTGGCACAGGCTGCCCAGGGAGGTGGTGGAAGCCTCAGCCCTGGAGGTGTTTGCAGCCAGGCTGGATGTGGCTGTGAGCAACCTGCTGAGGTGTCCCTGGCCATGGCAGGGGGGTTGGAGCTAGCTGAGCCTTGAGGTCCCTTCCAACCCTGACTGCTCTGTGATTCCATGAGCTGAGGGTTTGGAGCCTGCAGGGAGCTTGCAGAGCTTTGAGCTGGGCAGCATCACACATGGCAGAAGGTGTGGGCTGGGGCTGTGTCCCAGCACAATGGAGGTGATGTGAAGAGCTGGATTTGGATCCAAGCATGAGGCTGCTCTTGGAGGACCTTTTGAGGGTGTCAGGGAGGGATAGGACTGGGGGGGATGGAGCAAAACTAGAAGTGGGGAGATTGAGATTGGATGTGAGGAAGAAATTGTTGCCCATGAGGGTGGTGAGAGCCTGGCACAGGTTGCCCAGGGAGGTGGTGGAAGCCTCCTGCCTGGAGGTGTTTGCAGCCAGGCTGGAGGTGGCTGTGAGCAACCTGCTGCAGTGTGAGGTGTCCCTGGCCATGGCAGGGGGGTTGGAGCTGGCTGAGCCTTGAGGTCCCTTCCAACCCTGACTATTCTATGTGGCCTCACCAGGCAAAGTAGAGGTGGGGCAGAGCTTCCCTTGCCCTGCTGGCCACACTCTTTACATGCACTCCAGGAGCCCATTTGCCTTCTTGGCCACCAGGGCACCTTGCTGGCTCCTGGTCACCCTGCAGCAGTTTTCTGTTAAGGGTTAAGCTCTGTATTGTTTTAGCTCATCCTAGAGCTTCTTTGAAGTGAGATCCTTCCCAAGTGTTTCCTCTCCCAGGGGGAAACTCTGGAACAAACCCATCCTGCAGCAGGGGCATGCCCCACATCCCTTGGGACACTCAGACCCAGAGTGCTGGCAGGGGAAGCTGGACAGATCCACCACAATCCCTGGTTTTCCTTGCTGCCTTCTGTGCCAGTGCTGCTGCTGGGAGGAGCCTGAGCTTTGTGTTTGCCTCAGCCCCTTGTGCACAGCAGCTCAGCTGAGCCTCCACACCTGCTTTCTGCAGGGTGAGGTGACACAAGGAGGTGTTCACATAAGCATCTGTCTGGCAAGCAGGGTGTGGGAAGGTGTTTCCAGGAGGTTTCCTTTGCTGCAGCTATATTTGCATGTCTCAGTCTCAGGCACAAGTTCTCTAGGTGCTAAGATTTTGGTTCTTATTCCCAAGTAAGAGCTCTCTGTGGGCTGGGCTTCAGCACATTTCACAGAATCACCAAGGTTGGAAGAGACTTCAGAGATCATCAAGTCCAACCTGGCACCCACAGACCTCAGGACTAAACCATGGCTCCAAGTGCCACATCCAATCCCCTCTTGAACACCTCCAGGGATGGGGACTCCACCACCTCCCTGGGCAGCACATCCCAAGGGCCAATCTCTCTTGCTGGGAAGAACTTTCTCCTCCCCTCCAGCCTAAACCTCCCCTGGCACAGCTTGAGACTGTGTCCTCTTGTTCTGGTGCTGCTTGCCTGGCAGAAGAGACCAACCCCCACCTCCCCCCCACCAACCCCTACAACCTCCCTTCAGGGAGTTGCAGAGAGCAAGAAGGTCTCCCCTGAGCCTCCTCTTCTGCAGGCTAAGCAACCCCAGCTCCCTCAGCCTCTCCTCACAGGGCTGTGCTCCAGACCCCTCCCCAGCTTTGTTGCCCTTCTCTGGACACCTTCCAGCATCTCAACATCTTTCCTAACCTGAGGAGCCCAGAACTGGACACAGGGCTCAAGGTATGGCCTGAGCATTGCTGAGCACAGGTCCCTCAGATTTCAGGTATCAAGTGGCCACCAAACCTTTCTGCAAGCTCCAGCCTTTGGCATATTTGTGTCCACACACACACACAAAAACCCCCAAACAAAACTCAAATCCAAGGCCAAATCCCCTGGGAAGAGCTGCTGGGAATGAAGTGGTGATGGCCTTCAGGGAGCTTCTCTTAGTGAGCAGCACTCATCTCAGTGGTGTGTGTGGGCTGGGCAGTACTCCTGAAGTCCCAGGGGCTTTGGCTTCTAGGCAGATTGCCTCTGTCTTGGTGTGTGGCTGGGGTGAGACATTCCTTCTGTTTCTAGCCCATTCTTAGCATCACAGAATTGTTTGGGTTGGAAAAGCCCTCTAGGATCATCCAGTGCAACATCCACCCAACACCACCATGGCCTTTAAACCATGGCCCCAGGTTTCTGGAACACCTTTATTCACAGGCTCACAGGATGTTAGGGGTTGGAAGGGATCTGTGGAGCTCCTTGAGTCCAGCCATAGAATCCAGCACAGGTCACACAGGAACAGGGCTGCAAAGTCTCCAGAGAAGGAGACTCCACAACCTCGCTGGGCAGCCTGCTCCAGGGCTCTGGGAGCCTCACAGGGAAGAAGTTGCCCCTTGTGTTGAGGTGGAACCTCCTGTGCTGCTGCTTCCATCCATTGCTCCTTGTCCTATCCCAGGGAGCAAGTGAGCAGAGCCTGTCCCCTCTCTCCTGACCCCCAGCCACAGATCCCCTCTAAGTCTTCTATTTTCCAGACTAAAGAGCCCCAGGGCTCTCAGTCTCTTCTCACCAGGCAGTGAGACTGCTCCAGGGCTCTGGGAGCCTCACAGGGAAGAAGTTTCTCCTCCAGTTGAGGTGGAACCTCCTGTGCTGCAGTTTCCATCCATTGCCCCTTGGCCTATCCCAGGGCACAAGTGAGCAGAAGCTGTCCCTGTCCCTTCTTTCCTGACCCCCAGCCCTCAGATGTTTATAGCCATGGATCAGATCCCCTCTAAGTCTTATCTTTTCCAGACTAAACAGCCCCAGGGCTCTCAGCCTTTCCTCATGAGGCACATTGATGGTGACTCCACCACCTCCCTGGGCAGCCTGTTCCAACCCCTGATCACTCTTGCAACAAAGAAAATTTTCCCAATCTCCAGCCTGAGCCTCCCCTGGCACAATTTCAGGCCATGTCCTCTTCTCCTATCTATTGTTGTGAGCACTTGCAGCCCAGAGAGCCAACCACATCCTGGGCCAGGGAGGGGATTCTGCCCCTCTGCTCCACTCTGCTGAGACCACAGCTGGAGCTCTGGGGCCAGTGCTGGAGCCTCTGTGCCAGGAAGGACCTGGAGGGGCTGGAAGGTGTCCAGAGAAGGGCCACGAGGAGGAGCAGAGGGCTGGAGCTGCTCTGCTGTGAGGACAGACTGAGGGAGTTGGGGTTGTGCAGGCTGGAGAGGAGAAGGCTCTGAGGAGACCTCATTGTGGCCTTCCAGGAGCTGCAGGGGGCTCCAAGAAAGCTGAGGAGGAACTTTGGAGGGTGTCAGGGAGGGATAGGACTGGGAGGGATGGAGCAGAACTAGAAGTGGGGAGATTGAGATTGGCTGTGAGGAAGAAGTTGTTCCCCAGGAGGGTGGTGAGAGCCTGGCACAGGTTGCCCAGGGAGGTGGTGGAAGCCTCCTGCCTGGAGGTGTTTGCAGCCAGGCTGGAGGTGGCTGTGAGCAACCTGCTGCAGTGTGAGGTGTCCCTGGCCATGGCAGGGGGGTTGGAGCTGGCTGAGCCTTGAGGTCCCTTCCAGCCCTGGCAATTCTGTGATTCTATGACCTGATATGTGGGAGCAGAGCCCAACCCCCCCTGACTCCAGCCTCCTTCCAGGGAGGTGTGAGGAGCCAGCAGCTCTCTCCTCAGCCTCTTTTTCTCCAGGCCTGCCCTGTTTGCACTCAAGTGCTGCTTATCATCAGAGCTTCTCTTGTTGTGGTGACTCTCTGCTGGATTGCAGTGACCTTTCTGAGCACTGGCCAGGAGGCAGTCTGCCCCTGGGGCTGTCCCAGCACCGATTGGGCAATGCCAGCTCCGAGCTCTGTGTAACCTTCTCTTTTCTTCCTGCCCAGGCTCATCCCCACGCCCGGCACCTACCCCACCCAGAGCTATCCCTGCTCCTCGCCTCCAGCTCTTCCTGCTTCCCAGATGCAGCATCCCAGTGCCCAGAGACAGGGCTTTCAGCACAGCTCTGCTGCAGGACATGGCCCTGCTCTGGGGCAGGAGGCACCTCAGCAGGCCCACGCTGCGCGACACGGCCTGGCTGCAGCCACCCTGGGCGGCGCTGGAGCCTACCCTGGGCAGTGCTGCCAGCTGGCTGGGATCTCCCCACAGCAGCACCTGTGCCCACCTCAGCCACACCCACCCACAGGCCTGGGCCTCCTGGCTGGGGCTCAGCAGGTGTCAGGGTGCCCAGCAGCCACAGTGGCCTCTGTTCCAGCAGAAGTGACCAGAGTGCAGGTGTACTGACCCTCCAGACAGCAGTGGGACTCTCAGGGGGGACCATTGTGTGGTGCTAAGCTCCAGCAGCTGCTCCATCACCCAGTGACACCTGCCCAGCAGAGGGGGATCAGGAAGAGAAGACAGAACCAAAGAATCACAGAACTGTTGCTGTTGGAAGAGACATCCAGGATCACTCAGACCAACACCAGCCCAGCACCACCATGGCCACCAAACCCTGGCCCCAAGTGCCATGGCCACTCCTTTCTGGAACACCTCCAGGCATGGGGACTCCACCACCTCCCTGGGCAGCCTCTGCCAGTCCCTGACCACTCTTCCAGCAAAGAAATTTTTCCTCATCTCCAACCTAACCCTCCCCTGGCACAATTTCAGGCCAGATGCTCAGCTGGTGAAAAGAAAATGGATCTAATGAAACAGCCAAGCTAATCCCAATCTGAAGTATACAAAGTAAGCCAAATAAATGTGCAGTGGTCACAACAAAGAGGAAAGCAGAGTGGTGACTGAGCCCCTCCAGGGATGTGGAGAAGCAGGAGAACCCTCTGCCCTCAGCAAACTTCAGGCAGGGGCTGGAAGGGACCTCTGGAGATCACCCAGTCCAACCCCCCTGGCTCCAGCAGGGCACCCACAGCAGCTTGCCCAGCACCACAATGCCCAGGGGGGGTTGGAAGCTCTCCACACAAGGACACTCCACAACCTCTCTGGGCAGCCTGCTCCAGGCCTCCAGCACCCTCACAACAAACAACTTTCTCCTCCTCTTCACATCCAACCTCCTGGGCTCCACTCTGTGCCCCTTGCTGCCCCTTGTGCTGGCCCTGGGCACCACTGAGCAGAGTCTGGCCCCAGCCTCTTGCCCCCCACAGCTCCTTTAGCTCTTGCTGAGCATTGCTCAGCTGCCCTCTGGGGCTGCTCTTCTGCAGGCTCTCAGCCTTTGATCACAGCCTTTGGTTTCCTGTGGCCAGCCCTGGGCTTTCTTCAGGAGGACACAGCAGCTTGGAAAACAGCCTGGAGCTGGTGGCCTGCTCCATCTCATCCCTCACTGCTTCAGTCCTCCATGGGATGACAAAAGGATTTGGTTTCCTGGTTTCTCCTGGTTCTCCTGACAGCAGTTGCAGTGTTGTGTGCTCAGGGCAGAGCAGGATCAGGCTAAGAGGCTTGTTTGGAACCTTAAAGGATGTTTTCAGTGCCAGGAAAGAGATGCCACAGATAACCTTGAGATGTTGACTCTGCTCTCTCTTAGTGCCTTGATTTTCCTCCTTGTGAGGTCCTCATCCCCACCCCTTGGAATGTTATCACTGGTTTTCCCAGGAGGGTGGTGAGGACTGGCAGCAAGCAGCAGTGCTGTTCACCTCCACTCTGTCAGCTGGGAGCACAAACTGCTGAGCCTCCTGCTTTGCTTTCAGGTGGGGAGCTGGAGCATGTGCCTAGGGGTGGTGGGCTGGGTGCCATGGGGGCTGTGGGGCAGGCTGTGGGAGAATGGTGACAAGGACACCCACTGGGCATGAGTGGTGTTGCCTGGGGAGGCTGCAAATGGAATAGCTTTTGACTCTTATCCACAGATCTGGTCAGAGATTGGCTCTCCCTGCAGAGCTGTGCAGGGCATGGCACATTCCCAGCCAGGAGCTTCAGAGCTTTGCAGCAGGAGAGGAACCTCTGGCCCCTGACAGTCACTGAAGGGTCACTCTTGGGGTAGAGTGGCTTAAAATTTCCCACCAGAGAAAGGCCTGGGGGTGTTGGTGGCAGCTGAAGATGAGCCAGGGGGTGCCCAGGTGGCCAAGAAGGTCACCAGCAGCCTGGCCTGGAGCAGCAAGCTAGTGGTGTGCAGGTCCAGGACTGGGATTGTACTGGGCAGTGGTGAGGCCCCATCTCAGATACTGGGTAAAGTTTTGGGCCCTCACTCCAAGAAGGACATTGAGAGGCTGGAGCAGGTCCAGAGAAGGGCAACAGAGCTGGGGAAGGGTCTGGAGAGCAGGGCTGGGGAGGAGCAGCTGAGGGAGCTGGGGGTGTTCAGCCTGGAGGAGAGGAGGCTGAGGGAGACCTCCTTGCTCTCTGCAGCTCCCTGTGAGGAGGCTGGAGCCAGGTGGGGGTTGGGCTCTGCTGCCTAGTACCAAGTTAGAAGACAAGAGGTAATAGCCTCAGGTTGCCCCAGGGGAGGCTTAGCTTGGGCATGAGGAACCCCGAGGGTTGTCCAGGCCTGGCCCAGGCTGCTCAGGGAGGTGGTGGAGTCCCCATGCCTGGAGGGGTTTCAAAGCTGTGCAGGTGTGGTGCTGAGGGCCATGGGTTGGTGGTGCCTTGGCAGTGCTGGGGTCAGGCTTGGACTCAATGATCTGAAAGGTTTCTTGCCAACCAAAAAGCAATCTGTGATTCTTTCTCCCTGGGGCTAAAATGCATCCAGCACTTGAAATGTGCAATTCCTGTGCTCAGTGGCCTTCAGAGAGATGTTTGCAGGGATAAAGATCACTTCCAGCAAGGTCTGTTCCCTGCCTTTCCTGAGGGCAGCTGTTTCCCAGCGAAATGCTCTCCCATAAATCAGCTGAGGACCTTCAGCTGCTCCAGCAGTGGAATCCAAGCAGGTCCCAGGGTCCCCAGGGCTGGTGGCAACATCAGAACTCCTTGCCTAGGGAAGGGAAGTTGCTGGGATGGATGGAAGGGGTCAGGATGAGATATTTAGAGGGCAGAAGGGCTCTGCAGAGGGACCGTGCCAGGCTGGGCAGATGGGCAGAGACCAACAGCATGGCATTCAACAAGTCCAAGTGCCAGGGGCTGCACTTTGGCCACAGCAACCCCAGGCAGAGCTACAGGCTGGGGTCAGAGTGGCTGAGAGCTGCCAAACAGAGAGGGACCTGGGGGTGCTGATTAACAGCTGCCTGAACATGAGCCAGCAGTGTGCCCAGAGGGCCAAGATGGCCAAGGGCATCCTGGCCTGCATCAGGAACAGTGTGGCTGGCAGGAGCAGGGAGGTCATTGTGCCCTGTGCTCAGCACTGCTTAGGCCACACCTTGAGTCCTGTGTCCAGTTCTGGGCTCCTCAGGTCAGGAAAGATGTTGAGCTGCTGGAAGGTGTCCAGAGAAGGGCAACAAAGCTGGGGAGGGGTCTGGAGCACAGCCCTGGGAGGAGAGGCTGAGGGAGCTGGGGTTGCTTAGCCTGGAGAAGAGGAGGCTCAGGGGAGACCTTCTTGCTCTCTCCAACTCCCTGAAGGGAGGTTGTAGCCAGGTGGGGGTTGGTCTCTTCTCCCAGGCAAGCAGCACCAGAACAAGAGGACACAGTCTCAAGCTGTGCCAGGGGAGGTTTAGGCTGGAGGGGAGGAGAAAGTTCTTCCCAGCAAGAGAGATTGGCCCTTGGGATGTGCTGCCCAGGGAGGTGGTGGAGTCCCCATCCCTGGAGGTGTTCAGGAGGGGATTGGATGTGGCACTTGGTGGTCATGAGGTCTGTGGTGGCAGGTTGGACTCGATGATCTTTGAGGTCTTTTCCAACCTTGGTGATTCTGTGATTTGAAGGCTGAAAAGAGGAATTCAAGTTGCAAGGGGGCGGGGGGGGGGATGTGAAACTCCTCAGCTCCTCGGCTTTGGCCCTTGGCTAAGCTGCCGGCGCCGCTGCGGGTCAGGCTCTGCAGTACCAGCTCATGGCCTTGGAGGGGAGGCAGAGACTCGCAGTTTCTAAAGGAAAGAAAAGGAGGTGGGGGAAAAAGAAGGCAAATCAATCCCGAGCCGCCGGTGGCTGCCCCGAGGAGCAGGATGTCCCTGCACCTCTGTTGCTTTGTGCGTTTGGTGTTTCCAAGCTCGCTGGCGGTGCTCGGCAGGTCAGGGTGATGGCAGCTGTCCCCGGGGCAGGGTGCACCATGAGTGCAGCGAGCCTGGGAGGTCACTGCAGAGTGCCAGGAGCCCGGGAGCAAGCGCTGGGAGCTGAGCTGCCCTTCCCCCTGCTGTGACAGCCCAGTCCTGCCGCAGGATGGATGCTCCGGGGCAGCCTGGCTCCTTCCCCTCTGCTCTTCCGCAGACGCCGCGGTGTGAGATGAAAGTCAGGGCCGCATGGGGAAGCAGAACCAACTCTGAGCTCGGCCACCAGCCCAGCTGGGGGCAAGGACAGGTCCCACAGCGTGGGGAGGCCTGACAGGACACACTGATGGTGGAGGAAAAATGAGTCTGCATTCACTGTGCTGCTGCTCACTGATCTGCAGCACAGCACTCACAGGAGCTGTGCAAGGCCAGGCTGGATGAGGCCCTGAGCAAGCTGGGCTGGTGGGAGGTGTCCCTGCCCACGGCAGGGGGGTTGGAACTGGATGATCTTGAAGGTCCCTTCCACCTCAAGCCATTCTGTGATGCTGTGATCCCCCTGCCTTGGGTCCAGGCGAGCTGTGCTAGGGCCAAGCACCACCTCCAAGCCTGGCCCAGGGGGGTCACAGCTTCTTTGCAGGCACCGTGGAGGCTCCAAGCTCAGCCCCCAGCCTAAGCCAGGGGTGAAGGAGAGCTGCAGGGCTGTGAGCTCATCCTGCCCCGTGTGGAGGTGAAGCACCCTGGGAGTTTCAGGCTATGCCTAGGAAATGTTCTTGAGCAGGAAGCAGTAGAATGTAACTAAGTGACCACTGGGTGCAGAGAGGAAAGCAATGACCAGTTCTGCACAGTCCCCTTGGACACAGGGCTTCCACCAAACTTAAGAGAGGTAAACTCTCCTGCTCTCGTTTTGGCTTCCTCACTCTGGCTGCTGCTCCTGCTGCCTCTCTGCTGCCCTTGGCTGTGCTCTTTGTGCCCTTGGCTGAGTGCTAACAAACATTTCCCTGCTGTTTCTCTTTGTCCCTTTGTGTCCAGAGGGGTAAGGAGGGGGCAGGGGAGGGGAAGCTATTAGCTTCCCCGTGTTTCCTTTTCTTGTGCTGTTTACCAACTGCAAATACCTGTCGACATTGTCAGCGTTGTGGATGGTGTAGCTCTTCAGTGCATTCCATTGTAGGTTGGAGTTTTGCCTGTAAATACAGCTTCATTTGCTTCCACCTGGGCTGGGCTGGCAATTTAATGCTGGGGGGGAACTTTCAACCCACAAGCACCAACACAGCAGGTTCCCTGGGGCTAGGCTTCCTCACACCCCCGGGGGGTTCAAGCTGGATGTGCTCCCCAGTAGCCCAGGCTGGGCTATGCCATCACTCCTGCCCCTGCTCCGGGCACACGATGGCCTGGAGGTGACCTCAATCCACTGCCCAGCTCTGTCCTGCTGTCCCCTCAGGGCTGGTGCAGGCCACTGTGCTCTTTAACCCACAGCCATTCAGCCCCTGGGGCGGGTCACCAACCAGGGTTACCCTGCGGGGCTCCTACAGGGTCAGCCCCAGCGCCAGTGCGGGTGGCAGCGGTGCCCAGGCAGCCCTGCACCCCTGAGCCCTCTGTTTGCATGCCATCATGAAAGGGAGTGTCCTGCAGCCCTGGGCATCCCTGCCCCCAAACTGCTGCTTTCCAGGTACGTGTGTCCCCCCTGGACCCTTCCTGGCCCCTCAGGTGGCTGCTGGCCCTGGCTCAGCCAGCAGAGACTTTGTACCTTCCCGAGGGCTGTATTGACTGAAGCGAGCGTCACCAGGGCAGCACCCTGACCTCGGATGTGCCAGCCCCAGCCTGGCCAAGGGCAGACATCCAGCCCTGGGGTGACCCCAGCCATGGTCACAGAGCCAGAGAATTGTCTCAGCTGGAAGAGACCTTTCAGATCACCCAGTCCAACCATCAAGCCAACACCACCTTGCCCATTAAGCCATGTCCCCAAGGGCTATCGCCACAGGTTTCTTGAGCACCTCCGGGGATGGGGACTCCACCACCTCCCTGGGCAGCCTGCAGCAGGAACAGTGTGGCCAGCAGGAGCAGGGAAGTCATTGTGCCCTGTGCTCAGCACTGCTCAGGCCACACCTTGAGTCCTGTGTCCAGTTCTGGGCTCCTCAGCTCAAGAAGGACATTGAGAGACTTGAAGGTGTCCAGAGAAGGGCAACAAAGCTGGGGAGGGGTCTGGAGCACAGCCCTGGGAGGAGAGGCTGAGGGAGCTGGGGTTGCTTAGCCTCGAGAAGGCTCAGGGGAGACCTTCTTGCTCTCTCCAACTCCCTGAAGGGAGGTTGGAGCCAGCTGGGGGTTGGTCTCTTCTCCCAGGCAAGCAGCCCCAGAACAAGAGGACACAGTCTCAAGCTGTGCCAGGGGAGGTTCAGGCTGGAGGGGAGGAGAAAGTTCTTCCCAGAGAGAGTTGTTAGCCACTGGGATGTGCTGCCCAGGGAGGTGGTGGAGTCCCCATCCCTGGAGGTGTTCAAGAGGGGATTGGATGTGGCACTTGGAGCCATGGTTTAGTTGTCAGGTGTTGGGTGACAGCTTGGACTTGATGATCTCTGAGGTCTTTTCCAAACTTATTGATTCTGTGATTCTGATTCTGTGATGCTGGGGGCTTGGCATGGGGCAGCTGTGGAGCTGCTCAGCAGGTGCTGGGGCAAGCTGTGCTCCTGGCTCTATCTGTGCTGGGCTTGGTGGAGCTGTGACCCAGCTTCACAAAGAAAGCAGAGAGGGCACTACCAGTCCCCCTGTGCCCACAGGAGCTGTCCTGTGGGAGTTTGGGTTGTGAAACCTCTCCCACTGGGCCCACTGGGGCCAGAGCTGCTTGTGCAACTTGTCCATGGCAGCAGCATGAGCAAAGTGAGAAAGGCCTCCTGAAGGCAGCTGCTTCATCTGGCTCCTGGCTAAATGAGGAGGGCTCCCTCGCTGTGGCTGGAAGCTGGCCAGCAGAGCAGCCCCACCTCACCCAGGTGACCCACTGCTGGGTGCCAGCCTCCTGCCTGGGCACCTCCAGCCCACTGTGGGCCCTGCTCTGGGAAGTGGCCTTAGGTCTGGGAGGTCCCAACCTCTACTACATGTACCTGGGCACTGTACGCAGCCACAGCTGGGAGTCCTGGGTCTGTGGGTCCCAGTCAGAGCCTGTGGCCAAAGCTGCTTCACAATCTGACCCCACTGTGACCCCAAAGCTGACCCTACCTTGACAGCAAGCCCAGACCCCACTGTGACCCCAAAGCTGACCCTACCTTGACAGCAAGCCCAGACCCCACTGTGACCCCAAAGCTGACCCTGACACCAAACCATGACTCAGTGACCCCAAAGCTGACTCTACCTTAACTCCATCCCTGACTCCACCTTTATCCCAGTGTTGGCGCCAGTCCTGACCCCCTCAGCTACAATGCTGGCCCCAACCTTGATCCCACCCCAGCCCAGCCCCCCACCTTGACCCAACCCTGATCCCTACCCTTGACTCCTGCTTACCCGCACCGTGACCTCTGATCCCCCACCCTTGATCACCCTGCACCCCCATCCTACCCCGACCTCTGCGCCCAAGTCCTCTGCGCCCGGGCCCCCATCCAAGGGCCCCCATCCCCGGGCCCCCTCCCCTGCTCTCTTTCTCCCCTTGCTCCTTCCCCTTTAATGCCGCCCATGGCCGGGCGCGGCGGGGCCGTACCAAGCGCAGTGGCAGAGGGGGGATCGCGACGCACGGGCGCTCTCTCCGCCCATTGGTGGGCGGCGGGGGCGGAGCGTGTCCCCCCCCTGTCTGTGCCCGAGTGGTGCTGCCCGCCCTACGTGCCGGCCGCGCCAGGGCTGCGGGGCCGCCAGCAGCGTCGGAGGAGTGCGCCGCGCCGGGCGGTGGGTGCCGGGCAGCGCCGCGGCCGGGGGGGGCACGGGGCCCCTGCCGATGGTGCCGGGCCGGGGGGGCTCCTGGGGGCGGGGGGCGCTTGGGCCTGGGGGGCTCCTGGGGGTGAGGGGAGCTTGGGCCTGGCAGTCTCTTGAGGGTGAGGGGAGCTTGGGTCTGAGGGTCTCCTGGAGGTCTCCTGTGGGTGGGGGGAGCTTGAGCCTGGGGGTCTCCTGCGGGTGGGGGGAGCTTGAACCTGGGGGTCTCCTGCGGTGAGGGGAGCTTGAGCCTGGGGGTCTCCTGCGGGTGAGGGGAGCTTGAGCCTGGGGGTCTCCTGCGGGTGAGGGGAGCTTGAGCCTGGGGGTCTCCTGGGGGTGGGGGGAGCTTGAGCCTGGGGGTCTCCTGGGGGTGGGGGGAGCTTGGGTCTGGGGTCTCCTGGGGTGGGGGGAGGTTGAACCTGGGGGTCTCCTGTGGGTGGGGGGAGCTTGGGTCTGGGGTCTCCTGCGGGTAAGTTGGAGGCCGGGCTCGGGGTTCCCCTGTGGGTGAGGGGAGTTGGGCCGAGGGGTCCCCTGCGGGCTCGGGGAGCCCGGGCCTGGGGAGTGCTCGGGGGCTGATGAGAGATTCGCCAGGGGGTCCCTGGTGGTCGGCAGGGAGCTCCGCCCGGGGGTCCTCCTTGTCGCTGCAGGAGGGGCAGAGCCGCAGGACCCCCGCGGCTGAGGGGCTTGGGGGTCCTGTGTGGTGGCCGAGCTGGGACGTCAGAGCCCTCTGGGATGGAGAGGGGAGGGCTGGCATCCCTTGAGGGGGGCGCTGGGGTCCCCCCTGATCGATGGGGGGGACTGGTGTGGCTAGCCCCTGTTCCTGGGAGGGCTGGGGTGCCGGGGGGGGCGTTGTGAGCGGTCCCCTCTGCTGTATGCACAGAGGGTGATGTGATTGCCCTCCCCTTGAGGGGGGCTGGGGTGACCAAAGCCCCCGGCCACTCGGGGCAAGGTCCGGCGGCACAGGGCCCCTGTTAGTGGGGTAACTGTGACCAGGGGGCTGTGGGGGTGGCTGGGACCCCTGTTAGTGGGGTAACTGTGACCAGGGGGCTGTGTGTGGGGCTGGGACCCCTGTTAGTGGGGTAACTGTGACCAGGGGGCTGTGGGGGTGGCTGGGACCCCTGTTAGTGGGGTAACTGTGACCAGGGGGCTGGGGTGGCTGGGACCCCCTGTTAGTGGGGTAACTTGTGACCAGGGTGCTGTGTGGGGGGGGCTGGGGTGGCTGGGACCCCCTGTTAGTGGGGTAACTTGTGACCAGGGTGCTGTGTGTGGGGGGCTGGGGTGGCTGGGACCCTCTGTTAGTGGGGTAACTTGTGACCAGGGTGCTGTGTGTGGGGGGCTGGGGTGGCTGGGACCCCCTGTTAGTGGGGTAACTTGTGACCAGGGTGCTGGGGGGGGGGGGGATGGGGTGGCTGGGACCCCCTGTTGTTTGGGGGCTGGGGAGGTTCCCTATCGTGCCTGAGCCCCGAGGGGCAGTGGGGCTGGGAGCATAGCCAGCACCCTGGCAGCAGGGTGAGGAAGGGGTGCAAGGCAGGGTGGGCAGCCTGGGAGGTGGAGGGCTGCTGCAGGGTGCTGCCTCCCCATCTCTCCCTGGCTTCCACAGCGCTGTGGCAGGTTAAGAGCCTTCAGTGAACTGACTTCCTGGCTCTTCTCTGCACAGCTGGGTGGTTTGCTCTTCTGCCTGGTTCTCTTTGTAAGCTTCTGGGCTGTTGAGAGCCTTTTTGCCCCTGCCTTTTCCTCCTGGCATGGCTTTGGAGAGTGAGGTTGCTCCCTTAGGGAAGGTGCTTGTTGAAGGGAAGAGTGGAAAGCCCCTTCTCTGGGAACACAAAAGCTGGCAGGGGGTGAGGGCACTGGGGCTGTGGTGTTGGGAGGTAGTTGCTCAGCAGCGTGGGATTGCTTCTTGGGAAGCTGTCTGCCTCCCAGGAGTGAGCATGGCTGGTGCAGCTCAGGGTGTGCTTGGCTCTGCCAGTGTTGAGTCTGTGGGTTAGCTTCAGCTGGCTCTGAGTGAAAAGAGAGGGAGGAGAGAGGTCCCTGAGGTCTCCTGCCTGCTCTTGGTGAGTCTTGGAAGCTGGATTGGGTTTGTACTTCTGCAGCTGTTGTAAAGCATCTCTCCAGCTGAGGAGCTGGGGAAGGCACAGGGAAGGTTTGAGTCTCTTGACATTCAATGTAGAGAATTCAAACTCTCTTTAAATTCAGTTCAGGTCATTCTGAAGTGGAACAGTTGTGGTGTTGGTGGAAGTTGTAGCAGCACTTTCCAGCTGGCCAGATAAGGGCCATAAGAATGATCAGAGGTCAAGAGAGATGGATTTGTTCAGCCTTGAGAAGGCTTAGGGGAGACCTTATTGCCATGGACCAGCACAGAAAGGGTGGCTACCAGCACAGAAAGGGTGGCTTCCAGCACTCCTTTCCACAGGGAATGCCATGGAAAAGGCCAGGAGGGATGGGGACAAGTTACAAGTCCCATGGGACTCCAGAAGAAAATGCTTCCCTGTGAGAAGAGTCAGAGATTGGAATCATCTCCCAAGGGCAGCAGTGGAGTCCCCTGGATTGGAGAGTATGGAAGCTCAGCTTGCCAGGGTGCTGGGCCAGCTCATTGCAACTCCACTGCCCCCTGGAAAGGTTGGACCAGGTGGTCCCCAGGGTCCCTTCCAACCTGGCATCCTGAGATTGCACGGTGCTTGAGGAGGAGCTGTGTGCTTGTGGAGTGCACTGTGCACACATCCCTTTGGTGAGGCAGAAGGGAATGTGCCTTCCTCCAGGACAGGGCCAGGAGGATGAGCAGAGGGCTGGAGCACCTCTCCTGTGAGGACAGACTGAGGGAGTTGGGGCTGTTCAGTCTGGAGAAAAGAAGGCTCTGAGGTGACCTCATTGTGGCCTTCCAGTATCTGAAGGGGGCTACAGGAAGGCTGGGGAGGGACTGCTCAGGATCTCAGGTAGTGCTAGGACTAGGGGGAATGGAATGAAGCTGGAGGTGGGGAGATTCAGGCTGGAGGTGAGGAGGAAGTTCTTCCCCATGAGAGTGGTGAAGCCCTGGAATGGGTTGTGCAGGGAGGTGGTTGAGGCCCCAGCCCTGGAGGTGTTTAAGCCCAGGCTGGATGAGGCTCTGGCCAGCCTGATCCAGTGTGGGGTGTCCCTGCCCATGGCAGGGGGGTTGGAACTAGCTGATCCTTGAGGTCCCTTCCAACCCTGACTGATTCTGTGATTCCTTCCTGGCAGGGCTGGTTTCCTTGCCCAGCTCACCCACAGCAGAAGCTGCTGTGGCCAGGCTCAAGTCCTGCTAGATCTTCGCCTTCTCCTGGGGCTGTTGTGACACAGCCATGGAAACATTCCTGTGAGCAGCCCTGCTGAGCTGCTCTGCACACACAAAGCCAAGCCCTAGGTTCATCTGCTGCACAGGAGGAAAGGGGAGTTGGCTCTCTCCTGGAGAACCTGACACTGTCCCAGGAGAGCTCCTGGGTTTTCCTTCAGCTGCACCTTGTGCTGGCTGCTGGCACTGACCCTGGGTGTGCATGGCACAGGGTGATTCCAGGAGTCCTCTGTGGGGCCCAGGGATGGGATGGGGCCTGAGGAGTACATTTGCAGACACGTGGGCCCCAGTGCAGTGGCACTGCTGAGGCCACACCTCAAGTCCTGGGCTCAGTTTGGGGACCCTCACTCCACGAAGGACATTGAGAGGCTGCAGTGGGTCTGGAGAACAGGGCTGGGGAGGAGCAGCTGAGGGAGCTGGGGGGGTTACAGCTCCCTGAAAGAAGGCTGGAGTGAGGGGGGAGTTGGTCTCTTCTCCCAAGGGACCAGCAACAGGACAAGAGGAAATGGCCTGAAGTTGCCCCAGGGGAGGCTTGGGTTAGGCATGAGGAACAATTCTTTCCCCCAAATGGTTGTCAAGGCCTGGCCCAGGCTGCCCAGGGCAGTGTTGGAGTCCCTGCCCCTGGGGGGGTTTCAGAGCTGTGCAGATGTGGTGCTGAGGGTCATGGCAGAGTGGTGCCCTGGCAGTGCTGGGCTCAGGGCTGGACTCAGTGATCTAAAAGATCTCTTCAGACCAAAGCAATTCTGTGACAGCAGCATTGAGCTGTCCCAGCTGAGTGCTTTCTCTTAATCTTCTGGTGTGAAAGCCTTGGAAAGTCAGGAGCAGAGTGGGCAGGAAGGAGAAGGCTGTCACTCAGCTGGCTTCCCCCTGGTTAATGAGTGCTGCCCTGATTGGGACAGTAAAGCCTTCTGCTTTGTCATCACTTTGCCTCTTGTTCAATCAGTAACCTGTGGGGTGGTGCCTGTGGAGTAGCCAGGATTGGGCAAGTGAATGCCTTCTCCAACCTCTCTTCTGTCACTTCCAGAGCAGCTGGAGGAGCTCAGCAGGGCCCCAGGACCGAAGTTCCTCGTCTGGCCTTGGGGGAGGCTTTCCCTGCTGCTCACCACCCTTCCTGCTGGAGCTCTGGGGCCCCACCAGCAATTGCTTGCAGAGCCATAGGTGCAAGGTAATCTTTCTTCTGAGTGTGGAGCACCTGTGGGTGCAGGTGGGTTTGGGGAGGGAGGCTGAGTGCCCAGGAGCTGGCAGTGATGCTGTCCTTACCCAGCTCACCGCTCTGGAGCTGTGTTGAGACTGAACCCCCTTTTGACCTTTACCCTCTCCTTGGCTGCTGCAGCCAAGATAATGAAGGACTAAGGAAAAGGCTTCCCTGCACTGTGCCCCTGCCATCTGCTGTCACAGAGGCACAGAGCTGTCAGGGCTGGAAGGGAGCTCAAGGCTCAGCCAGCTCCAACCCCCTGCCATGGCCAGGGACACCTCACACTGCAGCAGGTTGCTCACAGCCACCTCCAGCCTGGCTGCAAACACCTCCAGGCAGGAGGCTTCCACCATCTCCCTGGGCAACCTGTGCCAGGCTCTCACCACCCTCCTGGGGAACAACTTCTTCCTCACAGCCAATCTCAATCTCCCCACTTCTAGTTCTGCTCCATCCCCCCCAGTCCTATCCCTCCCTGACACCCTCAAAAGTCCCTCCCCAGCTTTCTTGGAGCCCCCTGCAGATCCTGGAAGGCCACAATGAGGTCTCCTTGGAGCCTTCTCCTCTCCAGCCTACACAACCCCAACTCCCTCAGTCTGTCCTCACAGCAGAGCAGCTCCAGCCCTCTGCTCCTCCTCCTGGCCCTGCTCTGGACACCTTCCAGCCCCTCCAGGTCCTTCCTGGCACAGAGGCTCCAGAACTGGCCCCAGAGCTTCAGCTGTGGTCTCAGCAGAGTGGAGCAGAGGGGCAGAATCCCCTCCCTGGCCCTGCTGGCCACACTTCTCTTGCTGCAGCCCAGGCTCTGCTTGGCTCTCTGGGCTGCAAGTGCTCCCTGCTGGCTCCTGCTGAGCTTCTCCTCCCCCAGCACCCCCAAGGCCTTGGATGTGAGGAAGAAGTTATTCCCCAGGAGGGTGGTGAGAGCCTGGCACAGGTTGCCCAGGGACATGGTGGAAGCCTCCTTCCTGGAGGTGTTTGCAGCCAGGCTGGAGGTGGCTGTGAGCAACCTGCTGTAGTGTGAGGTGTCCCTGGCCATGGTAGGGGGTTGGAGCTGGCTGAGCCTTGAGCTCTCTTCCAACCCTAATGTCTCTATGAAGAATGTAGTGACCTTGTCCATCCCTCTGGTACAACATCTCCCCCCCTGGCAGTCACTGCAGCTGGCCCTGCCCTTTGTTCTGCTTCCTGCTGTGGGCTCTGCCTCTCCAAGCCCAGCTCCTGCCCCTTACATAAGTTGCTCTCCTGGTGTGCACGTTGGAGCCCCACGAGCAGGTTCCCTTAGCCAGGCTCTCCCTGGGCTGAGTCACAGGCCCTGCACTGGCAGGGAGACCTCTGCCAGCCCTGGCCTTGCAGGCTGAAATTTCATCTAGGAGGAGAGCAAACAATTGCAGAGTGTTCCTAATCTCCTCCTGCTTCTCCCCAAGTAAACAACTCCAATTGTGTGCTGCTGCTCTCCCATGGAACCCAGAGGGAGGAGGAGCAGCACTTGGGGCTCTGCAGGCCATGAGTGCTGAGAATGGAGTATGGGCAGCAGTGTTGATCAGCTGGAGGGTAGGAGGCTTCACAGGCCAAGGGCTGGGTCCTGCACTTGGCTCACAACAGCCCCACAAAGGCTGCAGGCTGGGGACAGAGTGCCTGGAAGCTGCCCAGTGGGAAAGGACCTGGGGGTGCTGGCCAGCAGTGGCTGGAGATGAGCCAGGGGGTGCCCAGGTGGCCAAGAAGGCCACCAGCAGCCTGGCCTGGAGCAGCAGGATAGTGATGAGCAGGTCCAGGGCAGGGATTGTCCTCCTGTGCTGGGCAGTGGGGAGGCCACATCTCAGGTACTGGGTTCAGTTTTGGGTCCCTCACTCCAAGAAGGACACTGAGGGCTGGAGCAGGGCCAGGGAAGGACAACAGAGCTGGGGAAGGGTCTGTAGAGCAGGGCTGGGGAGGAGCAGCTGAGGGAGCTGGGGGTGTTGAGCCTGGAGGAGAGGAGGCTGAGGGAGACCTCCTTGCTCTCTGCAGCTCCCTGAGAGGAGGCTGGAGCCAGGTGAGGGTTGGTCTCCTCTCCTAGGGAGCAGCTGATGGACAAGAGGAAAGGGCCTCAAGTTGTGCCAGGGGAGGTTTAGGTTGGGCACTGGAAGAAACCCCTTCACCAAAAGGGTCATTGTGTGGGGGAGTCCACATCCCTGGAGGGGTTTCAAAGCCCTTCAGGTGAGGAGCCTGGGGCCATGGTCTCACAGCTGTGTGCAGGCTGGTGGTGGAGCATTGTTGGACTCGGTGATCTTCAGGTCTTTCCCATCCAGGTGATTGTGTGCCCTAAGCTGGCAGATTCCTGCAGTGCTCAGCCCCATCTGTGCTGCTCCCTCAGCTGCTCCCTCCCAAGGAACAACCCTGGCACTGTGACTAATTTTGCTGTTGGCTCTCCCTGTGTGGAGTAAGGGATGGGGAGGTTAGGAAATCAAGATGGGCTTGGACTTTTCTCCCTGGAACACATGGCCCTGGCAGTGCATGTGCTGGGGAGGGCTACCAAAGGTTTGGTAAGCAGCCTGGGGGGCTGGGAGGACTCTTGAGTGGTGCTGGCAAGCAGGCCACAGCTTGGTGCCTGGGGACATGCACTCTCCTGCCTTGCTCCTGTGGGTCACTGCTGGCACCTCTCCTGACTCCAGGCTTTGGAGGAGCTGCTTGGTAAAAAGCCTGCAAGGATTGTGCAAGGCCTGCTTGTGCAACAGTGCTGCATGCAGAACTGAGCTAACCTCAGCAGGGGGAAGAAGAATCTGGGCTCAAGTGTCCTTTTGCCCCCCCCCAGGCCAAGAGAGGCAGGGAAGTACTGGAGAGTGGCCAGCAGGAGCTGTGAGGATGCTGAGCTGCAGCATCTGTCTGATAAGGAAGGGCTGAGAGCCCTGGGGCTGTTTAGTCTGCAGCAGAGCAGCTTGAGAGGGGATCTCATGAATGTCTATAAATACCTGAGGGGTGGGGGGCAAGAAGGGGCCAGGCTCTTTCAGAGGGGTCCTGGCATAGGCCAAAGGCAACAGGCACCAACTGGAACCCAGGAGGCTCCCTCTGAAGAGGAGGAGAAACCTTTGGTGTGAGGGTGCTGGGGGCCTGGAGCAGGCTGCCCAGAGAGGTGGTGGAGTCTCCTCCTCTGGAGACTTTCAGGAGCCATCTGGATGTGTTCTGTGTGAGCTGCCCTGGGTGATCCTGCTTGGCAGGGGGCTTGGACTCCACTCCTGGAGATCCCTTCCAACCCCTACCCCTCTGTGGTGCTCTGCTTCTGTGGGCCATGCTGGGGTGGGAGTGGGAAGCTGGAGAGCTGCACTCTTCCCAGCTTGGGCTCAGCCTTTCAGCCTGTGACCCTGCCTTACTCCCTGCCTTGGCCCTTGCTGACACAGGGATGTGCACTTTGGCCACTGGTTTGGTGTGGGCCCTGCTGGAGCAGGGGCTGAGAGTGACTGCAGAGCACTGGGCAGGGGCAGTGCCTGCCCTTCCCAGGTGCCCAAAGAAGTGAAGCACAGCTCAGGCTGCCTTCCCCAGGGGGGTCAGGGACTGCTCACACCTCTAGCAGGGCAGAGGTAAAGCCTGGCTCTGGGAGCAGGGTGCAGCTCTTGCTGGGGTGCACACACTGTAAGGATGGAGCAGCAGCACTGCCTTCCCTCACAGCAGTGTAGGAGATGGGCTTGTGGTGCCCAGAGAGCTCTCACAGCCTCAGAGAAGGAAATTCTACCCAGAGAGAGATTGGCCACTGGGATGTGCTGCCCAGGGAGGTGGTGGAGTCCCCATCCCTGGAGGTGTTCAGGAGGAGACTGGATGGGGTGCCATGGTTGAGTTGATCAGATGGTGTTGGATGATAGGTTGGACTTGATGATCTTGAAGGTCTGGTCTATTCTATTCTATTCTACCTTCTGAATACAAAAAGGTTTGGGTTTCTGCAAGTCAATCAATCCCCTGCACATCCTGCCTGGAGCTTCTCCCAGCTCCCCTGACTTGCAGCTCTCTTTGACCACCTGCCTTTGAAGCTCTCTGGGCTGTGAGTTTCAAAGCCAGCTTCCCAAGCAGGGGCAGCCCTGGAGGGGTTTGCTGTCCAGAGCCTTCCTAGCAGGAGAGCTGCCAGCCTGTTGCCACCAGCTCCCATGGGTGGTGCTCCCTTCCTGGGGAGGCTGCAGGCCAAGTCATGCCAGCCCTCAGCACTGCCCAGCCCTTGCCTGCCTGCCTGGGCTGAGGCTTGCTTGGAGGGGGCTGCTGCTCTCTGAGCTTCCACCTGTGCCTGCCCTGGGGACAGCACTTGCAGAGGAGGCTGCTGGAGGAGAACCCAACACATAATGGCCTCTTGAGCTTCAAACCTCTTCAGCAGGCCCTGAGCTGTGCAGCTCCCCATGCCCGAGTGGCTTGCTCCTGAGAGTGTGCAGCAGAGCCCAGGCAGCAGGCAGGCAGCTGGAGTGAGGAGTGCCCATGGCCTGTGGCAGAAGGCTGGCCTCAAACTCCTGCAGGCTTGTCCCAGCCCCCACCTTTGGCTGCTCCTGGCTTTGACAAGGCCTCAGCTTAGCTGGGGGAAAAACTGCCTGAGGGTAGGGGCTGAAGAGTGGTGGGGAAGGGAGTGAACTCCAGCTGGCAGCTGGTCACCAGAGCTGTTCCCCAGGGCTCAGCACTTGGACCAGTTCTTTTTCACCTCTCTGTCAGTGGTCTGGGTGAGGGGATCCAGGCACCCTCAGCAGTTTGCAGAGGACACCAACTTGGGCAGCAGTGTTGATCAGCTGGAGGGTAGGAGGCTCCACAGGCCAAGGGCTGGGTCCTGCACTTGGCTCACAACAGCCCCACAAAGGCTCCAGGCTGGGGACAGAGTGCCTGGAAGCTGCCCAGTGGGAAAGGACCTGGGGGTGCTGGCCAGCAGTGGCTGAAGTTGAGCCAGGGGGTGCCCAGGTGGCCAAGAAGGCCACCAGCAGCCTGGCCTGGAGCAGCAAGCTAGTGGTGAGCAGGTCCAGGGCAGGGATTGTCCTCCTGTGCTGGGCAGTGGGGAGGCCACATCTCAGGTACTGGGTTCAGGTTTGGGCTCCTCACCCCAAGAAGGACACTGAGGGCTGGAGCAGGGCCAGGGAAGGACAACAGAGCTGGGGAAGGGTCTGTAGAGCAGGGCTGGGGAGGAGCAGCTGAGGGAGCTGGGGGTGTTGAGCCTGGAGGAGAGGAGGCTGAGGGAGACCTCCTTGCTCTCTGCAGCTCCCTGAGAGGAGGCTGGAGCCAGGTGAGGGTTGGTCTCCTCTCCCAGGGAGCAGCTGATGGACAAGAGGAAAGGGCCCAAGTTGCACCAGGGGAGGTTTAGGTTGGGCATGAGGAACAATTTCTTCCCCCCCAGGGCTGTCAAGGCCTGGCCCAGGCTGCCCAGGGCAGTGGTGGGTCTCCATCCCTGGAGGGGTTTCAGAGCCCTGGTGCTGAGTGCCATGGCTCAGTGGTGCCCTGGCAGTGCTGGGCTCAGGGCTGCACTCAATGATCTGAAAGGTCTCTTCCATCCCTGAGAGTCTGGCAGCCTCTGAGACCTTTGGTCCCCATTCAGCTGGTGCTTGGAGCCCAGGATCCTGTCCCTGCTCAGCAGGAGGTTCTGTTTCCCTGCTCTCCTCAGCTCCTCCTTGTCCTGCCCACTTGTTTTTCTGGCTGGGGAAGGCAGGTGGCCAGGTGCCTCAGCCAGGGGCATCCCCCAGGCTGGGTTGCAGCCCTTTGTCTGGTGACTGAGGTGTGCTCATGCAGTGCCTCTGGCTTTGCTCTGAGGCAGCTTAGCACTCAGAAGGCATTGTTGTGTTGGGTAATGCCCCAAGCCCTTTGGTTCCTTGTGCTGGGAGCCTGCAGAGCCCCACCTGGCTGCACCCCTAGGGCAGGGCTGGTTTCTGCCTTGCTGAAACTCTTCCTCTCCTTGCTGCTCTCTGCCTGGCTCTTACAGCTGCTCTGCTGTCCTTGAACAGGACCAGGAGCCACCCCCAGTGTGCCAGGGGGAGCTCAGCTATGCAGCATTTCCAGCCCCAGTGCTGTGCACTCCACCTCTCTCATCCCTAAAATAGAAGCTCTGCAGATGTCTGAGCTGTGTGTCAAGGTCTGGCCAGCAGAGGCCTTGCTCAGAATTGTTTGTGCTGCTCAGCCAAACCCCAGCTCTGGGCTGGGGCTGTTTGTGTGCATGTGCTCAAGGTGCTGCTGCAGCTAACTTCCCTCTGGAGACTGGGGGCTCTGAGGGGCTGGAGGAGCAGGAGGCTCATGGACAGTCAACTTCCCATCACTGTGTGACAGAGACTCTGCAGCTTTCCACTTTCCTGACTGGCAGCTGTGGGATGTGCTGCCTTGGTTTTGTTTTAGTTTAAGAAAGTGATATGGAAGTGATATGGAAGTGACTGCAGGCTGCAGGGCTGGCACAGGGAGCCTCATGGAGCTCAGCAAGGGCAGGGGCCTGGCCCTGGGGAGGGACAACCTCCTGCAGCAGCACAGCTGAGGGGGGACCAGCTGGGAAGCAGCTCCAAGGAGAAGGAGCTGGGAGTGCTGGGGGACAACAAGGTCCCCATGAGGCAGCAATGTGCCCTGGGGGCCAAGAAGGCCAATGGGGTCCTGGGGGGCATGGAGAAGAGTGTGGCCAGCAGGGCAAGGGAGGTTCTTCTCCCCTTCTACTCAACCCTAGGGAGGCCACATCTGGAGTGCTGGGTCCAGTTCTGGGCTCCCCAGTTGAGGAGAGACAGAGAACTGCTGGAGAGAGTCCAGGGCAGGCTGCAGAGCTGCTGAGGGGCCTGGAGCAGCTCTGGGAGCAGCAAAGGCTGAGAGCCCTGGGGCTGAGAGCCTGCAGAAGAGCAGCCCCAGAGGGCAGCTGAGCAATGCTCAGCAAGAGCTAAAGGAGCTGTGGGGGGCAAGAGGCTGGGGCCAGACTGCTGAGTGGTGCCCAGGGCAAGGCCAAGGGGCAGCAAGGGGCACAGGGTGGAGCCCAGGAGGTTGGCTGTGAAGAGGAGGAGAAAGTTGTTTGTTGTGAGGGTGCTGGAGGCCTGGAGCAGGCTGCCCAGAGAGGTTGTGGAGTGTCCTGGTGTGGAGAGCTTCCAACCCCCCCTGGGCATTGTGGTGCTGGGCATTGTGCTGTGGGTGCCCTGCTTTAGGAGTGGGCTACCTGTCTGAGCAGATGGCAGCTCTGCATGGCAGTGCCACAGGGAAAGGCTGATCCAGGGGCTGTGGAAGGCACTGTAAAGAACCTGGAGCTGAGCACCAGCCTCAGTGGTCTCCTGGTTTGGAGAGGACTACTTTTCCTGCCAGGCTTTTTACTGAAAAGAGGGATGGGTGAAAACCAGAGCTGATTGGAGAGTAGTTTGGGACTCACCATGGCTGCTACCTGGCACAGGCTGATGCCAGCTGAATTTCTCCTGCTGGCTGCTGTCATAGAATCACAGAATTGTCAGGGCTGGCAGGGAGCTCAAGGCTCAGCCAGCTCCAACCCCCTGCCATGGCCAGGGACACCTCACACCGCAGCAGGTTGCTCACAGCCACCTCCAGCCTGGCTGCAAACACCTCCAGGCAGGAGGCTTCCACCACCTCCCTGGGCAACCTGTGCCAGGCTCTCACCACCCTCATGGGCAACAACTTCTTCCTCACATCCAATCTCAATCTCCCCATTTCTAGTTCTGCTCCATCCCCCCCAGTCCTATCCCTCCCTGACAGCCTCAGAAGTCCCTCCCCAGCTTTCCTGCAGCCCCCTGCAGCTCCTGGAAGGCCACAATGAGATCTCCCAAGAGGGGTGAGAGGTGATGTGATTTTTGCCCTGGCCTAGGCTTGCACACACTCAGGAAGGAAGGGTCCCTGCAGTGGGATTGAGAGGGGGCCAGGCACAGCCATCCCCACTGCAGCCCTGCCTCCTGCCCCTGCCTCCTGCTCTTGCCCCTCCTCCCCTCCTGCTGGGCTCCAGCCCCTGGAGCTTCTCTTCCTGGCCCCTTCAGTGCCCTGCCCACCTCCTGTGTGCAGTGGGTGAAAGAGGCAGCCCCTGGCTGGTCACAAGACTGCCTTCCTGTTTGGGAGCAAGCCTCTGCTCTCTGCCTTCTCCTCTGCCACCACCTCCAGAGCCATGGGACCTCGCCACAGCCTCCTTGGGTGCTGCCTTCTGCTCCACCTCCTGAGGAGTGGGCTGCTTCTGCTCTTCCCAGGTGCCTCACTTGGGTGTCAAGGTTGTTTCTCCTTGTTTTGCTCTTGGCTCTCTAGCTGGGGCCCCTCAGAGCAGGGCTTTCCATGGGCTTTGGCTGCTTGCTTCCATGCTCCCTCTTCCCTCCTTCCTGAAGCTGTTTCTCAGAGCTGTGCCATGATGCCACTGGAAATAACTGCTGTAAAACTTGGGGCTTGGTAAGGTTGATGGATTGATTTTCTAGGGCTGCTCCTTCACACCCCTGGGAACCCAGCAGTGTGCCCAGGGGGCCAAGGGCATCCTGGCCTGGAGCAGGAACAGTGTGGCCAGCAGGAGCAGGGAGCTCATCCTGCCCTGTGCTCAGCACTGCTCAGGCCACACCTTAAGTCCTGTGTCCAGTTCTGGGCTCCTCAGGTCAGGAAAGATGTTGAGCTGCTGGAAGGTGTCCAGAGAAGGGCAACAAAGCTGGGGAGGGGTCTGGAGCACAGCCCTGGGAGGAGAGGCTGAGGGAGCTGGGGTTGCTTAGCCTGCAGAAGAGGAGGCTCAGGGGAGACCTTCTTGCTCTCTGCAACTCCCTGCAGGGAGGTTGTAGCCAGGTGGGGGTTGGTCTCTTCTGCCAGGCACCCAGCACCAGAACAAGAGGACACAGTCTCAAGCTGTGCCAGGGGAGGTTCAGGCTGGAGGGGAGGAGAAAGTTATTCCCAGCAAGAGAGATTGGCCCTTGGGATGTGCTGCCCAGGGAGGTGGTGGAGTCCCCATCCCTGGAGGTGTTCAGGAGGGGCTTGGATGTGGCACTTGGAGCCATGGGTTAGTTGTCAGGAGGGGTTAGGGATTAGGTCATAGGTAGCACTGGATTCAGCTTGGTGCCTCTGAGTTGGAAAGGTGTCTGTGAGAGATCATGAGGATCATTGCCAGGTCTTGTACTTGGGCTGGGACAACAGGGTTGGTCCAGGCTGGGGATGAAGGGCTGGAGAGCAGCCTGAGGTGGAGGACTTGGGGGTGCTGGGGGTGCAAAGCTGGACAGGAGCTGACACAGAGCACTGCCAGCCCAGCCCCAGCCTGTCCTGGGCTGATCCCCAGCAGTGTGGGCAGCAGGGGCAGGGAGGGGATTCTGCCCCTCTGCTGTGCTCTGCTGAGACCTCCCTGCAGTGCTGGGGCAGCTCTGGAGCCCTCAGCACAGACAGGGACCTGGGGGAGCAGGGCCAGAGGAGGCCACAGCAGTGCTGGCAGGGCTGGAAGTCCTCTGCTGGGAGCCAGGCTGAGAGAGTTGGCCTTGGGCAGCCTGCAGAGGAGAAGGCTCCAGGGAGAGCTTCTGGTGGCCTTGCAGTGCCTCAAGGGGAGATCAGAGAGCTGGGCACAGACTTCTGAGCAGGGCCTGCTGGGCCAGGCCAAGGGGAGATGGTTTGAAGTGCAAGAGGGAGCTTGAGAGTGGAGAGGAGGAGAAATGTTTGGTGCTGAGGGTGGGGAGAGCCTGGCCCAGGCTGCCCAGAGAGCTGCCCCATGGCTGGCAGCAGTGCAGGGCAGGTTGTGTGGGGCTGGGAGCAGCCTGCTGGGGGTGGGGATGTCCCTGGGGGCTGCAGGGGTTGGGCTGGGTGGCCTTGAGAGGTCTCTTCCCACCCAAGCCAGTCTGGGTTATGTCCTGGTCCTGCTCCATCCCCAGCACTAGGACCCTGGGAGCTGCTTCCCTCAGAGCAGCAGTGCCCCAGATGTGCTGAGCCAGGGGCACCAGGGGCACCCTCCTGTGGCAGTGCAGAGGGGGCACAGTGCCCTGCCAAGGCAGCTCTGGCACCAGTGCCCCTGCCCTGCTGTGGCTCTGCAGGGCTCCTGCTGGGAGGCTGAGCTGGAGAAAGCCAGGCAGCAGGAGCCAGCAGCAGGGCTGGCAGGGTGCTGCCCTCAGCTGTGCTGGGGACTGGCATGGAGAAGCCAGGAGGCAGCTCCTGGGTGAGTGTCCTTGCCGGGTGCCAGGGCTGGCACGGGGGCGCTGGGCACCCCTGGTGCTGTGCGATGAGCTCCTGCCTGCGGCTGGGCTTGGCCCTCAGCCTGCCTGCCATGCTGCTGGGAGCTGGGGAGCTGCCTCTGGCCTGCTGGGCTGCCTCCAGATGGTGCCTGGCACTGCAGTGGGGGTGGGGGGCACAGTGCCAAAAGGCACTGCAGGTGTGCAGAGAGTCTTGGAACTGTGGAATTGTTTGGGTTGGAGAAGGCCTCTGAGCTCACCCAGTCCAGCATCAACCCAGCCCCAGCGTGGCCCCCAAACCCCAGGGGCCATGGCCACAGGGTTCTGGAACCCCTCCAGGCATGGGGACTCCACCACCTCCCTGGGCAGCCTCTGCCAGTCCCTGACCACTCATCTCCATCATCCTCCTCTCCAACCTAAGCCTCCCCTGGCACAATTTCAGGCCAATTCCTCTATCCCCTGAGCCTAGGGAGCAGAGCCCAGCCCCCACCTGGCTCCAACATCCTCCCAGGGAGCTGCAGAGAGCAATGAGGTCTCCCTCAGCCTCCTCTCCTCCAGGCTGAAGCCCCCCAGCTCCCTCAGCTGCTCCTCCCCAGCCCTGCTCTCCAGACCCTTCCCCAGCTTCCTTGCTCTTCTCTGGACCTGCTCCAGCCTCTCAATGTCCTCCTGGGAGTGAAGGACCCAAACCTGACCTCAGCACTGAAGCTGTAGCTTCTTCAGTGCCCTGTCCAGGGGCACAATGCCTGCCCTGCTCCTGCTGCCCACAGCAGGGGCAGCTAGAGGTGGAGAGCTGAACGTGACAGAGACAAGGAGCACCCTTGAAGAGAGTGAGCAGATGCTGGCAGAGGCAGCAGCAGGAGCTCAGGAAGCAAAAGTTCACCTCCAACACACAGCTCCAGCCCAGGCACTGTGGCTGAGCTCCTTTGCCCACCACAGCTCTCTGCATGCAGTGGGGCAGAGCAGAGCTGCTGCCTGCAGCTCCTGCCTGTGTCTGCAGCTGTCCAGAGGCCTCTGCTGGCAGAGTGGCTGGTCCCAGGGGCTCAGGGGCATGGGAGTGCAGCCTCTGGGCTGGCAGGGTCCAGAGGGCACAGCAGGGCTTGTGGCTGTGGAGGGAGCTGAGCTCAGGGGCTGCTTGGTGCTGCTCAGCTGGAGTCTGGGGATTGGTTGCTGGGGGCAGTGAGCAGCCTGGGCTCTGCTGGCTCAGCAGGACCTCCTTCTCCCTTCCTCTCCTGGCAGCTGGGCTTGGACACTCCTTTCTGGGGCAAGAGTCACAGGCTGCAGGCCTGAGCTGGGAGCAGGAAGCTGAAGTGTCCTGAGATAGCATCAAAGGTTGCATGGGGTTGGCAGGAGCCCTCCAAGGGCATCTTGTCCAACCCTCTGCAGGCAGCAGGGACACCTCCAACAGGATCAGGCTGCTCAGGGCCCCCAGCCAGGTTTGACCTTGAATGTCTCCAGGGCTGGAGACTGCACCACCTCCCTGGGCAGCCTGTTCCAGTGTCTCACCACCCTCATGGTGCTGAACTTCAACCTGAATCTGCCCTGCTCCACTTTCAAACCATTGCCCCTGGCCTATCCCCACAGCCCCTTCTGAACAGGCCCTGCCCAGCCTGCCTGCAGCTCCCCTTCAGCTCTTGAAAGGCTGCTCTCAGGTCTCCCTGGAGCCTTCTGCAGGCTGAACAGCTCCAACTCCCTCAGCCTGTCCCCAGAGGGGAGGTTCTTCAGCCCTCTGATCATCTTGGTGGCCTACTCTGGACCTGCTCTAGCAGTTCCATGGGGCCCATCATGACAGTTCTAGTCTGGAGAGCATCTGTTGCCTTCAGGGTTAGAGGGCAGTGTGTAACCTTTATAGCCTCCCAGACTGGGGTGGGTGGGAAGGGAACCTTTAAACTCCTCCACTCCACCCCCCTGCAGCCAGCCAGGGACAGCTGCAGCTGGAGCAGGTTGCTCACAGCCCCAAACAGCCTGACCTGGAAGGACTCCAGGGAAGGAGCAGCTCCCCCCTGCTGGGCTGCTCTCCAGCTCTCATCCCCCAGCCTGGGTAGATACTGAAGCTTGCTCCAACCCAGCTGCAGGAGTAGAATACAATTAACCAGGTTGGAAAAGACCTTTGAGATCAGGTCTAACCTCTTACCCAGTACCACCTGATCATCTGAACCATGGCACCAAGGGGCCTCATCCAGGCTCTTAAACACCTCCAGGGCTGGGGACTCCACCACCTCCCTGGGCAGCACATCCCAAGGGCCAATCTCTCTGTCTGGGAAGAACTTTCTCCTCCCCTCAAGCCTGAACCTCCCCTGGCACAGCTTGAGGCTGTGTCCCCTTGTTCTGGTGGTGGGTGCCTGGGAGAAGAGACCAACCCCCACCTGGCTGCAACCTCCCTACAGGGAGTTGGAGAGAGCAAGAAGGTCTCCCCTGAGCCTCCTCTTCTGCAGGCTAAGCAACCCCAGCTCCCTCAGCCTCTCCTCCCAGGGCTGTGCTCCAGACCCCTCCCCAGCCTCCTTGCCCTTCTCTGGACAAGTTTCACACAGCCCCACTTCTCCTGTCCAGGATGGATCCCATCCTGCTGGGGTCAGCTGCAGCTTCTGCTGTGGAGCCTGGGGAAGGAAGAGAGGAGGCCAGGCTGAGCCTCTGCTCCTGCAGCAGCCCCTAAGCCTCTGGCAGTGGGTAGGGGTAGGTGGTTCAGCTGCTCCTGCAGCTGCAGGGCTCTCCTTTGAAGCCCTGGAGAGCCTCAGTGTGGTGAAGGGCAGGAGGTAGCCTCCTCCCCATCTGCCCAGGCTGCATTCCTGGCAGCTGCACTCCTGAGGGTGCCTCTTTCCCAGGCATCTCTGCCTGGGAGAGCAGAGCACCTCTGGAGGCCCGAGGGAGCCAGCCCCCTGCAGCTGCTGCTTGGCTCCCAGGAGGACACAAGTGCTGCTGGGGTGGGCACAGCAGTGAGCTGCTGCTGCAGACACCTTGCAGAGGAGCCCACCAGCTCCTGGCCTGGGTCAGGGCAGGTGCTGAAGGGCCACATCTGAGCTCCCTGGAGCCTGGGGGTGTTGTGGGGCCAGGTGCACAGAGCCTCAGTGTGTCCCATCTGGGGCTGTTGAGCTGGAACCCTCACCCATGTGGTGCTTGATGTTGCTGTGGATGTGTCAGGAGGGTTTCCTTGGGCATGGTGCTGGGAGTGGTGCTCAGAGGGAAGGAGTGCAGCTCCTGCCCCCAACCAAATCAGCCCCAGGGGGGTTTTGTCTCCCCCTGAGCAAAGGGAAAGGGCTGGGCAAGGGAGGTGGGGGAAGGAGAGGCCACTGCTGAGCACAGACTGCCATGGCCAGTGCTGCCCTGTAGCAGTGGAACTGCCCAGCCTGCTGCAGGCTGACCAAGGGGAGCTGGCCCTGGACAAATGTAGCCTGCAGTGCTGGAGATCTTTGTCCAGGCAGCCTCCTGCCTGCACTTGGGGGCAGCAGGAGGGCTCTGGGGCTGTGCCCTGGGAGCAGCAGCGGAGGCTGCCTGGGGAGGCACTGAGCAGCAGCCCTCAGGGGCTCTGTACCCTGAGACATGAACCAGCCCCCAGGAACCAAAGGCATGTGTGAGAGGCTGAGAGCTGCAGATGAGCTGAGTGGCAGTGAGGAGGAGAAGGGCTTGCAGTGAAGGTGTCCAGAGAAGGGCAATGAGGCTGGGGAGGGGTCTGGAGCACAGCCCTGTGAGGAGAGGCTGAGGGAGCTGGGGTTGCTTAGCCTGCAGAAGAGGAGGCTCAGGGGAGACCACCTTGCTCTCTGCAACTCCCTGAAGGGAGGTTGTAGCCAGGTGGGGGTTGGTCTCTTCTCCCAGGCAGCCAGCACCAGAACAGGAGGCCACAGTCTCAAGCTGTGCCAGGGGAGGTTCAGGCTGGAGGTGAGGAGAAAGTTCTCCCCAGCAAGAGAGATTGGCCCTTGGGATGTGCTGCCCAGGGAGGTGGTGGAGTCCCCATCCCTGCAGGTGTTCAAGAGGGGCTTGGATGTGGCCCTTGGAGCCATGGTTTAGTTGCCAGGAGGTGTTGGGTGATAGCTTGGGCTTGGTGATCTTTGAGGTCTCTTCCAACCTTGGTGATTCTGTGATTGTGATCCTGGGGTTCCCTCAGGAGTGAAGGCAAGAAGGGAGCAACACTTCACCCTCCCCCAGTGCATTCCTTTGGTGGCTGCTGCTGGCCCAGCTCCTTGGAACTGAGTGAGGAGGAGGAGAAGCCCCTGCTGGGAGCTGTGCCTTGTTGGCAGCTGAGCTCTGGCTGTGGAGGCTTTCCCCAACAGTTTAGTCTACAGCTGTACAGAAATAGCCCCCAGCTGTTGCTTGGCACAGGGTGGTGGGGAGGCTGCAAGGGAGGGAGGGCAGGGTGACCTGCCTGCTGGGCAGGAGTGCTCAGTCTGCTCCTCTGCAGACACATCACTCACATTTTTCTTCCTCCCCCTTGCTTTGTCTCATCTCTGGAAGCTTTGCAGGGGGGTTGCAGTGCCCTCCAGAGCACAGGCACTTGCCAAGCTCTGCTTGTGGGCTTGGGAGCTAGTTGGGTGCAGAAGTGCCCAGGAGCCCACTCATGGTCACTGCCAGCTGGCAGTGGGCTTCTCCTTGCTCCAAAGGGCTGATTTGTGGCTGGTGACCTGTGGCAGAGCACGTGGTGCCCTCTGGAGCTGGCCTTTTGCTTTGGGGGGATAACACCAAGGGGGGGTTCTCTGCTGAAGGCTTTGCCCTGTCTCCTTTTGTTGCACTCCCTCAGCATCACCTTCCCTTGCTTCCCAGCTCCTGACTGCAGCAGCAGGACCTCCAGCTTCAACCAGATTGAGTTCTCAGCCCAGGCACAGCTTGGAGTTGCTGCTCCTGTTTCAGCCCCCAGCAGGGCTGGCTGGGAGCTCTTCCCCAGCAGGCACAGCTCTGCTGCAGAGGTTGACTCCCCTCCTGGCTCAGCCATGGGATGTGTCCTCTCTCTCTCTCTGGTGGCACCCAGCTCTGAGTCACTTTGTGTGCAGGTCCACAGTCTCCTGGCTTGGCAGGATGCCCAGGTAGAAGAGGAGAGTCACTTTGCCCCTCCACATGGAGTTTGGAGTTCATTACCTTGGGCAGAGGGCAGCCCTGTGTGTTGGGGAGATAATGTGGGCCCCTGGACTGGGCTCAGAGCAGCAGGAGGGAAGGAGCAGTGATAGGTGGCTCCCCAGGGCAGGGGCCACAGGGCTCCTTGAGCACTTGAGAGCTGGGTGCTTATCCTTGCACTTCCAGGGCCTCTGGGTATGGCCCTGGGTGAGCACCAGGTCCCTTAACATCTGCCTTGGCAGATGGAAAGCAGCCAGAAGTGAAGTGGGAAGCCAGAGGCCCCCAAGGAGGGGGATGGGAAATCAGAAGCCATCCCTGGAGGTGTTTAGGAGGAGACTGGATGGGGTGCTTGGTGCCAGGGTTTAGTTGATCAGATGGTGTTGGGTGAGAGGTTGGGCTTGATCCCAAAGGTCTCTTCCAAGCTGGTTAATTCTGTTCCATCCCTGGAGGTGTAGTGACCTGCTGGGGGGATGCTCACAGAAGCACTCTGCCATGGTTCCTGAGCACAGCAGCAGGCCCTGGGCATCCTGCCACCTTGTGGGGAGGAGGGAGGTCTGTGGGGAGACTGGAGGAGTGGGATCTCCCCCCACTGCCCCACCAGGGGCTCTGTGCTGAGTAAGGGCTGGCTCTGAGTCCCTGCTGGCCTTGGCTGGGGCGTTGGTAGGAGCCACACTGGGCTCCCTGGCTGGAACCTGGGGCTGCTCTGATGGTGCTGGCAGAGGAAGAGCAGAAATCACTTCTGGGATGCAGAGGGAAGGGCTTGGTGGGTTAGTGAGATACCTTGGGACACAGAAGGATCTCACAGGATCACCTGGGTGGAAAAGACCTTAAGGTCATCGAGTCCAACCATAATCTAACATCTCCCTGTGCACAGCTCTGAGACCAGGGCCCTAAGCTCCTCAGCCAAACAGGTCTGAAACCCCTGCAGGGATGGGGACTCCACCACTGCCCTGGGCAGCCTGGGCCAGTGCCTGATGACCTTTTCTGTGTTCCTCATGTCCAACCTAAACCTCCCCTGCTGCAACTTGAGGCCATGTCCTCTTGTCCTATCCCTTGATACTGGGGAGAAGAGACCAACTCCTACCTCACTCCAACCTCCTTTCAGGGAGCTGTAGAGCCAGAAGGTCTCCCCTCAGTGTGGAGAAAAGGAGAAGGCTGAACACCCCCAGCTCCCTCAGCTGCTCCTCCCCAGCCCTGCTGTCCAGCCCCCTTCCCCAGCCCTGCTCTCCAGCCCCTTCCCCAGCTTTGTTGCCTTTCTCTGGACCTGCTCCAGCCCCTCAATGCCCTTCTTGGAGTGAGGGCCCTAAAACTGAACCCAGCACTCGAGGTGTGGCCTCACCAGTGCCCAGTCCAGGGGCACAGTCACTTCCCAGCAGCTCTGTGGTGCAGAGTCTCTCTCCATGGAGCCTCTGAGCTCTGCTGTGCTCCTAGCACTGAAAGCCTGCAGCGAGAGGCAGGCTGAGCAGTGCCCTGGGCTGTGGTGTGGCACTGGTTAGGCCACACCTGGAGTCCTGTGTCCAGTTCTGGGCCCCTCAGTTTAGGAAGGAGGTTGAGATGCTGGAAGGTGTCCAGAGAAGGGCAGCAAGGCTGGGGAGGGGTCTGGAGCACAGCCCTGGGAGGAGAGGCTGAGGGAGCTGGGGTTGCTCAGCCTGGAGAAGAGGAGGCTCAGGGGAGACCTTCTTGCTCTCTGCAACTCCCTGAAGGGAGGTTGTAGCCAGGTGGGGGTTGGTCTCTTCTCCCAGGCAGCCAGCACCAGAACAAGAGGACACAGTCTCAAGCTGTGCCAGGGGAGGTTTAGGCTGCAGGTTAGGAAGGAGTTCTACACAGAGAGTGATTTGCCCATTGGAATGTGCTGCCTAGGGAGGTGGTGGAGTCACCATCATTGGGGGTGTTCAGGAGGAGACTTGATAGGGTGCTTGGGTGCCATGGGTTAGTTGATTAGGTGGTGTTGGGTGGTGGGTTGGACTCGATGATCTTGAAGGTCTCTTCCAACCTGTGCGCTGCTCTGCTGTGTTCTATACTGGGTGAGTGCTGCCCTTGACTCCTTTGTCCTTGCCCAGCAGTGCCCCTGAGCAGCATGGGGGAAGCAGTGGAAGGCAGCAGCCCTGCCCAGCAGGAGCCCCTGGTGAGCATGACAGACGTGTTCCTCATCTCGCTCATCGTCGGCCTCCTCACCTACTGCCTCTTCTTCCGCAAGAGAAAGGAGGAGGTCCCCGAGCTGCCCAAGATGCAGACAATGTAAGTAACAGCCCCTGGGCTGCAGGCTGGGCACTGGGGCTGGCTGTCCTGCTCATAGAGCCATGGGGTGATTTGGGGTGGAAGGGAGCTCCTAAGGACATCCAGTGCAACCCCCCTGCACTCGGCTGGGACATCCTCCCCTCGAGCAGGCTGCTTGGAGCCTTGCTGAGCCTCACCTGGAGGATCTCAGCTACCTCCCTGGGCAACATGTTGCAGGGTTCCAGCAGCCTCCTGGGCCAGAACTTGTTCCTCACATCCAAACTCAGTCTGCTCTGCTCTCATTTCAAACCATTGCCCCTGGGGCTGTCCCTGCAGGCCTTTGGGAGCAGTCCCTCTGCAGCCTTCCTGTAGCCCCTGCAGGGACTGGAAGGTTGCTCTGAGGTCTGCCCAGAGCCTTCTCTTCTCCAGGCTGAACACCCCCAGCTCCCTCAGCCTGTCCCCACAGCAGAGGTTCTCCACCCTCTGATCACCTTCATGGTCTCCTCTGGACCCTTTCCAGCAGGTCCACATCCTCCCTGTGCTGGGGTCCCCATTGCTGGACCCAGCCCTGCAGGAGAGGTCTCCCCAGAGTAGAGCAGAGGGGCAGGATCCCTCTCTCCAGCTCTGGCCAGTCTGCTTTGGATGCAGCCCAGGCTGCCCTTGGCCTTCTGTGCTGCCACTGCCCATTGCTGGCCCCTGTGCAGCTTCTCCACCCCAGCACCCCCAGGTCCTTGTCCCCAGGGCTGCTTTCTCTCTCTCCTCACCCCCAGCCTGGGTTGATAGTGAGGATTGTTCTGAGCAGGAGCAGAGCCCTGCACTTGCTGCTGTGGCACCTCCTGAGCTTCACCTGGGCACCACCTCTGCAGCTTGGCCATGGTGGCTCCTTGGATTGTAGGAGGTCTCCAGGTGAGGGCACTTGATCCCAAAGTGCATTTCTGTCCCCTCCCATGTCTGTGCCCTGTGCTCCCCGAGCTGTGCAGAACCCCTGGTGTGGAGCCAGGCTGCAGTTCTGTCTCAGCCCACCGTGTGGCCCACAGCAGAGCTTCCCCTTCCCAAGCAGAGCCTCTGGCTGTGTTTCAGAGCTCCTCAGGGTAGCCTTGGCTGCTCTCTGTGTTTTCTGATAAGAGCTGTGTTGAAATCTGGAGAATGGTGGCCAGGCTCTTGAGCAGCTTTCCACCCTTAGCTTCAGAGAGAAGAAAGAGTTTTGAGAGGCTGGGGCATAGCTCTGGAACATGAGCTGCTTGGCAGCTCTTGTGCAACCTCAATGCCACATTAGCACAGCAGCAGGAGGCTGCATCTGGAGAGGGAGAGGTCCTTGTTCCACCCTGTCTCCTGCAAAGGGCTGAGGGCCAGGAGCAGGTTGTGTTGGTGGAGATCTTGAGTGCATTTAGTTCCTTGTCTTGGTCACACCCCAAACTTAACACCACTTTTCTGCTGGGCTTTTTTAGCTCACTCCATTTTCTTTTGGACCATTGGTGAGAGGCTTGGAAACACCTGGGGGGAAGCCTGAGGAGGGGCTCAGAAGCCCCAGGGTGGGAAGCCTGAGGAGGGGCTGGAAGGCCCCTGGGGGTTGAAGCCTGAGGAGGGGCTGGAAGGCCCCTGGGGGTTGAAGCCTGAGGAGGGGCTGGAAGGCCCTGCAGCAGAGAGCAAAGGTCTCCAGGGGTCTGTTGCCTGTGTGCTTGCACGGTGGAAGTGAGCCTCAGCCTAGGCCTGTGCTCTGCAGTAGCCTTTGCAGAAGGTAACCACACCAGGTCAGTCCTTTGGGTCTGTGCTGGCTGCAGAGTCCCTGCAGGTCCTCCCCAGCCCTGAGAGGTTGGTTGTGAGGCCATGAGGAGGAAGCTCAGAAGATGGAAGTGGAAGGGACCTTGAAAGATTGAGTCCAACCCTAGGGCAGCTCACACAGAACACATCCAGGTGGGGCTTCAAAGTCTCCAGAGCAGGAGACTCCACAGCCTCTCTGGGCAGCTTGCTCCAGGGCTCTGCCACCCTCACAGTGATAAAGTTTCCCCTCCTGTTCCCCTGCACCTCCTCTGCTCCAGCTGCCCCCAGTGCCCCTTGTGCTGTCCTTGGCCATCCCTGAGCAGAGCCTGGCTCCAGCCCTGCACATCTTGATCCCCAGCAATGAGGGAAGCCCTCAGGCTCCTCTGCTCCAAGCCCCAGCTCCCTCAGCCTGGCCTCACAGGGAGCTGTGCCACTGCCTGCAGCACCTCTGAGGCTCTGGGATGGACTCTCTGTTGTAGTTTGAGCTGGGTGCCCCCCTGGTGCATTTCTGCCTGTGGTGGGAGGGGACCTGCCCCAACCCATTACACTCTCTCAAGCAGTTCCCTGAGGTCCTTCTTGAAGTGAGAGCCCCAGAAGCGGACACAAGATTCCAACCTTTCACCCAAGACCTCCCTCACCACCAGACTGTGTCTCCAAGTGCCACATCTACTTGTTTCTGGAACACCTCCAGGCATGGGGACTCCACCACCTCCCTGGGCAGCCTGTTCCAATCCCTGACCACTCTAGCAGCAAAGACATTTGAACTTCTCTCCAGCCTAACCCTCCCCTGGCACAATTTCAGGCCACTGCTTCTCATCCTGTCATTAGTTACTTGGGAGGAGAGGCCAACACCCCAGCCTCCTTTCAGAGAGCTGTAGAGAGCAATGAGGTCTCCCCTCAGCCTCCTCTTCTTCAGGCTAAACAACCCCAGCTCCCTCAGCCTCTCCTCATAAGCCATGCTCTCCAGAACCTTCACCAGCCTCATTGCCCTTCTCTGGACCTGCTCCAGCCTCTCAAAGGTCCTTCTTATGCTGTGGTGCCCAGAACTGAAACCAGGATTTGAGGTGTGGCCTCACCAGTGCTGAGCAGAGCAGGACAGCCCCTGCCCTGCTCCTGCTGGCCACACCATTGCTGATCCCAGCCAGGCTGCTGGTGGCCTTCTTGCCCACCCCCTGGCTCATCTTCAGCTGCTGTCAACCAGCAAGCCCAGATCCTTCTCCCTCAGGCAGTTTCCAGCCCTCCTGCCCCCAGCCTGGAGCCTTCTTGGGGCTGTTGTGAGCAAAGTTTTGGCTCTGAGCAGCACCTCCCAGCACCCAGCAGGGAGAGGTGAGGTTGCACCAGACCCTGTGTGACACACCTGCAGCTTGGAAGGGTTGGCAGCCAGCAGGTGAAGTGCAAGAGGAGGCTCTGCAGGAGTTTCTTCCTCTACATTAAGCCTGACCCTGCTGCAGCCCTGCTGTGGTGGCTGCAGCCAGGCTGTCCTGTGAGCTGGTGGTGCCTCCATCCTCCCAGGCAGCCTTTTCCTGCAGCCTTTCTGTCCTCTTTTATGGGACACTTGGAACCAGGAAGGAAACAAGCAGCCACAGGTTTCCTTCCCTCCTGTCATCCTTGAGTCCTGGGTGGAGTTTCCTTTGTGATGAACAAGCAAAGCAGCAAGGTCCAGGATCAGGCTGTTGGCCACTGCCTGCAGCTGGCTGCCTGCAGCTGCTGCTCCCTGGGCAGGCAGGGAAGCTGCCCCAGATCCAAGGCAGAGAGCCCTTGGTGGGGCTGTCTCCAGTGGAGGGCCTTGACCTTAAAGAGATGTTGCCTTTCTTCAACATACTCTCTGCCTGGACTCCCCAGGCTCTCCTGGACTGCTTCATCTGATGGCATTGGGGGACATGGGGACTGCTTCTGCTGTGTCATTTCAGCCCCCAGCTTGAGCCTGGGAGGAGTGGAGGATGGAAGGTGCTGAGCAGCCCTTTGGACAGGGCCTGGGGGCTGCTGCTGCTTCAATGGCTTTGCTTGTGGTGTGGTGGGAGAGTACAAGCAGCACCTCCAGCCTGAGCACAGCACCCAGCACTTGGGGCTTTTGGGAGCCACCACTGAGCAGCAGCAGCAGCAGGGACCAGCCTTGGCCAAGCCCCAGCAGCTCAGCAGGAGCTGCAGAGGAGAGGAGAAGCTGCTGCTGCAGTTGCCCTTGATGGTGGAAGAAGAGAGGCATGGTCAGAATCCCCTCTGCCCTCTGGGTAACATCTGGGCTGGGTTCCCCCAGCCTGCCTGGCCCAGGGGTGGTCATGTTCTTGCCCCAGCCGTGTGTCTTGTGGGCTCAGCCACAGCTCCTTGCTGCTCTCTTGCCTGCCTGAAGTCCCAGAGAAGGGGCAGAGCCCAACATCTGCAGAGGTCTCCCTTGCAGGAGCTGTGCTGGGGCTGTGTTGTGCAAGCCCCTGGGTGTGGGGCAGGCTGGGGTGCCACTGCCTGAGCGTTTCTTGCCTTTTGCCCAGTTCCAGCCTTAATTGAAACCACCAGAGCCTTCCCCCAGCCTGCTCTGCAGATGTCATCAGGCAGCTGGGCTCTCAGTCACCACCCAGCCACAGCCCCCGTGCTTCCTCCACAGGCACTGCTGGGGAACGCAGCAGCTCCTCCGCCTGCTTCCCAGCCGCAGATCCCTGCCCTTCCTTGCCTGCTCTGGAGTCCTGCAGACTCCACTCCTGGGCAGCAGCAGGGCTGGCAGCCCCTGGCCTGCTGGGTGACACCCCCTTCCCTTTTCCTTCCCCCCTCCCCCCTCTCTTTAACTGTTTGGGGCTCATCTGCCTTCTGCAGCTCCGGAGTCCCAGTCCCTGGCGTGTGGCAGGAACCGCTGCAGCTGCTCGCCCTGCTTGAGCTGCCCGCTTGAGCTGCCCTGCTGGAGCTGCCCTGCTGGAGCTGCCCTGCTGGAGCTGCCCTGCTGGAGCTGCCCTGCTTGAGCTGCCCTGCTTGAGCTGCCTGCTGAGCTGCCCTGCTTGAGCTGCCCTGCTTGAGCTGCCCTGCTTGAGCTGCCCTGCTTGAGCTGCCCTGCTTGAGCTGCCCTGCTGCCTCTGTGTGCAGGAGGGGCAGCCCAGCTCTGATTCAAGGGACTGGGGGCCCGGAGAGAGCAGAGTGCCGTGGGCTGCTCCTGCCGTGGCACTGCCACGCTCGCCCCTGGCGTCTGGAATCGCTTCCTTCAGCCTTCCCACACCGCAGCGGCTCTCAAGGCAGCTGTGGGATAAACAGTTTCCAAGGGAACCGGCCCGGGGGAGGGCTTTGTGTCCCGTCCCCCCTGCTCCTCACGGATGGGAGAGGGCCCTGAGCTTGGAGGATCCTGGGAGCTTTCATTCTCGGCTCCTAATTCCTTTCTGCCAGGGCTGCCAGATGTTGCAGCTCCTGGGGACCGTGCAGCTCGGCTGGGGAACTTCCAGAGCCCCACGGGGAGGATCTGAGCAGACGGCACCGCTCCTGCTATGACCCTGGCCGGGGCCTTTTGTGCCGGCTCTCTTCTCCTTAACAAAAGGCTGGTGCTCGGCTTTGATGCCCAGGAGGAGCAGAATGGGAAGGCCTCCGAGTGTGTTGCTCCAGAGCTAAGTTAGATCCATCCCCCCTCACCTCCCGGTGCAGACGCGGGGCTGGGACTCTTTGTCTGCCGCTCCCCGCCCGGACCATGGGCTGTGCGTACTCGGCCCCGCGGCAGGAGGCGGCCCCGGCGAGGTGAGTTATCTGCTTGGCCTCAGAGGGGTCCCTGCTGCTGCTGCCCCAGGGCTGGGTGGAGAGGGCTGCCTCTGCCTGCTGCAGCAGCAGGAGGAGAGGGAAGGGGAGAGAGGCTCTGGCTGCTCCAGGGGAGACCTTGCTGTCGGCGCCGCTCCCTCCGTGGTGTCCGGGCTGCGTCCTCCCTGCTCCATGGAGATCAGCTCTGGGGTGCAGAGCCCTGGGCATGGGAGCTTCCTGAAGGAGAGGGGTTCAGCTGAGGTGGGCACCCTGGTGTAGTGGTCGAGGTGGGCACCTTGATGTTGCTGAGTTGTTCGGAACTTCCTTCTGGCTGCCTTCTCTCTTCTGAATCCAAAACGACAGAGCCCTGGGAGTTGCTCACCTTGGGCTCTCCCCAGGGGTCCCCAATCCATCCAAGCTACAGCCTTGCTGCCACAGTGGAGTTACCTCCTCTCCTCCACCCCTCACTTTGACTCTCTTGGTCACTGCCCTGAGCTCTCTGAGCCGTGGGAGCTCTCCCCCAAGCTCTCTGCTCTGCGTCTTGCTGGCTGGGCAGTGCCACTCAGTGTCCTCTCTGCCTCTGGGGCACCTCTTGCAGCTCAGCCTTTCAAGCCCCCTTGCTGAAGCAGCCTCGGGTGGTTGTGCAGCCTTCCTCCCAAAGCCAGCCTCATGATTTCTCCCATGCCTGAGGCACACACTGCTCCCCATCACAACACTTCAGTGCAGCACTGCTTCCTTTGACAGCAGACAAGCTGCATGTGCTGCTCCCTTTTCTCTCCCAAAGGCAGCTTGCTGAAAGGATCTGAACCTCTTTTTTCCCCCTCTCCTTTAAAAGTGTTTTGTGCAGCAGCTTACCCAGCAGCTGTTCTAATTGGATCTCCTTGGCAGAGGGCAGCAAACCAAAGAGCTTCATGCAGGAGCCAAAAGCTAAGTGAGAGCTGAGTCCTGTGAGCAGCCTAGGGGGCAGCTCTCCTAAGCCCCCATCCTGGCAGCAGGGCTGGGACTGCTCCTGAGCTCCTTGTGGTATCCCTGTGCCCAGGAAGGGACCCAGCAATGCAGGGAGACTGTTAACTGCTGAGAGGGCAAAGTGGGAGGTGCACAGCAGCTCTCCTGGGAGCACAGCCCTAGTGCATTGGGGCAGGCTTTGCTCCTCTTTCATACATGCTGTACCAGCCTGGTGGTGCCAGGAGATGGCAGGCACTGCTCTGCAGCCCCGTGGTGCCTTTGGGGAGCTTGCAGGCATGCAGGGCTGGACAGCCCCCACCCTGTGCTCTGCCAGTGGCTCTGTACAGCCACAGAGAGCCCTCCCTCTGGGCTGCAGAGTTTAGGAAACTCTTAGTGAGCTGTGCACATTCTCACATGGGCCAGAGCCAAAGGCATTTGTTTACTGCCTGGAGGAGGCTTCTCTCTTCCCACAGGAGACCCAGCCTTGCATTCCTCCATTGTGAAAGAGAGGCAGCAATGGGTCCCACATTCCTCCTCCCCTCTGCTGAGGCTTAGGCAGGGAAGGCAGCAAGTGAGCTCCTGGAACTTGTCCTCCTGATTTGGAGAGACCCCCAGAACCTAAGTGGACTTGTGGGAGTCCCCAGGGCTGGGCTGCTGTCACCCTGTGACACCAGGGGGGTGCTTAGGATGGCAAAGCTCTTCTGGCTCCCTGCCTAACAGAGCAGCCAGAGCGGTGTCAGCCTCCTCCTCGGTGCTCCTCAGGCTGCTGTGGTTTGTGCTCCATCTGAGCTGCAGAAAGCTGCCTCTCTGCCAGAGATCCATGCTGGGAACACAGACCCTGGTGTGGGAATGAGCCCTGGGGACCTGGAGAGGCAGCTGAGGCTCCATGGGTCTGACCAGCTGGGTCTGTCTGCTCCACAGGGCTCTGGGACTCCTGGAACCTTACCAGGGTTGAGGTTGGAAGAGACCTTTGAGATCATCACATCCAAGCACTCTCCCAGAGCTCACAATGCCACCACTGCCACCAAACCACAGCCCTCAGCACCACATCCATGTGGCTTTGAAACCCCTCCAGAGATGGGGACTCCACCAGCTCCCTGGGCAGCCTGGGCCAGGGCCTGAGAAGCCTTTCTGGGAAGCAGTTGTTCCCAGTATCCAGCCTGAACCTGCCCTGGCACAACCTGAGGCTGTTCCCTCTTGTCCTGTCACTTGCTGCATGTGAGAGGAGACCTTGCTCCAGCCTCCTGGGAGATGTTTCTGGACCCATCCCCTGCCTGTCCGTGGTGGGGGAAGCAGGGAGCTCTCCATTCCCTTCATTCCTACCATGGCTTGGCTTCAGATTTCTCTGGAGACCTGCTCTGGGAGATCCTTCTAACCTCTGAGCTGTGAAACCTCTCAGAGCAGCTGAGAGAGTGAAGGTTTCCTGCCAGCCAGGGCCAAGTGCCTGGGCTTAGCCCTTGGGAGGATTCAGTGATGAATGGAATAGAATTAACCAGGTTGGAAAAGACCTTTGAGATCACCAAGTCCAACCTCTCACCCAGCACCATCTGATCAACTCAACCATGGCACCAAGGGCCTCATCCAGGCTCTTCCTAAACACCTCCAGGGATGGGACTCCACCACCTCCCTGGGCAGCACATCCCAAGGGTCAATCTCTCTTGCTGGGAAGAACTTTCTCCTCACCTCCAGCCTGAACATCCCCTGGCACAGCTTGAGACTGTGTCCTCTTGTTCTGGTGCTGCTTGCCTGGGAGAAGAGACCAACCCCCAGCTGGCTACAACCTCCCTTCAGGGAGCTGGAGAGAGCAAGAAGGTCTCCCCTGAGCCTCCTCTTCTGCAGGCTAAGCAACCCCAGCTCCCTCAGCCTCTCCTCCCAGGGCTATGCTCCAGACCCCTCCCCAGCCTCGTTGCAGGGGCTCAGCCTTTCCCCTCTGCTCTGAGCTCCTTCTCTGTGTGCAGAGAAGCCCTGAGCTGGGCAGTGGGCATCCCCCCACCCCTTTGGGCAGCCTTTCTGACATCTGAGGTCCACTTTTCCCTCCCTGGCTTGTTCCTGGCCCTTTGAAGAATGGGTGTGCTCATCTGACAGGGGTTCCTCCTGTCTTGCAGAGCAGCTCCAGCGAGGGACAGCAGCTTCATCGAGAAGATGAAGAAGACGGTAAGCTTCCTCCCTGCCTCTGGGGGAGCTCCTGGCCTGCCAGGCTTCCAGCTCTCAGCAGGGGGGACTGGTCTGGGGACAGACAGGTCTGCTGCACAGAGCCTCCAGAGGAGGGCTGTGTGGGCTGGCAGGAGCAGCTCTTGTGAGCTGTGCTGGGGAGTTCAGAGAATCAGTAAGGTTGGAAAAGACCTCAGAGATCAGCAAGTCCAAGCTGTCACCCAACACCCCCTGACAGCTAAACCATGGCTCCAAGTGCCACATCCAATCCCCTCTTGAACACCTCCAGGGATGGGGACTCCACCACCTCCCTGGGCAGCACATCCCAATGGCTAACAACTCTCTCTGGGAAGAACTTTCTCCTCGCCTCCAGCCTGAACCTCCCCTGGCACAGTCTCCCCTTGAGACTGTGGCCTCTTGTTCTGGTGCTGGCTGCCTGGGAGAAGAGACCAACCCCCACCTGGCTCCAACCTCCCTTCAGGGAGTTGGAGAGAGCAAGAAGGTCTCCCCTGAGCCTCCTCCAGCAGTCCTTAGAGGAAAAACAATCAAAGTGTAAATGGGGAGCAATGGAAGCAGTGTCAGGCAGGTTCAGAGCCAGGAGGGGAATGGCAGAGGCTGCAGAGGCAGTGGCTGGCTGCTGTTTGGCTGTGTGGTTGGTTCCCAAGCAGGCTCCCCCTGGAATGGGAACTGCTGTGCACAGAGCTGGCAGCTTGTGCCTCACTCGACTGGGCCCCAGGGGAAGCAGAGGGAGAAGCAGGGGCTGGGTCTCTCTTCATTCTGCTTCAAAGAGCTGGCTGTCAGCAGGGCAGGAGCTCAGTGCTCTGCACTGACCCCAAGCTTAGGCAGCTCTGCTTGCTCAGCCAGGGAATTCCCTGCCTGGACCCCAGCTTAGGCAGCTCTGCTTCCTCAGCCAGAGAATTCCCTGCCTGGACCCAAGCTCAGGCAGCTCTGCTTCCTCAGCCAGAGAATTCCCTGCCTGGACCCAAGCTCAGGCAGCTCTGCTTCCTCAGCCAGAGAATTCCCTGCCTGGACCCAAGCTCAGGCAGCTCTGCTTCCTCAGCCAGGGCTCTTCCCAGCCTGGACCCAAGCTCAGGCAGCTCTGCTTCCTCAGCCAGAGAATTCCCTGCCTGGACCCAAGCTCAGGCAGCTCTGCTTCCTCAGCCAGGGAATTCCCTGCCTGGACCCAAGCTCAGGCAGCTCTGCTTCCTCAGCCAGGGAATTCCCTGCCTGGACCCAAGCTTAGGCAGCTCTGCTTCCTCAGCCAGGGAATTCCCTGCCTGGACCCAAGCTCAGGCAGCTCTACTTCCTCAGCCAGGGAATTCCCTGCCTGGACCCAAGCTCAGGCAGCTCTGCTTCCTCAGCCAGGGAGTTTTCCTGCTCCCAGGAGCTACTGTAGCCTCCAGGCTGAGAATCAACCTGAAGGGTTTGTTCTTTGCTGTGGCTTTCCCCTGAGTCACCCCTCTGAGCCTGGCAAGAGGCAGGATGTGAACAGCTCAGCCTGGAGTCTGCTGCTGCAAACCCTCCTGCAGTGCTGTCCAGCTGCTGCCCCTTGCTTGCCTTTATGCTGCAGCCCAGGCTCCCCATCCCAGGGGGCTCCTTTGGCTCTGACAGTCATAGAATTGGAGAGTCACAGAATCAGCCAGGTTGGAAAAGACCTCAGAGATCATCAAGTCCAACCTATTCCCTAATCCCTAACACCTGACAACTAAACCATGGCTCCAAGGGCCACATCCAAGCCTTTTTTCAACACCTCCAGGGATGGGGACTCCACCACCTCCCTGGGCAGCACATCCCAAGGGCCAATCTCTCTCTCTGGGTAGAACTTTCTCCTCACCTCCAGCCTGAACTTCCCCTGGCACAGCTTGAGACTGTGTCCTCTTGTTCTGGTGCTGCTTGCCTGGGAGAAGAGACCAACCCCCACCTGGCTCCAACCTCCCTTCAGGGAGTTGCAGAGAGCAAGAAGGTCTCCCCTGAGCCTCCTCCAGGCTAAGCAACCCCAGCTCCCTCAGCCTCTCCTCCCAGGGCTGTGCTCCAGACCCTTCCCCAGCCTTGTTGCCCTTCTCTGCCCCTCTCAACATCTTTCCTAACCTGAGGAGCCCAGAACTGGACACAGGACTCCAGGTGTGGCCTGAGCAGTGCTGAGCACAGGGCACAAGGACTTCCCTGCTCCTGCTGGCCACACTGCTCCTGATGCAGGCCAGGCTTTTCCCCCAGGCAGCTGTGAGTGCTCCCCAAGGCATCACTGCTTGACAGGGGCTTCTCCTCCTCTGCAGGGCAGGAACATTGTGGTGTTCTATGGCTCCCAGACTGGCACAGCAGAGGAGTTTGCCAACCGCCTGGCCAAGGACGCTCACCGCTACGGCATGCGGGGCATGGCCGCCGACCCCGAGGAGTACGACCTGGTAAGCAGCCCTGGAGGCAGCCTGGGGACACCCAGGGAGGGACAGCTACCCCTTATAGGAGTGGCTTTGAGGGGATGAAACAATGAGCCTGAGACATGGGATTGGTGCTTAGAATCCCACAGCAGAATGGTGGAGTTGTCATGGTTGGGAGAGACCTTCGGATCGCTGAGTCCAAGCCTGACCCCAGCACTGCCAGGTCAGCACCAGCCCATGGCCCTCAGCACCACAGCTCCAGGGCTTTGAAACCCCTCCAGGGATGGAGATCCACCACTGCCCTGGGCAGCCTGGGCCAGGCCTTGACAGCCCTCAAGGGGAAGAAATTGTTCCTCATGTCCAACCTAAACCTCCCCTGGCTAAACTTGAGGCCATTTCCCTTTGTCCTGTGATTTGTTCCTAGAGAGAAGAGCCCAACCTGGCTGCAGCCTCCTCTCAGGGAGCTGCAGAGAGCAATGAGGTCTCCCTCAGCCTCCTCTGCTCCAGGCTCAACACCCCCAGCTCCCTCAGCTGCTCCTCCCCAGCCCTGTTCTCCAGACCCCTCAGCAGCTTTGTTGCCCTTCTCTGGACTCACTCCAGCCCTTCCTTGTCCCTGGAGTGAGGGATGCTGGCATTCTGCAGCTGTGGAGTGAACACTGCAGCATGACTGGAAGAGGAAGGCAGGCTGGAAGGTTTGGGAGCTGTGAGTCATCCACTGGCAGCATGAAACTTGCTCCATGTTCCTGCTGCAGCCAGCCCTGGGCCCACACTGCCACACTCTTGCCCTTGACATTTGGTGTTCTCCAGAGTGACCAACAGCTCCTGGTCCCTTAGAGTATCCTGTGGAAAACCAACCCCCCAGGAGAAGCAATGGGAAGTGCTGACTTGCCTTGCAGTGAGGGTGCTCAGCTTTATTCCTCCTGCCATTTTGGGTGGGTTTGGCCTTTCCCAATGCCTTTGGGATCAGCTCTTTGAGGGGATGGTTGGACTCAGTAATCCATTGAGGCATGGAATGGGTTGGGTTGGAAGGGACCTCAAAGCTCAGCCAGTTCCAAGCCCCTGCCATGGGCAGGAACACCTCCCACCAGCCCAGGCTGCTCAAGGCCTCATCCAGCCTGGCCTTGAGCACCTCCAGGCAGGGAGCAGCCACAGCCTCCCCTGGGCAACCTGTGCCAGGCTCTCCCCACCCTCACTGCAAAGAATTTCTTCCTTATCTCCAGTCTCAACTTGCTCTCCTGAAGCATCAATCCATTCTTTGCTATTAAGTAGTTGTTAGTTCTGGTTGTTAGTTCTGGTTGTTAGTTCCAGTTGGTTAGTTCTGGTTGTTAGTTCTGGTTGTTAGCTGCTATGACAATAATGATCCCAGAGGTCTGTTCCACCCCAGACAGCTCCCTGGTTCCACGCTGTGGTGCAAGCAGGAGCCCACAGAATCAACCAGGTTGGAAGAGACCTCCAAGATCACCAAGTCCAACTGATCACCCAACCCTAACTAATCAACCAGACCATGGCACCAAGTGCCTCCTCCAGGCTTTTCTTACATGCCTCCAGGGATGCTGACCCCACCCCCTCCCTGGGCAGCACATCCCAAGGGCCAATCTCTTCCTGGGAAGAACTTCTTTCTAAGATGAAGTCTAAACCTCCCCTGGCACAGCTTGAGACTGTGTCCTCTTGTTCTGGTGCTGCTTGCCTGGGAGAAGAGACCAACCCCCACCTGGCTCCAACCTCCCTGCAGGGAGTTGCAGAGAGCAAGAAGGTCTCCCCTGAGCCTCCTCTTCTGCAGGCTAAGCAACCCCAGCTCCCTCAGCCTCTCCTCACAGGGCTGTGCTCCAGACCCCTCCCCAGCTTTGTTGCCCTTCTCTGGACACCTTCAAGTCTCTCAATGTCCTTCTTAACCTGAGGAGCCCAGAACTGGACCCAGGACTCCAGGTGTGGCCCCGGCAGTGCCCAGCAGGGGGGGCAGCAGCCCCAGCGGTGTGGTCCCTGAGGCTGTCTCCTGTGCTTGCAGGCAGACCTGAGCCGGCTGTCGGAGATCGACAAGTCGCTGGCTGTGTTCTGCATGGCCACCTACGGCGAGGGCGACCCCACCGACAACGCCCAGGACTTCTACGACTGGCTGCAGGAGGCCGACGCCGACCTCTCCGGCCTGCGCTTCGCCGTGAGTGCCTCGCCCCTCCCCCCCTTGGGCCGGGCTGAAACTTAACCCCCAGCCTTAGCCCTGCCGCAGCACCTCGGGAGGAAGCCGATGGAAGCTGCGTGTGCAGGCAAAACTGCAAGGAGTATGTACCAAACATCCAGCATTTACCCCAGCTCCCTCAGCCTCTCCTCACAGGGCTGTGCTCCAGACCCCTCCCCAGCCTCCTTGCCCTTCTCTGGACACCTTCCAGTGTCTCAATGGCCTTCTTAAATTCTCTTGCCCAGAGCAGCTCAGGTGGGAGCAGATGGAAGTTGTATTTATAGGCAAAACTGCAAGGAGTACGTACCAAACATCCCAGGATTGACCATACTTGTGGTGGGTGGAAATTTCCTCTCCTAACATTGATAGAATGATAGAATCATAGAATCAATAAGGTTGGAAAAGACCTCAGAGATCATCAAGTCCAAGCTGTCACCCAACACCTCCTGACAACTAAACCATGTCTCCAAGTGCCACATCCAGGCCTCTCTTGAGCACCTCCAGGGATGGGGACTCCACCACCTCCCTGGGCAGCACATCCCAAGGGCCAATCTCTTTGGGAAGAACTTTCTCCTCACTTCCAGCCTAAACTTCCCCTGGCACAGCTTGAGACTGTGTCCTCTTGTTCTGGTGCTGCTTGCCTGGGAGAAGAGACCAACCCCCACCTGGCTACAACCTCCCTTCAGGGAGTTGGAGAGAGCAAGAAGGTCTCCCCTGAGCCTCCTCTTCTGCAGGCTAAGCAACCCCAGCTCCCTCAGCCTCTCCTCACAGGGCTGTGCTCCAGACCCCTCCCCAGCTTTCTTGCCCTTCTCTGGACACCTTCAGCTGTCTCAGTGTTCTTAAATGCCCTTTGCCAGAGCAGCCCAGGTGGAAGCAGATGGAAGCTGTGTTTGCAGGCAAAACTACAGTCTGCAATGGGGTGCAACGAATGTGTACCAAACACCCAGGGCTTACAATACTTACAGCTGTGGTAGGTTGAAATTCCACCCCCCCAGCATTAGTTTTGCCAGAGCAGCTCAGCTGGAAGCAAATGCAAGCTGTGTTTACAGGCACTGCCACAGCCTACATTGCAATGAAAGTGCACACACTCCAGGATTTACAATTAGCAAACAGCACAAGAGCCTCCTCCTGGTCAAAGACCAGGGCAAGCTAGCAGCTTCTCCCTCCCTGCCTACCTGGACCCCTCTGTACAAAAGGGAGAAGAGAAAGGAGCAGAGGAAGTTGCTGTTAGGCTTAGACTCATAGAATCATTAGGGCTGGAAGGGAGCTCAAGGCTCAGCCAGCTCCAACCCCCAGCCATGGCCAGGGACACCTCACACTGCAGCAGGTTGCTCACAGCCACCTCCAGCCTGGCTGCAAACACCTCCAGGCAGGAGGCTTCCACCACCTCCCTGGGCAACCTGTGCCAGGCTCTCACCACCCTCCTGGGGAACAACTTCTTCCTCACAGCCAATCTCAATCTCCCCACTTCTAGTTCTGCTCCATCCCCCCCAGTCCTATCACTCCCTGACACCCTCAAAAGTCCCTCCCCAGCTTTCCTGCAGCCCCCTGCAGATCCTGGAAGGCCACAATGAGGTCTCCTCAGAGCCTTCTCTTCTCCAGCCTGCACAACCCCAACTCCCTCAGTCTGTCCTCACAGCAGAGCAGCTCCAGCCCTCTGCTCCTCCTCCTGGCCCTGCAGATCCTTCCTGGCACAGAGGCTCCAGAACTGGCCCCAGAGCTCCAGCTGTGCCCCTCCCTGGGCAGCACATCCCAGTCCCTGACCACTCCTGCTGGGGAAATCCTTTTCCTACTGTCCAGTCCAAACCTCCCCAGTGGCAGCTTGAGGCCATTCCCTCTGGTTCTGGCACTAATTGCCTGTGAGGAGAGACCAGCAGCAGCCTCTCTACAAGGTCCTTTCAGGTAGCTATAGAGAGCAGTGAGGTCTCCCCTTAGCCTCCTCAGTTCCAGGCTAACCATCCCCAGCTCCCTCAGTCTCTCCTCATGAGGTTTATTCTCCAGGCCCTTCTCAGCTTCCTTGCCCTGCTCTGTGGCTGCCATTTCTGGGCTGGGAGTTGGTCAAAGCTCTGTGCATCCTCTTGCCTCACCTGAGGCCAGTCTCAGGGGGGTGGCTGTGCCTCCTGACCAGACCTTCTCCAGCAGTAGGTCGAAGGTCCACAGCCATCTGCCGAGGAGCTGGGAGAGGCCTTGCTGGCTGCCTTCAGCATCCTGTGCTGGGGGGTGCTGGCCAGAGGATGCCAGCTGGATGGGAAAAGCCCAACTCCTCAGTGTTGCCTTGCAGGTCTTTGGGCTGGGGAACAAGACCTATGAGCACTTCAATGCCATGGGGAAGTATGTGGACAAGAGGCTGGAGGAGCTGGGAGCCCAACGCATCTTTGACCTGGGGCTGGGGGACGACGACGGCAAGTGAGTAGCTGGGCTTGAAGGGGTGCCCAGAGCTGGCCCAGGCCTGGTGCAGGGCACCTGGGCAGGCAGAGACCTGGCTCTGCTGCTGGCAGACTCTGCAGGGCCACTGGCAGGAGCTGGCAGCTCTCTGAGTGCCTGCTGCCTGCTCTCTGCCACAGCTGTGCCCCTGCGACTGTCCTGGGGGGTCCTGTCTGGGAGACTCCACAGCAGCTCTCTGTGGCCACAGTTAGGCACTGGAGGAGCCTCTGCAGCATCCCCCCCTTCCCAGCCTCTGCAGCTCCCCCCCTTCCCAGCCTCTGCAGCATCCCCCCCTTCCCAGCCTCTGCAGCATCCCCTCCCCTCCAGCCTCTGCAGCCCCCCCTCCCTCCAGCCTCTGCAGCAGCCCCCCCTTCCCAGCCTCTGCAGCCCCCTCCCCTCCAGCCTCTGCAGCCCCCCCTCCCTCCAGCCTCTGCAGCACCCCCCTCAGCCCTTGCTCTGCTGCAGGTCTTGCTGCCCCAGCCTGTGTGGCTGAAGTGGTTTGTGGTGGGAGGCAGCAATAGTTTTGTCTGGGGGGTTTTGGCCCTCTCTCTGCTCTCCTGAGCAGCCTGTGGGGAGCAGCAGCTTGGCTGGGACAGGACTCCAGCCTGTGGCCTTAGCTCCAATGGCTGCAGGGTCTGATGATAGAGAGCTGCTGGGTGGGGGAGGCTCTGAGCCCTGAGAGAGGTGGTGGGAAGGTGATCAGGGGTGGGCAGGGGGAGCTGAGCTGGTTAAGGACCTTCCTTGGCAGACCTGGGTGCAGCAGCATTTCCCTGCCACCCACTGAGTGCTCTGAAGATGATCTTCTGGTGACCTGTGGGCACACAGCCCCCTCCTGACTGCCTGCACCCAAGGGCGAGGGCTTTCTTCCCATGGTGAAGCTCCACAGGGATCTGAGATGACTTCTCTGGGCAGGTCTCTTTGCTCCCCCTTGGGCAGGGCTGTTGAATCTCTCTTTTTTCCCCTGGCTAGCTTGGAAGAAGACTTCATCACCTGGAGAGAGCAGTTCTGGCCAGCAGTGTGTGAGCACTTTGGGGTGGAGGCTACAGGAGAAGAGTCCAGGTGGGCACAGGAGCAGGTTCCTCTGGGTGCCAGACTGACCTCCTCTGGCTGGTGGCTGTGCCCTCGGCTGCTCTGCCCTTCCCTCTGCATTGCCTCCCATGCCAGAGCTGAGAGGGCACCTGGGAGGTGGAGCTCTGAGCAGGGCTGTCTGGGTTGAGCCTGTCCTGGGGCAGCCTTGAGCCCAGCTCTGGGTTTCTGGTCTGAATGGGGATGTGCTGGGGCTGGCTCCCCACTGGCTGCCTGTGCTGGCCCTGGCTCCTAAGGGGGTGGCTGTGCTGGGGCTGAGGTGGCTGTGCTGGGCCAGGTTCCTAAGGGGGTGGCTGTGTTGGGGCTGGGGTGGCTGTGCTGGGCCTGGCTCCTAAAGGGGTGGCTGTGCTGGGCCCTGGCTCCTCTGGGGGGTGGCTGTGGTGTCCCTGGCTGCTCTGGGGGGTGGCTGTGGTGTCCCTGGCTGCTCTGGGGGTGGCTGTGCTGGGCCTGGCTGCTCTGGGGGTGTCTGAGCTGGGCCTGGCTGCTCTGGGGGTGTCTGAGCTGGGCCTGGCTGCTCTGGGGGTGGCTGTGGTGTCCCTGGCTGCTCTGGGGGGTGGCTGTGGTGTCCCTGGCTGCTCTGGGGGGTGGCTGTGGTGTCCCTGGCTGCTCTGGGGGTGGCTGTGGTGTCCCTGGCTGCTCTGGGGGTGGCTGTGCTGGGCCTGGCTGCTCTGGGGGTGGCTGTGGTGTCCCTGGCTGCTCTGGGGGTGTCTGAGCTGGGCTGTCATGCCCCCCGTGAGGCTGAGGCTTCCTCTCGGTTTGGGCTCTCTGTGTGGCCTGGGGAGGGGCGCAGGGGTGGCAGGTGCCTTTGGTTTGGAGCTGGCAGCAGAGGGTGGCTGCAGCTGCCCCTTGGGGCTCACAGGCTGAGTGAGTTCCCTCTCTTGTCTCTCCCTTCCTCGCCAGCATCCGTCAGTACGAGCTGGTGGTGCAGAGCGCGGCGGGCGCGGGCCGGGTGTACACCGGGGAGATGGGCAGGCTCAAGAGCTACGAGAACCAGAAGCCGTGAGTGCCACGCTGTGCCCCCCACAGCCCTGATGTGTCCAACCACACCCTGCCTGGGGGCACTGCAGCCGGCTGGCAGGTCTCCTCTGGGCGAATGGGCTCCAGAGCTCCGCTGGGACCCCCGGGGGCTCCCCGCGGGTGGCTGCGGCCGTCCTGCTGCTGCGCTGGCAGCAGCTGAGCTCTGGCAGAGCCTTTCCTCATCCTGGAGCTCTGCCAATTAATCCCAGCCTGAAATATTTCTTGGAGGTGGGACAGTCCCTTTGATCCACTTGGGGGGGTCCCATGCTCTTGGTGGGACAGGAGAGGAGAAATGATCTGTGCCTAGGAGGGGAATGCTGCAGCCCCTGTGCTGGGCTGCACTGAGAGAAGTGGCAGCAGCAGCACAGGGAGGGGATTCTGCCCCTCTGCTCTGCTCTGCTCAGCCCCCACCTGCAGCACTGCCTCCAGCTCTGGGGCCCCCAGCACAAGCAGGACCTGGAGCTGCTGGAGAGGCTCCAGAGGAGGCCACCAAGATGATCAGAGGCTGCAGAACCTCCCCTGTGGGGCCAGGCTGGGAGAGTTGGGGCTGTGCAGCCTGGAGAAGGCTCCAGGGAGACCTGAGAGCAACCTTCCAGTACCTGAAGGGGCTCAGGGAGAGCTGGGGAGGGACTTGGGACAAGGGCTGGGAGTGCCAGGATGAGGAACAATGGCTTTGAGCTGGGAGAGGGGAGACTGAGACTGGAGATGAGGAAGAAATTCTTTGCAGTGAGGCTGGGGAGACTCTGGCACAGGTTGCCCAGGGAGGCTGTGGCTGTGCCCTGCCTGGAGGTGTTCCAGGCCACGTTGGGTGAGGCCTTGAGCAGCCTGAGCTGGTGGGAGGTGTCCCTGCCCATGGCAGGGGGTTGGAACTGGCTGAGCTTTGAGGTCCCTTCCAACCCAACCCCTTCTGTGACTGCTGTGTTTCTGGGGCAGCAGCAGGATGGTCGCTTGCCTTGTGCCTTGTGTGCTTTGGATCATGAACCAGGCCAGGCCTGGGCTCAAACCCTGCTTGAGAGCAGTGTGAACAAGCCTGGCTGTGAGCAGCTCCATGAGCCTGCAGAGGAGTGACCCAGAGGGTCCTTGTCCTTCCTTCCAGCCCCTTCGATGCCAAGAACCCCTTCCTGGCCCTGGTGACGGAGAACCGCAAGCTGAACGAGGGTGGGGAGAGACACCTCATGCACCTGGAGCTGGACATCTCCAACTCCAAAATCAGGTACTGCCCCAGGGGGCTGCTGCTCTCTCCTGGCAGGAGCAGAGAGCAGGGATGTGGCACTGGCCTCACCCAGCACTCGGAAGGGGACCTTGCTCTCGTGATTACTTAGCACTACCTTTGAACTTCTGTACCACACAGCAGGTGCCCACTGCCAGGGCTTTCTTCCAGCTCTGGCTGTGCCAGCTGGCTGCTCTGGTCCCTCCAGAGCTGGCTGCACACACTGCTCCTACCTGAACAGTCCCAGCTGCCAGGGTTCTCTAGGGGTCATTCAGAAAGTGAGGGGGCAGATGAGCTCAGAGAGGGGAGAGCTGGGGTGGGGCTGTGCCTGGCTTTGCTCAGCTTGGGTGGCAGGCACAGGGTGGGTACAGCCCTGGGCTTAAAGCCCTCTTGCTGGCTTCAGTTCCTCTCTGTGTGCCCATGAGAGAGCCACAAATCCAAGGGGCTTCACAAAGTGTGGCCAGAGAAGGGCCATGAGGAGGAGCAAAGGGCTGGAGCTGCTCTGCTATGAGGGAGTTGGGGTTGTGCAGGCTGGAGAGGAGAAGGCTCCAGGGAGACCTCATTGTGGCCTTCCAGGATCTGCAGGGGGCTCCAAGACAGCTGGGGAGGGACTTTTGAGGGTGTCAGGGAGGGATAGGACTGGGGGGGTGGAGCAGAACTAGAAGTGGGGAGATTGAGATTGGATGTGAGGAAGAAGTTGTTCCCCAGGAGGGTGGTGAGAGCCTGGCACAGGTTGCCCAGGGAGGTGGTGGAAGCCTCCTGCCTGGAGGTGTTTGCAGCCAGGCTGGAGGTGGCTGTGAGCAACCTGCTGCAGTGTGAGGTGTCCCTGCCCATGGCAGGGGGTTGGAGCTGGCTGAGCCTTGAGCTCCCTTCCAGCCCTGACAATTCCATGATTCTATGAAACTGGGCACTGCAGAGGCTTTGAGCAGCTTTGCTCCTTGCCTGTCTTGCCCAGGAAGTGTGCCCTGGCTAAAGGCTGTGCCCAGGCTGCTGTTAGCTGGGAGGTCCCTGTGAAAGACTTGATTCCTGAAGCCAGGATGCCACAGTGGTCCTTTCTGCTGTCACTGCTGGCTCTTTGGGGTCCCTGAAGGTGCAGGGGCTGTGGAGCAGCTCAGATGTCAGTGTTCTCCATGCAGCAGGCTGCTTGTCCCCTCTCTGGGCAGCAGTGGGCATGCAGCAGTGTTGGTGTTCATCTGCTCTGCTCCTGCTCTCCTGCCAGGTACGAGTCTGGAGACCACGTGGCAGTGTACCCAGCCAATGACTCTTCTCTGGTCAACCAGATTGGGGAGATCCTGGGCACAGATCTGGACATCATCATGTCCCTGAACAATCTGGATGGTGAGTATGGCTCTGCCCTGGGCAGGCTGCATCTGGAATACTGTGTCCACTTCTGAGCCCCTCAGTTCTAAAAGGACCTCAGGGAACTGCTTGAGAGAGTCCATCCCAGAGCCTCAGAGGTGCTGCAGGCAGTGGAACATCTCCCTGTGAGGCCAGGCTGAGGGAGCTGGGGCTTGGAGCAGAGGAGCCTGAGGGCTGCCCTCATTGCTGGGGATCAAGATGTGCAGGGCTGGAGCCAGGCTCTGCTCAGGGATGGCCAAGGACAGCACAAGGGGCACTGGGGGCCAGCTGGAGCAGAGGAGGTGCCAGGGGAACAGGAGGGAAAACTTTGTCCCTGTGAGGGTGCTGGAGGCCTGGAGCAGGCTGCCCAGAGAGGTTGTGGAGTCTCCTCTGGATGTGTTCCTGTTTCCAAAGCCCTGTTTCCAAAGGGATGCTTCCAAAGCCCTCTGGCTGTGTTCCTGTGTGAGCTGCCCTGGGTGCCCCTGCTCTGGCAGGGGGCTTGGACTGGATGATCTCCAGAGGTCCCTTCCAACCCATTCTGTGATCAGCACAGAGCATCAGCAGGTCTCCTTCAGCCATGGCCTGTGAGCACACCTGCCCATGGCCAGAGGGGACTAAGGCCACTGGTGAGGGCAGGTGTGCAGGAGGTGCGAGGTGAGCTGAGCCGTGGGGAGCAGCCCTCCTGCGTCAGCTCAGAGCAGGCTCGGTGCCTCCGTGCCTGGGGTGGAGCTGGGCAGCAGGGAGGGTCTTTGGTGGGTGAGCTGTCAGGCAGCACCTGTGAAACACACAGTCAGCACCTGGGGGAGGAGTGCCTGGAGAGGGAGCTGCCCTGGGGCTGCCCTCCTCCCCTGCAGGCCACCCCCTGCCCTGCCTGCAGCCCTGGCGCCCGGCCGCCGGCACGGCCCAGGGCTGCTGGCACCGCCGGCACGGCCCAGGGCTGCTGCTTGCTGACGCTGTGGCTTTGCTCCTCTCCCTCTTTTCCAGAGGAATCCAACAAGAAGCATCCCTTCCCCTGCCCCACCTCCTACCGCACAGCCCTCACCTACTACCTGGACATCACCAACCCTCCCCGCACCAACGTGCTCTACGAGCTGGCGCAGTACGCCTCGGACGCGGGCGAGCAGGAGCGCCTGCGCAGGATGGCCTCCTCCTCTGCCGAGGGCAAGGTGGGGCCTGCCCTCCCCTGCCGGCCTCGGGGGGCCACCTGCCTGCTGCACACCCCCACACGGCCTCCAGGGCTTGCTGGGCACTGGGGGCATGGAGATGAGGGGATGTGTGCCAGCTAGGCCCTTCCCAGCGAGCCTGCTGGGGCCAGCTCTGTGCTGGAGACCCCCACAAGGGCTCCAGGGCTTGCTGGGCACTGGGGGCACGGAGATGAGGGGATGTGTGCCAGCTAGGCCCTTCCCAGTGAGCCTGCTGGGGCCAGCTCTGTGCTGGAGACCCCCACAAGGCCTCCAGGGCTTGCTGGGCACTGGGGGCACAGAGCTGAGGGGGTATGTGCCAGCTAGGCCCTTCCCAGTGAGCCTGCTGGGGCCAGCTGGCTGCTGCAGACCCCTGAAATGGCCCAGGCCTTGTTTGGCAGCAGGGGCGGAGAGCTGAGGGGGGGTTTGCCAGCTGTGCCTTTCCCCTGAGGCTGCTGGAGACCCCCAGAAGGGCTCCAGGCCTTGCTCAGCATCAGGGGCAGAGGGCTGAGGGGGGGGTTGACAGCTGGGCTCCACTGAGGCTGCTGGAGACCCCCAGAAGGGCTCCAGGCCTTGCTTGGCAGCAGGGGCAGAGGGCTGGGGGGTTTGCCAGCTGTGCCCTTCCCCTGAGGCTGCTGGAGACCCCCAGAAGGGCTCCAGGCCTTGCTCGGCAGCAGGGGCAGAGGGCTGGGGGGTTGCCAGGCAGGTAGGGAAGCTGTGACTCATGTGCCCTCCTTGCCCACAGGCCCTGTACCTCAGCTGGGTGGTGGAGGCTCGCAGGAACATCTTGGCCATCCTGCAGGACATGCCCTCCCTGCACCCCCCCATCGACCACCTCTGTGAGCTGCTGCCCCGCCTGCAGGCACGCTACTACTCCATCGCCTCCTCCTCCAAGGTGAGCCCCCTGCAGCAGGGCCTGAGCCTGCTGAGCACCCCAGCTGCAGCTCCCCCCTGCTGGCACTGAGGGGGTGGCTTTGGTTATCTCAGGCTTGAGCCATCCCAGCTTCCCTGTGGTGCAGTCAGATGCTTCCTGCTCCAACCACTCTCTTTGCTCCTGGACCTTGCTTTCAGGGCTTGGAAGCAAGGTGACATTTGGGGGGGGGGGTCAAAATTCACCCTAAGGTGCTGGCAGCACTAAAGGAAGCTCAGTGCTCCTGCAATCAGTTGGGCACAAGGCAGAAGCCCCATGTAGGTCAGGCTGAGAGGTTTGATGTGCCAGGGGAGGAAGAGCTGTTCCAGTCTTACCTTTGGGGTAAGAGTGTGGCCAGTGCTGGGCTCCCCAGCTCAAGAGAGACAGGGAACTGCTGGAGAGAGTCCAGGGGAGGCTGCAGAGCTGCTGAGGGGCCTGGAGCAGCTCTGGGAGCAGCAAAGGCTGAGAGCCCTGGGGCTGAGAGCCTGCAGAAGAGCAGCCCCAGAGGGCAGCTGAGCAATGCTCAGCAAGAGCTAAAGGAGCTGTGGGGGACAAGAGGCTGGGGCCAGACTCTGCTGAGTGGTGCCCAGGGCCAGGCCAAGGGGCAGCAAGGGGCACAGGGTGGAGCCCAGGAGGTTGGATGTGAAGAGGAGGAGAAAGTTGTTTGTTGTGAGGGTGCTGGAGGCCTGGAGCAGGCTGCCCAGAGAGGTTGTGGAGTGTCCTGGTGTGGAGAGCTTCCAACCCCCCTGGGCATTGTGGTGCTGGGCAAGCTGCTGTGGGTGCCCTGCTGGAGCAGGGCTTGTGCTGGCTGATCTCCAGAGCTCCCTTCCAACCCCTCCCTGCTGGGTCCTGGGCTCAGTGCTGTGCCTCTGGTTTCTCCACCTGTTGGTTATGTTCCCAGGCTCCCAGACCCCCCTCCTGGCAGGCCTGGTTCCCATCTCTGTGCTGATCCCTCTGAAGCTCCTTGTGCCCTGCCTGAGCAGGGCTTGGTCTGGACGATCTCCAGAGGTCTCTTCCAGTCCTATTCCAGCTTCTGGGGTTCTGTGAAGGGTGCTGTCCCCACCCCTCCATGCTGTGCTTATGCTGAACTCCTTGGCATGCCTGAGCAGCAGGGGCTGTGCTCCTGGGGCTCCCTGGCACGGCCGTCCCTCGCCCGCAGGTTCACCCCAACTCCATCCACATCTGCGCCGTGGCCGTGGAGTACGAGACCAAGACCGGCCGGCTCAACAGGGGGGTGGCCACCACCTGGCTGAAGAACAAGGTGCCCAGGGAGAGCGGGAGCAGCTCCCTGGTGCCCAGGGAGAGCGGGAGCAGCTCCCTGGTGCCCATGTACGTCAGGAAGTCGCAGTTCCGCCTGCCCTTCAAGCCCAGCACCGCTGTCATCATGGTGGGGCCCGGCACCGGCATCGCCCCCTTCATCGGCTTCATCCAGGAGCGGGCCTGGCTCAAGCAGCAAGGTGAGGGCCTGGGGCCGGCCTGGGGCTGCAGCTGCTCTGCAGGGCTCTGTGGTGCCTCCAGGCTGCAGCTTCTGCTGCTCCCAGCTAGCCAAAAGCAGAGGTGGGGGAGCAGGGGGAGCGGCAGCCGAGTGGCTCTGCCCAGCACAAGGATGCTTTGTCCTCCTCTTGGCCCCAGAGGCTGTTGGGGAAGGGGAGGCAGATGGACCTGAAGCAGGTCTGACCTCTGCCACCACAGCTCCAAACCCTCTTGCTTTGGAGGTGTGGTGGCAGAGATCAGCACCAGGGTCCTGAATGCTTGGAGGTGTGGTGGCAGAGATCAGCACCAGGGTCCTGAATGCTTGGAGGTGTGGTGGCAGAGATCAGCACCAGGGTCCTGAATGCTTGGAGGTGTGGTGGCAGAGATCTGCACCAGGGTCCTGAATACTTGGAGGTGTGGTGGCAGAGATCAGCACCAGGGTCCTGAATGCTTGGAGGTGTGGTGGCAGAGATCAGCACCAGGGTCCTGAATGCTTGGAGGTGTGGTGGCAGAGATCTGCACCAGGGTCCTGAATACTTGGAGGTGTGGTGGCAGAGATCAGCACCAGGGTCCTGAATGCTTGGAGGTGTGGTGGCAGAGATCAGCACCAGGGTCCTGAATGCTTGGAGGTGTGGTGGCAGAGATCAGCACCAGGGTCCTGAATGCTTGGAGGTGTGGTGGCAGAGATCTGCACCAGGGTCCTGAATACTTGGAGGTGTGGTGGCAGAGATCAGCACCAGGGTCCTGAATGCTTGGAGGTGTGGTGGCAGAGATCAGCACCAGGGTCCTGAATGCTTGGAGGTGTGGTGGCAGAGATCAGAAGCAGGACAGGGTCAGAAGCAGGCCCCTGGCTGTTTGAGGATATGGAAGAGGTCATAACCAGGACAGGGTCAGAACCAGGGTCCTGGATGTTTGGAGATGAGGTGGCAGAGGTCAGAACCAGGACAGGGACAGAACTATGCCCCAGGCTGTCTGGAGATGTGGTGGCAGAGGTCAGAAGCAGGCCCCTGGCTGGCTGGAGGTGTGGTGGCAGAGGTCAGAGGCAGGCCCCTGGCTGGAGGTGTGGTGGCAGAGGTCAGAAGCAGGCCCCTGGCTGGAGGTGTTGGCAGAGGTCAGAAGCAGGCCCCTGGCTGGCTGGAGGTGTGGTGGCAGAGGTCAGAAGCAGGCCCCTGGCTGGAGGTGTTGGCAGAGGTCAGAAGCAGGCCCCTGGCTGGCTGGAGGTGTGGTGGCAGAGGTCAGAAGCAGGCCCCTGGCTGGCTGGAGGTGTGGTGGCAGAGGTCAGAGGCAGGCCCCTGGCTGGCTGGAGGTGTGGTGGCAGAGGTCAGAAGCAGGCCCCTGGCTGGCTGGAGGTGTGGTGGCAGAGGTCAGAAGCAGGCCCCTGGCTGGCTGGAGGTGTGGTGGCAGAGGTCAGAAGCAGGCCCCTGGCTGGCTGGAGGTGTGGTGGCAGAGGTCCCCTGGCTGCCCAGCTCTGACCCCTCTCTGTGGGTGCTGCTGGGAGTCAGGACTCCTCCCGTGAGCAGCAGCAGTGGTGCAGCTGCCCCGGGCAGGGCTGGGGCAGGGGCAGGGCAGGGGCAGGGGCAGGGCTGGGGCAGGGCTGGGGGCAGCTGATGGCTCTGTGTGCCCTGCAGGCAAGGAGGTGGGCGAGACGGTGCTGTACTACGGCTGCCGCCACGAGCGCCAGGACTACCTGTACCGCCAGGAGCTCGCCCGCTTCCAGCAGGAGGGGGTCCTCACCCAGCTCCACGTGGCCTTCTCCAGGGACCAGGCTGAGAAGGTACCACTCAAGTTCCCCAGCCTTCTGCTTACCTTGCCCACAGCCAAAGAGCCCCCGAGGGGCTGCAGCTTGGCGGCCTGGAGCCCCTGGCGTTCGGAGCGGGCGCCTGGCGCCTCCGCGTGGCGGCCCCTGGAGCCACAAGCAGGGCCTTGGCTTCCCTGCCTGGCTGGGGCTTGGTGCTGTGGGGGTCCTGCTCCTCTCTCCTCATGCCCACCTCGTTGTTCCTGCCAGGTTTATGTCCAGCACTTACTGAAGAAGAACAAGGAAAGCATCTGGAAGCTGCTGAACGAGGACAATGCTCACATCTACGTGTGTGGGTAGGTCTGGGGGCAGGGCAGGGGCCCTGGGGACCCTTCCCTGTGCCAAGGAACAGCAGTGGGGCTCCCTTCACCCATCTGTGGCCCCCTGGCGGGGGTTACACTGTCCTTGTTTGAGGGGAGGGCCAGGCAGAGAGGCTGGGGTGAGAGAAGCATCCAGGACTGGGGGCTGAGTGCTGCTCCCAGGGCTCAGCACTGGGCCCAGTTCTCTTTGACATCTTCATCAGTGGTCTGGGTGAGGGGATCCAGGCAGCCCCAGGCAGCTGGCAGATGACACCAAGTTGGGCAGCAGTGTTGAGCTGCTGGAGGCTCTGCAGAGGGACCTGGCCAGGCTGGATCCATGAGCTGAGGCCAGTGGGATGAGGTTCAGCAAGGCCAAGGGCTGGGCCCTGAACTTGGGTCACAACAACCCCAGGAAGGCTCCAGGCTGGGGGCAGAGTGGCTGGAAACAGCCTTGGGGAAAAGGGCCTGGGGGTGCTGGTTGGCAGCAGCTGAAGATGAGCCAGGGGTGCCCAGGTGGCCAAGAAGGTCACCAGCAGCCTGGCCTGGAGCAGCAGTGGTGTGGCCAGCAGGAGCAGGGCAGGGTTCAGTTGGGGCTCTTCACTCCAAGAAGGATGTTGAGGGCTGGAGCAGGTCCAGAGAAGGGCAACCAGGCTGGGGAAGGGTCTGGAGAGCAGGGCTGGGGAGGAGCAGCTGAGGGAGCTGGGGGTGTTCAGCCTGGAGAAGAGGAGGCTGAGGGAGACCTCATTGCTCTCTGCAGCTCCCTGGGAGGGAGTTGAGGTTAGTTCTCTTCCCAAGTGACAGGACCAGAGGAAACAGCCTCAGGTTTTGCCAGGGGAGAGTTAGGTTGGGCATGAGGAACAATTTCTTCCCCTTGAGGGTTGTCCAGGCCTGGCCCAGGCTGCCCAGGGCAGTGGTGGAGTCCCCATGCCTGGAGGGGTTGCAGAGCTGTGGTGCTGAGGGCCATGGTTTGGTGGTGCCCTGGCAGTGCTGGGCTGAGGGCTGGGCTCGGGGCTGGGCTGAGGGCTGGGCTCGGGGCTGGGCTGGGTGCCCCTGCAGGCCTGGTGCCGGCCAGGGGCTGGGTGGGTGCTGGGTGGGTGCTGGGTGGGTGCTGAGCACGGCCGCCCGCAGGGACGCCCGGAACATGGCGCGGGACGTGCAGAACACCTTCTGCGAGATCGTGGCGCAGCTGGGCAGCCTCAGCCAGCCCCAGGCCGTGGGCTGGGCTCAGGGCTGGGCTCGGGGCTGGGCTCAGGGCTGGGCTGGGTGCCCCTGCAGGCCTGGTGCCAGCCAGGGGCTGGGTGCTGGGTGGGTGCTGAGCACGGCCACCCGCAGGGACGCCCGGAACATGGCGCGGGACGTGCAGAACACCTTCTGCGAGATCGTGGCGCAGCTGGGCAGCCTCAGCCAGCCCCAGGCCGTGGGCTGGGCTCGGGGCTGGGCTCAGGGCTGGGCTCAGGGCTGGGCTGGGTGCCCCTGCAGGCCTGGTGGCAGTCAGGGGCTGGGTGGGTGCTGGGTGGGTGCTGGGTGGGTGCTGAGCACGGCCACCCGCAGGGACGCCCGGAACATGGCGCGGGACGTGCAGAACACCTTCTGCGAGATCGTGGCGCAGCTGGGCAGCCTCAGCCAGCCCCAGGCCGTGGGCTGGGCTCGGGGCTGGGCTCAGGGCTGGGCTCAGGGCTGGGCTGGGTGCCCCTGCAGGCCTGGTGGCAGTCAGGGGCTGGGTGGGTGCTGGGTGGGTGCTGGGTGGGTGCTGAGCACGGCCACCCGCAGGGACGCCCGGAACATGGCGCGGGACGTGCAGAACACCTTCTGCGAGATCGTGGCGCAGCTGGGCAGCCTCAGCCAGCCCCAGGCCGTGGACTACGTCAAGAAGCTGATGACCAAGGGCCGCTACTCCCAGGACGTCTGGAGCTAGGGCCGGGGCCGGCAGGGCAGAGGGCCCCTGGCAGCGCAGCGCCCGCCCGGCCCCGGCCTCGCTCCCCACCCCCCCTGGGCCGCCGCAGCCCCGGGCGGCCTCTGGACCCTCAGCTGTGCAAGGGCCTGAGAGGGGCAGGGGGGTAGGGGCCGGGAGCGTTGGTGCCTCTGGCACCCCAGGGAGCCCCTCCTGGCACCCCAGGGAGCCCCTCCTTGGCACCAGCATTTGCCTTGAGGCCAGGGCCAGAGCTGCTGTGTGCTGGGTGGTGCCAGGGGCAGCCCTGGGGTCTCTCCCTGCACACAAGGCTGTGCCTTAGCCCCCGGGCTGGAGCCCACCCTGGCCTGGGGCCAGCCAGGGAGGGGAGGAGCCAGCAGCCCCCCAGCACTGTGGGTTTGGAGTGAGGGCATGGTGGGGGCTGCCCTGGCCTCCCTCACACCCTGTGTGCCCTTTGGCTAAGGGGCACAGAGCTGCCTTGTGCCACCAGCACCCCACAGCCCTCCCCCCCCTCCTGTCCCCCCTGCCCACCTCTGCTGCAGGGCCTCTCTGCCCTCCAGAAGAGCCCTGTGCTGGGGGGGGGCCCTGCCCCCTCCCTGGGGGTGCTTGCAGCTGGCAGCCCCTGTGCCCAGCCCCTGCCCACACTCTCTGCTCTGTGTTTTTTTAAATACTGTTTTTATTTCAGCCTCTTTGTGATCCAGTCCTGGGGGGGAGCTCAGCCCCCTGCAGCCTCCCCCCGACTGTAAATTATTTAAATACACTTTGCCCTTGGAGTACAGAAAGTGGCTCTGCTGTGCCCTCCTTCCTGCCCTGGCTGCTGCCTGGCAGGCAGCCCTGGCCCTGGGCTGAGCCCTGCCAGGGCAGCAGGGGAGAGATGGCTCTGGCCTGGGGCACAGAAGCACAGAATGAGTCCAACCCCCCTGCCAGAGCAGGGGCACCCAGGGCAGCTCACCCAGGCACCCTCCAGAGGCCTTTGCAGCGGTCTCCAGAGCAGGACACTCCACAACCTCTCTGGGCAGCCTGCTCCAGGCCTCCAGCACCCTCACAACAAAGAAGTTTATCCTCAGACGTTGAGGTGGAACCTCCTGGGTGCCAGCTTGTGCCCCTTGTTCCCTGTCCCATGACTGGCACCACCCAAAAGAGCCTGGCCCCTTCCTCTTGGCACCCTCCCTCAGCTGCTTACCATGCTGAGGTTCCCCCTCAGCCTCCTCTCACAGCTCAGCAGCCCCAGGGCTCTCTTTCCTCCTGGGAGAGAGTTCCTGGTGGTGGTAGAGAGCTGCTGCTGCCCTGCTCTGCAGGCACACTGGGGGCTGCTGGGCTCTGCTTGCCTCACTGCTGGCCCAAGCTCTGGCCACAGCCTGTGCCAGGGGGCTGTGCTTGCCAGGGGGCTGTGCTTGCCAGGGGGCGCCAAGGGAGGGAGCTCACAGCTCTGCCTTTCCCCCCCTGCCCTGCTGTGAGGCACTGAGAGGGCTCTTGCCCCTCCCTGGCACTGCCAGCTGAGCCAAACCAGAGAGCAGAGCAGGCTCTGGCAGCACCCCGGGCCCGAGGCAGCACTCCCCTTTGTGTCCAGAGGTGCAAGCCCAGGCCCTGTGCAGCCCCAGGGGGAAGCCCAGCTCGGGCTCCTGCTGCTCCTGCCCCTCTGTGCCACAGCTCCTCAGCCCCTGTGCCTCGAAGGCTGAGCAGGAGCCGAGCTGAGAGGCAGCACAGCCTGCAGCTGCCCAGGGGGGGCTGGGGGGCAGCCAGGGAAGCCGCTGCTCACAGCCCAGGGGTTCTGAGGGCCTCTCTCTGCCTTCACCACCCTGGCTGCAGGGCTGGGGAGAGCCTTGACCTCCCCAGGAGCTGTGTGAGGAACCCATCCCAGCAGAGGGCTGCAGGAAGGGGAGCAGCTGCCCCCTGCTCTGCTGCAGGAGGGGGGCAGAGGGGCCGGGGGGGCCGCAGGGCGCTCCTGACCGCAGGTGAGTGACTCAGGCACGGCTCCAGCACCATCAGCACTGCCAACAGCTCTATTTGTGCGCCGGCCCGGCCCCGGGGCGGCGGAGTCCGGACGGCACCGAGGGGCCAGGAGGTGGAGCCGGGGCAGAGCAAGTCCTGGGCCCCAGCCTGCCCCCTTCAGCTCTGCTTGGAGTCCTTCTTGTCCTGGAGCTTCTGGTGCACCACACGCAGCGTGGTGAAGAAGTTCCCCAGGAAGAGGATGAGGAAGGAGAGGCCACACATCAGGACCTGGGGGAGCCACACAGGCAGCAGTCAGAAGGAGGGAGCTGGCTGGGGGGCAGCCCCCTCCCCCCGGGGCAGCTGCCTGGGCCCCCCCAGCCCTTACCTGCCACTCCTTGCACTCGGGGTGCTGCAGCATGTTGAAGAGGGTGAGGGCATTGTAGAGCTGCCAGAACTGCAGGAGAGAGGGAAGGGGAGGGGGAGGGGATGGCCTCCAGGGCTGGGGCTCAGCCAGCTGCCCCCCCAGCCCCAAACCCCCTGCAGAGCCCCTGTGAGGCCAGGGTGCAGTGGAACCCCCCACAGGCATGGGGGCAGAGGGACCCCGGTGGGGACATCTCCCCCTCCTTGCCCCCTGCTGGAGGCCAGCAGCCAGGAGGATGCCTCAGCCCAGCCTGCTGCTGCTGGCCCTGGCCTCGCTGAGCTGCCCGAGGCTGCGGGGAGCTGCAGCCCTGGCAGGGCTCTGGGTGCCAACCTCTCACCTGAGCCCTTGGCAGAACCCCAGCAGCACCCCTAGGGCTTCCCCAGCAAGCTGTGGGGGAGGCAGGTGGAGGGGAGGCAGCAGCCCAGCGCTGCTCACCACATTCCCTGCCCCTGGCATCTGCCAGCTGGCCACAGCAGCCTGGGTGCTGCCCTGGCTGCCTGCCGCTGCCCCCGGCCGCTGCCCCCGGGCTCGGCGCACACTCACGTGCCCAAAGAAGAGGAAGGGCAGCAGGAAGGTCAGGCCTCTCCACATCCAGGACTGGAAGCCCTCTGCAAGGCAGGAAGGTCTGCGTGAGCCCCCCAGAAGTGCTGCCTGGGGCCAGCCCCTGAGGCTGTGGAGGGAGGGTCAGTGGCCACCCTGTGCCTGGCCAAGTCCTGGCCTGGCTAACACAGCCCTGCTGGGGGCACAGGGGCTGGGCAGGGACCCCCAGGGCTCCCCTGGCCGGGGCAGGCACCCCCCCAGGGCTCCCCTGGCTGGGGCAGGGATTCCCCCCCAGGGCTCCCCTGGCCGGGGCAGGCATCCCCCCAGGGCTCCCCTGGCTGGGGCAGGGATTCCCCCCCAGGGCTCCCCTGGCTGGGGCAGGCACCCCCCAGGGCTCCCCTGGCCGGGGCAGGCACACCCCCAGGGCTCCCCTGGCTGGGGCAGGCACACCCCCAGGGCTCCCCTGGCCGGGGCAGGGATTCCCCCCCAGGGCTCCCCTGGCCGGGGCAGGCACACCCCCAGGGCTCCCCTGGCCGGGGCAGGCACACCCCCAGGGCTCCCCTGGCCGGGGCAGGCACACCCCCAGGGCTCCCCTGGCCGGGGCAGGCACACCCCCAGGGCTCCCCTGGCTGGGGCAGGCACACCCCCAGGGCTCCCCTGGCCGGGGCAGGCACACCCCCAGGGCTCCCCTGGCTGGGGCAGGCACCCCCTGGGGCTCTCCTGGCCGAGGCCTCTGGATGAAGCTCTGGTGGAGCTGCCCTCCCCCATAGCCACTGCCCCCCAGCGCTCAGTGTCAGAGGGGCTGGCGAGGTGGCAGCCCACAGGTCCCTGGGGAGATGTCCCAGCTGCAGGAGCTCCCTGCAGGAAGCTCAGGTGCCAGGAGCCACCTCCATGGCTACCCTGCAGCCCAAGGGAGCCAGCTGGGGGCTGGGGGTGGGGAAGCCCCCAGGGGAGCAGGTGGAGGCCATTCAGCCTAAAGGCTGCCGCTGCCCTGCCAGCTGCTCCTGGGGGCTCTGCCTTTGCAGCTGCCACCCACAAACCGCAGCCAGAGCCCCCCTCAGAGCACCAAGTGCTGTGAGAGCTGCCAGGGGGGGCAGGCAGCAGCCTGCAGGGGGGCTGGCAGCAGGCCCTGGGGGCAGGCAGAGGCTTACCCACGGTCAGGTCCATGTTGTGCCTCTCGCCCAGCGCCCGCAGCCGGTACAGACAGCCGCTCTGGTAGTAGTACTGCAGGAACTGCACCAAGCCTGCAGGGACAGGGCTCTGCTCACCACCAGCAGCAGCTCACCCCCCCCTGGCCTGCCCTGGAAGGGACCTTCAACATCAGCCAGTTCCAAACCAACCCCCTCCCCTGCCATGGGCAGGGACAGCTCCCACCAGCACAGCTTGCTCAGGGCCTCAGCCAGCCTGGCCCTGAACACTTGCAGGGGGGAGGACATCCACAAGCTCCCTGGGCAACCTCAGGTTGCCCAGGGAGCTTGTGGATGTCCTCCTCCCTGCAGATGTTCAGCCCCAGAAGGCCTCACTCTCAACAATCTCTTCCTCATCTCCACTCTCAGTCTCCCCTCTCCCAGTTCCTCACCCTGGCACTCCCAGCCCTTGGCCAAAGTCCCTCCCCAGCTCTCCTGGAGCCTTTCAGCTACTGGAAGGTTGCTCTGAGGTCTCCCTGGAGCCTTCTCCAGGTTCAACAGCACCAACTCTCCCAGCCTGGCCCCACAGGGGAGGTTCTGCAGCCCTCTGAGCATCTCTGTGGCCTCCTCTGGAGCCTCTCCAGCAGCTCCAGGTCCTTCTTGTGCTGCAGTGCTGCAGGTGGGGGCTGAGCAGAGCAGAGCAGAGGGGCAGAATCCCCTCCCTGTGCTGCTCTCTCCCTGCAGCTCAGCACTCAGCTGGCTCTGGGCTGCCAGGGACCACTGCTGGCTCCTGGGGAGTTTGTCACCACCTGACCCCCCCCAAGGCCTTCTCCTGCAGGCTGCTCTGGAGCCACTCCTCACCCAGCCTGGATTTGTGCTGGGGATTGCCCTGAGCCAGCAGCAGGACCTTGCCCTTGGTATCTCCTCCTGCCCAGGCACCATCCCCTGCCCCAGCATCAGCTCTGAGGTGAGTGCACAGGAAGCCCATCCCAGGGCCAGGGCAGAGGCCAAGGGGAAGCCCAGGAGAGCTGTGAGCAGCTGCAGAAGGCTCTGCAGGTGTCCCAGAGCCACAGGGACCTCCACGCAGCCATGGCCCCAGCAGCACTCACTCTGGTACATGGAGAAGGAGAGGAACTGGTTCCTGAACATCTGGTACATCAGTCCATCCGGCCTGGGGAGAGAGGCAGCTGGCTGGGGGGGTGTGGGGCTGGCAGCCAGCCCTGCCTGCCCCCCTGGGCACCACTGCCCCACCCCAGCTGCCCCCAGGCAGAGGGCTGAGCTGGTCCAGAACTGCAAGGCAGGAGGTGGTGGTTGACAGACTGCCAGGGCTTGGAGGGGACCTCCAGAGCCCCTCCAGTCCATCCCCCCTGCAGAGCAGGAGCCCTGAGGGCAGGTCCCACAGGAAGGTGTCCAGGCAGGGTTGGAAGCTCTCCACACCAGGAGACTCCACAGCCCCTCTGGGCAGCCTGCTCCAGGCCTCCAGCAGCCTCACAGGGAAGAAGCTTTTCCTCCTGTTGAGGTGGAACTTCCTGGGACTGAGTTTGTGTCCCCTGCCCCTCACCCTCCCCCTGGCAGGAGCCTGGTTGCATCCTCCTGGCAGCCACCCTGCAGGCACCTGGAGGCATTCACAGGGTTCCCCTCTCAGCCTGCCCAGCCCAGGGACCCTGCCTGCTGGGCTGGAGAGGAAGGTGTGGAGCCCCCAGCGTCCCCAGAGCAGGACCATGGCCATGGAGCAGGGCAGTGAGGGCCTCTCAGCCCGAGCTGGCCCCAGCCCCGGGGGCCCTGCAGCCCAGGAGGCAGAGCTGCAGACTCACCAGGTCAGCAGGACCCCGGAGAGGAAGGTGGAGACGTAGTGATGGAACACCCACCAGCCCTTGATCCTGCAGGGCAGACACACAGCCTCCTCAGCCTGGGCCCAGGCCCAGGGAGGCAGCAGCAGGGCAGAGCCCAGCACCAGTCCCCGCCAGCCCCCAGGCAAGGGGAGGAGCAGGGCTGGGCAGGAACCTGCTGAGCCTGGAGCGGGAGCCAGCAGCTCTGGCCAGGGGCTGGGGCTCTCCCAGCTGCTGCTACACCCTCCCCCTCCCCTCCCCACCTCCCCTCCCCACCCTCCCCACCTCCCCACCCTCCCCCTCCACCTCCCCTCCCCACCCTCCCCCTCCACTTTGCCTCTCCACCCTTCCTCCCCACCCTCCCTCCCCACCTTCCCCTTTCCATCCTCCTTCTCCACCCTACCCCTCCCCACTTCACCTTCCTCTCACCACCCTCCCTCTCCACCTTCCCTTTCCATCCTCCCTCTCCACCTTCCCTTTCCACCCTCCCTCTCCACCTTCCCTTTCCACCCTCCCTCTCCACTTCCCCTCTTCACCTTCCCTTTCCCCCCTCCCTTTCCCCCCTCCCTTTCCCCCCCTCCCTTTCCCCCCTCCCTCTCCACCCCTGCAGAGTTTGCTCCTGCCCCGTGCTGCAGCTCAGTGCCAGGCTTTGAGGGGGAGGGAGCTGCTGCCCTGGGGAGCTGTGGGGTGGTGCCAGGGCAGGCCCTGGGCACTGTGCCCCCCTGCCTGTGCCCAGGGCTCACTTGGAGCCGTTGTTGATGAGGATGCTCTCCCGGATGGTGAGGGTGCAGTAGTACCACACCAGCAGGAAGTTGAAGACAGCATCTGTCACCCTGGGGGCAGGCAGAGGCAGCTGTGAGGGTGGCAGCACAGCCACTGCCCCTGTGCTGAGGGCACAGGCACCAAGGGAGCCACTGCTGCAGGATGGCCACACAGCAGCCTGGCTCCCCCAGCACCCCCCCAGGCCACGGCCGGCAGCCACAGAAGCCTCCCTCGCCCCCAGGGCAGTGCCCACACCGTGTGCCAGCAGCTCCTGCCCAGCTCAGCAGCTTCCAGCATGGGCAAAGCAGGACACAGGAAGCCTGGGGGGAGATCCCTGCCTGGTCCCCAAGCCAGACTCACCTGGAGTTGAAGAGGAACCGACAGGAGAAGGAGACAATAAGTAAGATGATGGTGAGGTAGAGCTTGAACTTCTCATACTCATCCTTGTATGCAAACCTGCAGGGGGGCACAGGGACAGCCCTGCAGCAAGGAGGCTGCTGGGGGCTGTCCTGTCCCACCCAGCTGCACACCAGTGGCACTGGGAGCCTCTGGGGCAAGGCTGTGAGAGCTGGGCTTGGGCAGCCTGCAGAGAAGGCTCCAGGGAGAGCTTCTGGTGGCCTTGCAGTGCCTCAAGGGGAGATCAGAGAGCTGGGGACAGACTTCTGAGCAGGGCCTGCTGGGCCAGGCCAAGGGGGGATGGTTTGAAGTGCAAGAGGGAGCTTGAGAGTGGAGAGGAGGAGAAATGTTTGGTGCTGAGGGTGGGGAGAGCCTGGCCCAGGCTGCCCAGAGAGCTGCCCCATGGCTGGCAGCAGTGCAGGGCAGGATGTGTGGGGCTGGGAGCAGCCTGCTGGGGGTGGGGATGTCCCTGGGGGCTGCAGGGGGGGTTGGACTGGGTGAGCTTTGCAGCTCCCTTCCCTCTGGAAGCAGTCTGGGCTTCCATGGCCAAGAAAAACTTGCAGCCCTGAGTGTTTCTGAGGGGCCAGCACCAGGCTGCTGCCACCCAGGGGTGACAGCTTCAAGGGACTCCAGCCCATGCCAGCCTGGGCAGCATGGAGCCTGCTCAGCCCTCCCAAGGCAGGAGCTGAGGGGGGAAGTTCTGCATGGGCACGGAGGAGCCCTCGTGGGCCACAGCCAGCCCAGAGGAGAGACTGCCAGGGGCTGTAAGCCTGCAGCTGCTGAAGGCCCTGCCCCAGGGGGAGCCTGCACAGGCAGCCCCTGCAGCTGCTCAGGGTGCAGCCCAGCCCGGGGGCAGGGGGCAAGGTGGAGGTCTGGGCTGGACCTGGGACCAGGAAGGGACACCCTGGGAAGGGAACCTGTGGCAGGAAGCTGGCAGCAGCCCTGGGGCAGCTGCTGGGGGGGAGCAGGGGGAGGCAGGGGGTGGCTGGGAGTGGCAAGAGGGGGGCAGGAGGGAGGCAGAGGGAGGGCAGGGGAGATGGGGGGGGGGAGGAGAGGGGGGCAGGAGGAAGGGGAAGGCAGGGGGAGGCTGGGGGTGGGGTGGGGGAGGGCAGGGGGAGGCCATACTTGGCCTGCTGGCTGAGCAGGGTGACGTTCACGTTCCCCAGCACCAGACTCAGGGGGGAGGCAGGGGGAGGGCAGGGGGAGGGCAGGGGGAGGCAGGGGGAGGCCATACTTGGCCTGCTGGCTGAGCAGGGTGACGTTCACGTTCCCCAGCACCAGACTCAAGGGGGAGGCAGGGGAGAGGGCAGGGGGATGCAGGGGGAGGCAGGGGGAGGCCATACTTGGCCTGCTGGCTGAGCAGGGTGACGTTCACGTTCCCCAGCACCAGACTCAGGTACAGCCTGCAGAGAGAGCACAGCAGTCAGGGCCTGGCGGGCAGCTGGCACAGGGGCTGGGCACAGCTGTGCCCTTCTCCTGCCCCTGCCAAGGCTGGGAAGGAGCCCCCAGCTGCTTCCCAGCCCGGGCTGGCGGGCAGTGTGACTGGCACCGCTGGCACCTGCTCCAGAGGGCAGGGACAGGAGCGCTGCCCGCCGGCCCCGCGGGCAGCGGGGGGGCTCTGCAGGGCTCCCTGCCAGGCACAGCCACCCTGGCAGGGCAGCAGAAGGACAGCAGCAGGCAGAGAGGGGAAGCAGGGCAGCAGAGGCTCGGCCTGGCTCCCGCCCAGGCGTCCCTCTGTGCCAGGGTGAGGGCAGGCTACAGGCCCGGGGACACGGCGGGGGGCTGCAGCTGGCAGCCAGGTGCCCCTTACCCATTCTTCTTTGGCAGGTAGGCCTCCATCTCAAAGAACACGTTCTGCCTCTCCTTGATCAGGCTCTGGGTCTCCCTGAGGGACTCCTCCTGCTCAGGGCTCCCCTGCCCTTTGCACCTGGAGGGGACAAGGAGGCGCTGGCATCGGCAGGGGCCTGTCGCACAGCCAGCCCCTGCTGGCACCCCGGGCGTGGGCAAGGGCACCCCAAGGGCTGGGACTGGAGGCCAGGCCAGGACCCCACCTGCTGGGCCAGGCTGGCAGTGAGGGGAGGTGAGGAGGGATGAGGCTGCTCAGCACTGAGGAAGGACAAAGGGAGCTCTGTGCAGGAGGGGCACAAGTGACCTGCAGGGCCCTGAGCAGGGCACAGGGCAGGGCAGAGGAGAGGGAAGCTGGGGCAGTGCAGACCTCCACTTTGGCACCAGTCACAAGGTTTGTGTTAGAGACAGAGCCCTGAGGTGAGCTCCACCACCCTGCCCTGTCCCCAGCCCCTGCAGGCTGTCACTCACTTGTGGAGGGACAAGGACAGCTCCTTCAGCCTCTTCTTCTGCCGTGCAATGGAGCTGGAGATCCCATCCTGGAGCTTGGTTAACTCCTCCAGCTTCTGCTTGTAGAGCTTGTGATTGTCCTGGGGAGCAGAGACCAGCCTGGCCCCAGCTGCCCACCCAGCCCTGTCCCTGACTGCACCTGCCCAGCAGCCAGGCAGGACAGCAGCTGGCTGCAGCAGGCCACAGCTGGCTGCAGCAGGCCACTGGCTGCAGCTGCCCTGCTTCCAGCAGGGGAGAAGCAGCTGGGGGGATGCAGCCCCGGGGCCTGCCCTCACAGCTGCCTCCTGCCTCAGCCCCCTCCAGCTGCAGGCTCTGAAAGTCCACATGGCCCCAGGCCAGGGATGCTCCTGGGGTTGGGAACCACTGACCATGGCAGAGGGCCTCAGGACCCAGCAGGGAGAGGCTGGAAGGGAGCTCTGGGGATCATCCAGTCCAACCCCCTGCTCCAGCAGGGCACCCACAGCAGCTTGCCCAGCACCACAATGCCCAGGGGGGGTTGGAAGCTCTCCACACCAGGACACTCCATAACCTCTCTGGGCAGCCTGCTCCAGGCCTCCAGCACCCTCACATCAAACAACTTTCTCCTCCTCTTCACATCCAACCTCCTGGGCTCCACTCTGTGCCCCTTGCTGCCCCTTGGCCTGGCCCTGGGCACCACTCAGCAGAGTCTGGCCCCAGCCTCTTGCCCCCCACAGCTCCTTGAGCTCTTGCTGAGCATTGCTCAGCTGCCCTCTGGGGCTGCTCTTCTGCAGGCTCTCAGCCCCAGGGCTCTCAGCCTCTGCTGCTCCCAGAGCTGCTCCAGGCCCCTCAGCAGCTCTGCAGCCTCCCCTGGGCTCTCTCCAGCAGTTCTCTGTCTCTCTGAACTGGGGAGCCCAGAACTGGACCCAGCACTCCAGATGTGGCCTGGCTGGGGCAGAGCAGATGGCAAACACTGAGGAAAAGCTGTTGCTGGGGCCAGGGCTACAGCTGAGGGCCAAGGCCATGCAGGAGCAGCGGCTCTGACTGCTGGGACAGGCGAAGCTCTCTCTGCCTGCAGCACCTGCCCCTGGTGGCTCTGGGGCTCCATCCTGAGCCCCCCAGGGAGCTGGCTGCAGAGGCTGAGCCTGCAGCAGTGCCCCAGCTGGGCAAGGGGAGATGCCACTCTTGTGCCATGAGGACGGGCAAGAGAGCCTCTGGGGTGCCTCTTGCTTGTGCAGCCTCAGCTCAGCCAGGGGCAGCCCCAGGGCCTCCTCCCCGGGGAGGCTGCTTGCAGCAACCCTTGGCCCAGGCCATGGTGCAGGTGAGCCAGAGCCTCCTCAACCCTTATCAAGCTCTTTATCAGCAGCTCTCAGCTGCTCCCCAAGGAGAAAGGTGAAACCCAGATGCAGAGGAGGGAGACAGCTTCTGCCCCCGGTGCCAGGCAGCTGCAGGGCAGGAAAGGGGCCCGGAGTGCCCTGGCTGCCCTGGCAGGGATTTGTGGCCCTGCACTCTCCAGGTGATTCCCTGGGTGAGCCCTGGAGTCATGCCAGGGCCTGAGCAGCAGCTGGGTGCCAGCCTGGGCGAGAGGCAAAGGGCAGGGATGGCAGCGTGTGGCTGCCCACAGGGTTCAGGGCAGGCCACCCCACACGTCCCCCCAGGGCTGTGGAGCAAGAGGAGGTTTCTCAAAGCCTCCCTTGCCCCAGATCCGGGCACAGCTGCGATGTGGCTGCAACACCCCCGGCGCTGCCCTGCTCCCGGGGGCACGGAGGGGGAAAGGGAACTGCTGCAGGCAGATCCCAGCCGCAGCTGCAGAGGCTTGGCCAACCTCCCCCCGGGCTGACCCCGCCGTGAGCTGAACCCTGCCCACTCCTTCCCCGCTCTGGGGATTACACAGAGCGAGTGGAAGCTCCTCCAGCACCAGCCACCTCCCCAGCACTGAGCCCCCAGTGGGTGCCAGGGCACCGGGGCAAGGGTGCCCAGGGTGCAGAGGGGCAGGTGGCCAGGGCAGGGCACCCCAGTTCCCGGCTGCCCGCGCTGCCAGGCTGGCTTAGAGCTGCCTGGCACTGGGCTGAGAGGAGCGATAAAGGAGGGCAAAGAAGCATCTGCGGACCCTGTGCCAGGCCGGGCCGTGCCAGGCACCCTCTGCCCGAGGTGACACCTCCGTGTCACCTCCGCCGCCACGGGCAAGCCGGCGGCAGGCCGGCTACGGGCTGAGCCAGCCCCGGAGGGCCCCGCCGAGCCCCGCGCCCAGGCGCAGCTCCCCGGCGGCGCCCGGCGCTGCCCCGGCAGCCTCTGCCGTGAGCCGTGCCCGGGGCGCAGCGGGCAGAGCGCCGGGCTCCGGCCGGGGACAGCCAGGCGCGGCGGCGGGGGCCGCGGTCAGCCGCCGCCCGGCGGACGTTAGCGGCCGGCGGCTCCCCGGTACCTGGATGCGCTGGAAGCCGTCCTGCAGCTCCTCCCACTCCCGCAGGCACTCGGCGGCGGAGCTGCCGCCGGCCATGGCGGCGATGGCGGCGGGGACGGCCCGGACCGGCTGGCGGCGAGGGGCGGCCGCCGCCTCCCGCCCGCTTCCGGCACGGCCCGGCGGGGGCGGGGCGCTCCGGGCCCCGCGCGGCGGCGGCGGAGCGGAGCGGGACGGGGCGGGGCGGGGCGGCCGCTGGGGGCTCCCCGGGCACCGGGCGGGGCTCGGCCCGGAACCACCCACGGCAGGGCTGGGGCTGGCGGGGCCGGGGTGCGCCCAGCCGGTTGCGAAACGGGAAAGCCCCAAAGGAGAGAGCCGCGGAGGGCCCGGGAGACCTTGGAGAGCGCCGAGCCCAGCCCGGAACCCAGCGCTGAACCCAGCACCGAACCCAGCACTAAACCCAGCCCGGAACCCAGCGCTGAACGCAGCACTAAACCCAGCCCGGAACCCAGCGCTGAACCCAGCCCTGAACCCAGCGCTGAACCCAGCCCTGAACCCAGCACTAAACCCAGCCCGGAACCCAGCGCTGAACCCAGCACTAAACCCAGCACTAAACCCAGCACTGAACCCAGCCCTGAACCCAGCCCGGAACCCAGCCCTGAACCCAGCCCTGAACCCAGCACTAAACCCAGCCCTGAACCCAGCCCTGAACCCAGCACTGAACCCAGCCCTGAACCCAGCACTAAACCCAGCCCTGAACCCAGCGCTGAACCCAGCCCGGAACCCAGCCCGGAACCCAGCCCTGAACCCAGCCCTGAACCCAGCCCTGAACCCAGCACTAAACCCAGCCCTGAACCCAGTGCTGAACCCAGCCCTGAACCCAGCCCTGAACCCAGCCCTGAACCCAGCACTGAACCCAGCCCTGAACCCAGCACTGAACCCAGCCCTGAACCCAGCCCTGAACCCAGTGCTGAACCCAGCACTGAACCCAGCATTGAACCCAGCGTTGAACCCAGCACTAAACCCAGCCCTGAACCCAGCATTGAACCCAGCACTAAACCCAGCCCTGAACCCAGCATTGAACCCAGCACTAAACCCAGCCCTGAACCCAGCATTGAACCCAGCGCTGAACCCAGCACTAAACCCAGCCCTGAACCCAGCACTAAACCCAGCCCTGAACCCAGCACTGAACCCAGCATTGAACCCAGCACTAAACCCAGCCCTGAACCCAGCATTGAACCCAGCATTGAACCCAGCACTAAACCCAGTCCTGAACCCAGCACTATAAGCGGAACTAAACCCAGCCCGGAACCCAGCGCTGAACCCAGCACTAAACCCAGCCCGGAACCCAGCATTGAACCCAGCACTGAACCCAGCACTAAACCCATCCTGGAACCCAGCCCTGCCAGGGCTCCACTCAGCCCTGGCCCTCAGCACCACATCTGCACAGCTCTGAAGCCCCTCCAGGCATGGAGACTCCAGCACAGAGCACAGAATTAAGCAGGTTGGGAAAGACCTTGGAGATCATCAACCTCTCACCCAGCACCATCTGATCAACTCAACCATGGCACCGAGGGTCTCATCCAGGCTCTTCCTAAACACCTCCAGGGATGGGGACTCCACCACCTCCCTGGGCAGCACATCCCAAGGGCCAATCTCTCTTGCTGGGAAGAATTTCTTCCTCACACCCAGACTGAACCTCCTCTGGCACAGCCTGAGACTGTGTCCTGGTCCTGCCAGGCCTTGACAACCCTATGGGGAAGAAATTGTTCCTCATGCCCAACCTAAACCTCCCCTGGGGCAGCCTGAGGTCATTTCTTCTTGGCCTGGTGCTTTTTTGGCAAAGGGCTTTGTGAGGGCAGGGACCTGCTGGAGAGGGGAGCAGGAGGCCACAGCAGTGCTGGCAGGGCTGGAAGCCCTCTGCTGGGAGCCAGGCTGAGAGAGTTGGCCTTGGGCAGCCTGGAGAGGAGAAGGCTCCAGGGAGAGCTTCTGGTGGCCTTGCAGTGCCTCAAGGGGAGATCAGAGAGCTGGGCACAGACTTCTGAGCAGGGCCTGCTGGGCCAGGCCAAGGGGAGATGGTTTGAAGTGCAAGAGGGAGCTTGAGAGTGGAGAGGAGGAGAAATGCTGAGGGTGGGGAGAGCCTGGCCCAGGCTGCCCAGAGAGCTGCCCCATGGCTGGCAGCAGTGCAGGGCAGGTTGTGTGGGGCTGGGAGCAGCCTGCTGGGGTTGGGGATCTGACTGCAGGGGGTTGGACTGGGTAGCCTTGAGGGGTCCCTCCCCACCCAACCCAGCCTGGGATTCTGTGATTCTGATTGTACCTAATGAGCAGAGCCCAACCCCCCCCCCTGGCTCCAGCCTCCTCTCAGGGAGCTGCAGAGAGCAAGGAGGTCTCCCTCAGCCTCCTCTCCTCCAGGCTCAACACCCCCAGCTCCCTCAGCTGCTCCTCCCCAGCCCTGCTCTCCAGACCCTTCCCCACCTCCATTGCCCTTCTCTGGAGATGCTGCAGCCCCTCATGGAGCAGTGCTGCCCTGCTGTGAAGGATCAGGGGACAGACCAGAGGTTCATCACCACTGCAGGCCCCACAGACAGCCCCCTCGTGTGTGTCCTGCTGCAGCTGCCCCTCTGGAGAGCCCCGAGGGGAGCAGAGCACAGAGCATGGCCCCATCCTGCCCCCCACAGCCTCCCTGCCTCCCCCATCCCCTGTCACAGCCACTGCTGCCCCAAGGCTGGCCCAGCATGGAGCACAGGGACAGCCCAGGAGCGTTTCCTGTGGTGGTTTATTCCGTGCTGACCATGGGAAGAGGTCCCAGCCTGGCAGGAGAGCACAGGACTGAGTCACACAGCAGGGCTGAGGGATGCTGCTGAGCCATGCTGAGAGGGTTGGCTCTGGCAGAAGGTGGCCCACAGGAAGGCTTTGGGAGGCCAAGTCCTGGCTGTGGGCAGCTGAGAAGCACCCAGAGAGTGCAGGGCCAAGGCCTCCCCAGGCTGACGCCTGCAGCACAGAGCAGATCCCAGCTGGCTCCAAAGCTTGACCCACATGGAGCTCAGGAGGAAGCTGCTCTCATGTAAGATCTCTTCTCAAGGAACCTGCCCCCAGGTGCTGGCAGAAAGCAGGGCCAGGAAGCACTGCTCCTGGCTGGGTGCTCTGGCTGGGTGCTCTCTGGGCTGGGTGCTCTCTGGGCTGGGTGCTCTGGCTGGGTGCTCTCCAGGCTGGGTGCTCTCCAGGCTGGGTGCTCTCCTGGCTGGGTGCTCTCTGGGCTGGGTGCTCTGGCTGGGTGCTCTCTGGGCTGGGTGCTCTGGCTGGGTTCTCTCTGGGCTGGGTGCTCTCTGGGCTGGGTGCTCTGGCTGGGTGCTCTCTGGGCTGGGTGCTCTGGCTGGGTTCTCTCTGGGCTGTGTGCTCTCTGGGCTGGGTGCTCTCTGGGCTGGGTGCTCTGGCTGGGTTCTCTGTGGGCTGGGTGCTCTCTGGGCTGGGTGCTCTGGCTGGGTTCTCTGTGGGCTGGGTGCTCTCTGGGCTGGGTGCTCTGGCTGGGTTCTCTCTGGGCTGGGTTCTCTCTGGGCTGGGTGCTCTCTGGGCTGGGTGCTCTCTGGGCTGGGTGCTCTGGCTGGGTTCTCTGTGGGCTGGGTGCTCTCTGGGCTGGGTGCTCTCTGGGCTGGGTGCTCTGGCTGGGTTCTCTCTGGGCTGGGTGCTCTCCAGGCTGGGTGCTCTCTGGGCTGGGTGCTCTCTGGGCTGGGTGCTCTGGCTGGGTTCTCTCTGGGCTGGGTGCTCTCCAGGCTGGGTTCTCTCTGGGCTGGGTGCTCTCTGGGCTGGGTGCTCTGGCTGGGTGCTCTCTGGGCTGGGTGCTCTGGCTGGGTTCTCTCTGGGCTGGGTGCTCTCTGGGCTGGGTGCTCTCCAGGCTGGGTGCTCTGGCTGGGTTCTCTGTGGGCTGGGTGCTCTCTGGGCTGGGTGCTCTGGCTGGGTTCTCTCTGGGCTGGGTGCTCTCTGGGCTGGGTGCTCTCCAGGCTGGGTGCTCTCCAGGCTGGGTGCTCTCCGGGCTGGGTGCTCTCCAGGCTGGGTGCTCTCCTGGCTGGGTTCTCTCTGGGCTGGGTTCTCTCTGGGCTGGGTGCTCTCCTGGCTGGGTGCTCTCCGGGCTGGGTGCTCTCCAGGCTGGGTGCTCTCCTGGCTGGGTGCTCTCTGGGCTGGGTGCTCTCCTGGCTGGGTGCTCTCCTGGCTGGGTGCTCTCCTGGCTGGGTTCTCTCTGGGCTGGGTTCTCTCCGGGCTGGGTGCTCTGGCTGGGGCTGTGTGCTCTCTGGGCTGGGTGCTCTGGCTGGGGCTGTGTGCTCTCCTGGCTGGGTGTTCTCTGGGCTGGGTGCTCTGGCTGGGGCTGTGTGCTCTCCTGGCTGGGTGCTCTCCGGGCTGGGTGCTCTCTGGGCTGGGTGCTCTCTGGGCTGGGTACTCTGGCTGGGGCTGTGTGCTCTCCTGGCTGGGTGCTCTCTGGGCTGGGTGCTCTGGCTGGGGCTGGGTTCTCTCTGGGCTGGGTGCTCTGGCTGGGGCTGTGTGCTCTCCTGGCTGGGTGCTCTCTGGGCTGGGTGCTCTCTGGGCTGGGTGCTCTGGCTGGGGCTGTGTGCTCTCCTGGCTGGGTGCTCTCCGGGCTGGGTGCTCTCTGGGCTGGGTGCTCTGGCTGGGGCTGTGTGCTCTCCTGGCTGGGTGTTCTCTGGGCTGGGTGCTCTGGCTGGGGCTGTGTGCTCTCCTGGCTGGGTGCTCTCCGGGCTGGGTGCTCTCTGGGCTGGGTGCTCTCTGGGCTGGGTGCTCTGGCTGGGGCTGTGTGCTCTCCTGGCTGGGTGCTCTCTGGGGTGGGTGCTGTCTGGGCTGGGTGCTCTGGCTGGGGCTGGGTTCTCTCTGGGCTGGGTGCTCTGGCTGGGGCTGTGTGCTCTCCTGGCTGGGTGCTCTCTGGGCTGGGTGCTCTCTGGGCTGGGTGCTCTGGCTGGGGCTGTGTGCTCTCCGGGCTGGGTGCTCTCCGGGCTGGGTGCTCTCTGGGCTGGGTGCTCTGGCTGGGGCTGGGTGCTCTCCTGGCTGGGTGCTCTCCGGGCTGGGTGCTCTCTGGGCTGGGTGCTCTGGCTGGGGCTGGGTGCTCTCCGGGCTGGGTGCTCTCCAGGCTGGGTGCTCTCCTGGCTGGGTGCTCTCCTGGCTGGGTTCTCTCTGGGCTGGGTGCTCTCTGGGCTGGGTGCTGTCTGGGCTGGGTGCTCTCCAGGCTGGGTTCTCTCTGGGCTGGGTGCTCTCCGGGCTGGGTGCTCTCTGGGGTGGGTGCTGTCTGGGCTGGGTTCCCTGCTGGCTGGTGCTCTGCAGGCAGTCAGTAGTGGGGTTCAGAGACATCTGTGATCCTGGTGCCATAGATTTGGCTCTCCCAGGCTGAGAGCTGCTCCACAAAGCCCCGGGGAGGTCTCACACTGGGCTTGCATTTCAGGACGTGGTTCCAGGCTCGCTGTGAACAGAGGGAGAGCAAAGCAGGGGTGGGAACTGGAGCTGAAAGTCAGCCTGGGGGTGGGCAGGGAGCAGTTCACTGGTGGCTGACACAGCTTTGTCACTGCTGTGGCACCTCCTGAGCTTCACCTGGGCACCACCTCTGCAGCTTGGCCAGGACCTTCTGGATGCCTTCCCATCCCTCCAGCCTGTGGGCAGCACCACTCAGCTGGGTGTCCCCAGCACCACTCAGCTCAGAGTCCCAGCACCACTCAGCTGGGTGCCCCCAGCACCACTCAGCTCAATGTCCCCAGCACCACTCAGCTGGGTGTCCCCAGCACCACTCAGCTGGGTGCCCCCAGCACCACTCAGCTCAATGTCCCCAGCACCACTCAGCTCAGAGTCCCCAGCACCACTCAGCTGGGTGCCCCCAGCACCACTCAGCTCAATGTCCCCAGCACCACTCAGCTGGGTCCCCAGCACCACTCAGCTGGGTGTCCCCAGCACCACTCAGCTTACAGTCCCCAGCACCACTCAGCTGGGTGTCCCCAGCACCACTCAGCTGGGTGTCCCCAGCACCACTCAGCTCAGAGTCCCCAGCACCACTCAGCTGGGTGTCGCCAGCACCACTCAGCTTAGAGTCCCCAGCACCACTCAGCTGGGTGTCCCCAGCACCACTCAGCTTACAGTCCCCAGCACCACTCAGCTGGGTGCCCCCAGCACCACTCAGCTGGGTGCCCCCAGCACCACTCAGCTCAGAGTCCCCAGCACCACTCAGCTGGGTGTCCCCAGCACCACTCAGCTGGGTGCCCCCAGCACCACTCAGCTCAGAGTCCCCAGCACCACTCAGCTGGGTGCCCCCAGCACCACTCAGCTCAGAGTCCCAGCACCACTCAGCTCAGAGTCCCCAGCACCACTCAGCTGGGTGCCCCCAGCACCACTCAGCTCAGAGTCCCCAGCACCACTCAGCTGGGTGTCCCCAGCACCACTCAGCTCAGAGTCCCCAGCACCACTCAGCTGGGTGCCCCCAGCACCACTCAGCTCAGAGTCCCCAGCACCACTCAGCTGGGTGCCCCCAGCACCACTCAGCTCAGAGTCCCAGCACCACTCAGCTCAGAGTCCCCAGCACCACTCAGCTGGGTGCCCCCAGCACCACTCAGCTCAGAGTCCCCAGCACCACTCAGCTGGGTGCCCCCAGCACCACTCAGCTCAGAGTCCCCAGCACCACTCAGCTGGGTGCCCCCAGCACCACTCAGCTCAGAGTCCCCAGCACCACTCAGCTGGGTGCCCCCAGCACCACTCAGCTCAGAGTCCCCAGCACCACTCAGCTCAGAGTCCCCAGCACCACTCAGCTGGGTGCCCCCAGCACCACTCAGCTCAGAGTCCCCAGCACCACTCAGCTGGGTGCCCCCAGCACCACTCAGCTGGGTGCCATCTGCAGTCTTGCTGGGGCTGCCTCAATCCCACTCCACAGCAGAGATGAAACCAGGATCAGCAGAGAGCTAAACAGGACTTCAGAGAAGCCTGCAACCACCTCCAGGCTCTGCTCCCCTGCTTTCACTGCCTGGCAGGAACTTTGTGTTACTTCACCCTGACACAGTGATCCAGTCCTGGGTTTTCTACCCCAAAATGCTGTTTGTGCCATGTGTGCTAAGTGAGGCAGTGAGGGAGCAGCTCAGGCAACCAGCAAAGGTCCTCAGCTTTCCAGCTTGGTGTCAGCTGCCCTGCTCACAGCTGGGACCCTGCAGTTATCCCACTGCACTCATGAGAGCCCCCTGCATTAGCTGGTCATTAGGAGCTGTGCTGCACACAGGGTGATGCACCAGGGGCACTTTGCTTCTCTCCAGCTGCCTCCCTGGGCTTGCCCAGCAGCGTTCATCTCCCAGCTTCATCTCCATGCTCAGGGATTGCAAAGGTCAGGGGGGAGTGCTCCATGGGTTTGTTCTGTCTAAGCTCAGGGAGCTCCCAGGCTGATCCTCCAATACTTCCTTCTCCAGGTCCACCTTGGGGATGTCTCTAGTTCCCCACAACCCCATTGATCCATCACTTACTGACTGCTGACAGAGTGAGGAGCTGCTCATCCCAGCCCTGTCTTTAGCTGTAGCTGCATCCTCCACAGAGCCACAGCCTGGATTGGGTGGGAAGGGAGCTGGGGACATCCCCAACCCCAGCAGGCTGCTCACAGCCCCACACAACCTGACCTGCACTGCTGCCAGCCATGGGGCAGCTCCCAGCTCTCTGGGCAGCCTGGGCCAGGCTCTCCCCACCCTCAGGGTCAAACATGTCTCCTTCTCTCCACTCTCAATCTCCCTCTTGCAGTTCAAACCATCCCCCCTTGGCCTGGCCCAAAAGGCCCTGCTCAAAAGTTTGTCTCTAGCATTCTTGAAGCCCTGAAAGGCCACCAGAAGCTCTCCCTGGAGCCTTCTGCTCTCCAGGCTGCCCAAGCCCAACTCTCTCAGCCTGGCCTCCCAACAGAGGGCTTCCAGGGTCTCCTCCTGCCCTCTCCCTCTCTGTGCTGTGCTGAGGGCTCCAGAGCTGCCCCACACTGCAGGGGAGGTCTCAGCAGAGCACAGCAGAGGGGCAGAATCCCCTCCCTGCCCCTGCTGCCCACACTGCTGGGGATCTGCAGCTGGTGAGCAGGACAGAGTGCTGAGGCTTCAGGAACAGAAGGCAGCTGCAGTGCCTGTGTGCAGGGAGCTGCTGAGGTACCTTCAGGGAGAAGTGGCAGGAGTGCATCAGGTAGGCCATGGCTGCAGTGCTGCTGCGGCTGAGCCCCAGGCTGGAGAAGAGCAGCACTGCTCTGTGAGGCAGCTGAGCATCTGGGGAGAGAAAGGACAGCCAGGAGGGACAGCCAGGAGTGACAGCCACACACCAGAGAATCATCACAGCATCCCAGAATTGTCAGGGCTGGAAGGGAGCTCAAGGCTCAGCCAGTCCCAACCCCCCTGCCATGGCCAGGGACACCTCACACCACAGCAGGTTGCTCACAGCCACCTCCAGCCTGGCTGCAAACACCTCCAGGCAGGAGGCTTCCACCACCTCCCTGGGCAGCCTGTGCCAGGCTCTCACCACCCTCCTGGGGAACAACTTCTTCCTAACATCCAGTCTCAATCTCCCCACTTCTAGTTCTGCTCCACCCCCCCAGTCCTATCCCTCCCTGACACCCTCCAAAGTCCCTCCCCAGCTTTCTTGGAGCTCCCTGCAGCTCCTGGAAGGCCACAACGAGGTCTCCTTAGAGCCTTCTCCTCTCCAGCCTGCACAGCCCCAACTCCCAGCCCAGAAATGGCAGCCACAGAGCAGGGCAAGGAAGCTGAGAAGGGCCTGGAGAATAAACCTCATGAGGAGAGACTGAGGGAGCTGGGGATGGTTAGCCTGGAACTGAGGAGGCTGAGGAGAGACCTCACTGCTCTCTACAGCTATCTGAAAGGACCTTGTGGAGAGGCTGCTGCTGGTCTCTCCTCACAGGCAATTAGTGCCAGAACCAGAGGCAATGGCCTCAAGCTGCCACTGGGGAGGTTTGGACTGGACAGTAGAAAAGGATTTCCCCATCAGGAGTGGTCAGGGACTGGGATGTGCTGCCCAGGGAAGTGGTTGAGTCACCAGTCCTGGCTGTGTTTGAAGGTGGTTTGGATGTGGTGCTTGGGGCTATGGTTTAGGGGTGACCCTTGCAGAGCAGGGTTCTGGGTTGCACTTGGTGATCCTGAGGGTCTGTTCCAGCCTGAATGGTTCTGTGACTCTGTGAAATCAGCACTCAGGGGTCCCCTGTGCAGCCCAGCTCTGGCTCAGGCCAGCAGCCTGGGTGGCAGGAACACTCAGCCACCCTGACAGCAGCAGCAGGGCTCTTTCAGTGAGCATTTGCCTTCCTTTACCATCCTCTGAGTTTAAACCTGGCTTTGAAGGCCTGACTCAAATGACAATGAGCAGCTGAAGCTTTGCCACAGATAAGTGGCACCTCTCCATCAGGCAGCTGAAGAGAAGAGGTCCTCCATGCCCAAGCTGCTGTGGTCAGCATCACAGCACCTAGACAAACTCCTCCCTGAAGGCTTCAAAGTGCTGAACCCAAGCCTAAGTTCTTCACCATGGGGGTGCTGGAACACTGCAACAGGCTGCCCAGGGAGCTAGCTGAGATAGTCAAGGTGAGGCTCAACAAGGCAGTGAGGAACCTGAGCTCAGGAATGAGAGATCCAAGCCCAGGAGTGAGGGATCCAGGCCCAGAAGTGGGGGATCCAAGCCCAGCAGTGAGGGATCCAAGCCCAGGAGTGGGGGAATCCAAGCCCACAGTGAGGGATCTAAGCCCAGGAGTGAGGAACCTGAGCTCATGAATGGAGGATCCAAGCTCAGGAGTTAGGGATCCAGGCCCAGGAGTGAGGGATCCAAGCTCAGTAGTGAGGGATCCAGGCCCAGGAGTGAGGGATCCAAGCTCAGTAGTGAGGGATCCAGGCCCAGGAGTGAGGGATCCAAGCCCAGGAATGAGGGATCCAAGCTCAGCAGTGAGGGATCCAAGCTCAGGAGTGAGGGATCCAAGCCCAGGAGTGAGGGATCCAAGCTCAGCAGTGAGGGATCCAAGCTCAGCAGTGAGGGATCCAAGCCCAGGAGTGAGGGATCCAAGCTCAGTAGTGAGGGATCCAAGCCCAGGAGTGAGGGATCCAAGCCCAGGAATGAGGGATCCAAGCTCAGCAGTGAGGGATCCAAGCTCAGGAGTGAGGGATCCAAGCCCAGGAGTGAGGGATCCAAGCTCAGCAGTGAGGGATCCAAGCTCAGCAGTGAGGGATCCAAGCCCAGGAGTGAGGGATCCAAGCTCAGCAGTGAGGGATCCAGGCCCAGGAGTGAGGGATCCAAGCTCAGCAGTGAGGGATCCAAGCCCAGGAGTGAGGAGTGGTTGAGGCCCCAGCCCTGGAGATATTGAAGGTCAGGCTGGGACAAGGCTCTGAGCAGCCTGATCTCGTGGGGGACGTTGGAGGAGGGCTGGACTGGATGGGCTTGGGAGGTCCCTTCCAGTCCAAAGCATGCTGTGAGTCTATTTGAGAACCAAGGAGTGGGAGGAAATCCTGTGCAGCCCTGGCACAGAGCCTGCAGCAAAGCCTCTTCAGGTCAGGTGGGAAGCTCAGTGTCACCAGAGGGAGGTGTTCAGGGTGAGCACAACTCCCTTGCAGAGGGTGGCTCAGGCAGGTGCTCTGCCAAGCCTCCTCTCTGCCCACCAGGCTGGGGAGGGAGGCAGCTCTGCTCTCTGTTAGGGTGTGTGGGCTTGCTTGGGAGGATCCTGCTCTGCAGAGATTCCAACCCTCCTGTCTGGAGCTTCCTGCTCAGGCAATTGCAGTCACTCCCAACTCATACCCCAGAGAGAGCAGGGTGCCAGGAATTCCCCATCAGGAGGAACTCACCTATGAAGTGACAAATGGTGGCAAAGGAAGAGAAGAGATCTGCTTCCAGGGAGTCTGGAACAGCCACCTGGAGGTGTTTGTCACCTTCTGCACACCTGGAAAAGAGCAGGCAGAGTCACCAAGGTTGGAAAAGACCTCAGAGATCAGCAAGTCCAAGCTGTCACCCAACACGTCCTGGAAACTAAACCATGGCTCCAAGGGCCACATCCAATCCCCTCTTGAACACCTCCAGGGATGGGGACTCCACCACCTCCCTGGGCAGCACATCCCCAGGGCCAATCTCTCTTGCTGGGAAGAACTTTCTCCTCACGTCCAGCCTAAACCTACCCTGGCACAGCTTGAGATTGTGGCCTCTTGTTCTGGTGCTGCTTGCCTGGGAGAAGAGACCAACCCCCACCTGGCTGCAACCTCCCTTCAGGGAGTTGGAGAGAGCAAGAAGGTCTCCCCTGAGCCTCCTCTTCTGCAGGCTAAGCAACCCCAGCTCCCTCAGCCTCTCCTCCCAGGGCTGTGCTCCAGACCCCTTCCCAGCTTTGTTGCCCTTCTCTGGACACCTTCCAGCATCTCAACATCTTTCCTGACCTGAGGAGCCCAGAGCTGGACACAGGACTCAAGGTGTGGCCTAACCAGTGCAGTGTACAGGGGCAGAATGACCTCCCTGCTCCTGCTGGCCACACTCTTCCTGCTGCAGGCCAGGATGCCATTGGCTTTCTTGGCCCCCTGGGCACACTGCAGGCTCATGTTCAGCCTACCATCGACCAGCACCCCCAGGTCCCTCTCTGCCTGGCTGCTCTCAGCCACTCTGACCCCAGCCTGTAGCACTGCCTGGGGTTGCTGTGGCCAATGTGCAGCCCCTGGCACTTGGATGTGTTCAATCTCCTGCCCTTGGCCTCTGCCCATCTGTGATGATCTGGAGGAGGGGATGGAGTCCATCAACAGTAGCTGTGCAGATGACAGCAAGCTGGGGGCAGTTGAGCTATTAGAGGGTAGGAGAGCTCTGCAGAGGGATCTTGCCAGGCTGGACAGATGGGCAGAGGCCAACAGGATGGCATTCAACAAGTCCAAGTGCCAGGGGCTGCACTTTGGCCACAACAACCCCAGGCAGAGCTACAGGCTGGGGTCAGAGTGGCTGAGAGCTGCCAAACAGAGAGGGACCTGGGGGTGCTGATTGACAGCAGCTGAACAGGAGCCAGCAGTGTGCCCAGGGGGCCAAGAAGGCCAAGGGCATCCTGGCCTGCATCAGGAAGAGTGTGGCCAGCAGGAGCAGGGAAGTCCTTGTGCCCTGTGCTCAGCACTGGTTAGGCCACACCTGGAGTCCTGTGTCCAGTTCTGGGCTCCTCAGGTCAGGAAAGATATTGAGATGCTGGAAGGTGTCCAGAGAAGGGCAAGAAAGCTGGGGAGGGGTCTGGAGCACAGCCCTGTGAGGAGAGGCTGAGGGAGCTGGGGTTGCTTAGCCTGCAGAAGAGGAGGCTCAGGGGAGACCTTCTTGCTCTCTCCAACTCCCTGAAGGGAGGTTGTAGCCAGGTGGGGGTTGGTCTCTTCTCCCAGGCACCCAGCACCAGAACAGGAGGCCACAATCTCAAGCTGTGCCAGGGGAGGTTTAGGCTGGAGGTGAGGAGAAAGTTCTTCCCAGAGAGAGTTGTTTGCCATTGGGATGTGCTGCCCAGGGAGGTGGTGGAGTCCCCATCCCTGGAGGTGTTCAAGAGGGGCTTGGATGTGGCACTTGGAGCCATGGTGTAGCCATGGGGTCTGTGGTGACAGCTTGGACTTGATGATCTCTGAGGTCTCTTCCAACCTTGGTGACTCTGTGATCCTGTGCCACCTCCCTTCTGCCACAGGCAGAGGCACTCCTGGGGGGGCCACACCTCAGGTATTTAACTCACAGTGCTGCAGGCTGTTCAGAGATGCTGACTTGGGCTTGGATCTTCAGGTCCTTTAGCATCTGCTGGTCACAGGCCTGCTTGAAGTTGCCCAGATAGAGCTTCCCAGGCAATATCTCTGCAGGGTATGGCTGGAAGCTGGCTAGCTCCTGTTGGGAGAAACAGCAGGGGCTCAACTTCAGTGTGAATTCACTCCTGAGAGCTTGGTGAGGGCTTAAAGAGAAGACACCAAGAGCTGAACATGCACTCAGCCACAACAGCCCTGGACACATTCATTCAGGCAGGGAGGCTGGGGAGACTCTGGCACCTCAGGTTGCCCAGGGAGGCTGTTGGATGTGTCTCCCCTCACTGGGGGTGTTCAGGGTGAGGCCTTCTGGGGCTGGACATCTGCAGGGAGGAGAACATCCACAACCTCCCCTGGGCAACCCCCATGCTCTAGTCATGGGGTCTGTGGTGACAGCTTGGACTTGATCTTTGAGGTCTCTTCCAGCCTCAGTGATACTGTGGTGCTGTGATAATTCACTCCACCCCAGGGGCCAGTTGAATTTGAATGCTCATGTCTTCTCCTTGCAAATGGGTCTCCTCTCACCTGAGGCATCCACAGCACCTTCTGAGTCCTCAGGAAGGGATAGGAGGCTGAGAACCGTTGGTATCCTCCCCTCAGGACCAGCACTGGGTGTCGAGTGAAGCGCTCCAAGGCCTGGGCATGCTGGAGGGCAGCTCCTTCCTCAGCAGCTGAGGAGATCCAGAAAGCCAGGGCAGGTTCAGAGAGCCTCCACCTGCACTGGGGGTTAGCTCTGGCCTCACCTGACACCCACACTGCAAAGTCCCAGGGAGGGTTGCCCAGGGAGGCTGTGTTCAAGGTGAGGCCTTCTGGGGCTGAACATCTGCAGGGAGGAGGGCATCCACAGGCTCCCTGGGCAACCTGAGGTTGCCCAGGGAGCCTGTGGATGCCCTCCTCCCTGCAAGTGTTGAAGGCCAGGCACAATGGAACACCACTTGTGACCCCCCACACCCTCCCTGGGCTGCTGCCTCATCCCTGAGTCTTGATGAACCCTTTCCACTCCCAGGCTCTGTTCCTGAACCAAACAAAATCTCTGCCAAACCCACAGTAACCTCTGCAAAGCTCCCAGGAGCCCAACCAACCCCTCAGGAGTGGTTGTGGGTCCCTCCCCAACCCCCCCAGGAGATCTCCTTGCCAAAGGCTGTGTGAAAGCCAAACACTGGAAGGCTCAGCAATAAGGGGGAGAAGTTTCCAGCACTTCACCTCTCTCAGTGAACTGCAACCCATCACCACCCCCTTGCCACAGCCAGGTCTGGCTGAAATGTGACCATGGGAAAGGCCTTTTGTAGCCCTCAGAGGCGGAAGGACTCACTCTGGGCACACAGGGAAAGCCAAGCAGGGTTTTGCAGCCTCTGAAGCACTGCTCCCTGAAAGGCCAAGGTTGGGCAAGGCCCTGCTCAGTGGCATGTGGGCAAAGGAAGAGCTCAGTCCTCAGGGGTGAGAAGGAGCTTCAGAGGGATCAGCACAGAGATGGGAGCCAGGCCTGCCAGGAGGAGGTTCTGGGAGCCTGGGAACATACTCAACAGGTGGAGAAACAAGAGGCACAGCACTGATCCCAGGACCCAGCAGGGAGGGGTTGGAAGGGAGCTCTGGAGATCATCCAGCACAAGCCCTGCTCCAGCAGGGCACCCACAGCAGCTTGCCCAGCACCACAATGCCCAGGGGGGGTTGGAAGCTCTCCACACCAGGACACTCCACAACCTCTCTGGGCAGCCTGCTCCAGGCCTCCAGCACCCTCACAACAAACAACTTTCTCCTCCTCTTCACATCCAACCTCCTGGGCTCCACTCTGTGCCCCTTGCTGCCCCTTGGCCTGGCCCTGGGCACCACTCAGCAGAGTCTGGTCCCAGCCTCTTGCCCCCCACAGCTCCTTTAGCTCTTGCTGAGCATTGCTCAGCTGCCCTCTGGGGCTGCTCTTCTGCAGGCTCTCAGCCCCAGGGCTCTCAGCCTTTGCTGCTCCCAGAGCTGCTCCAGGCCCCTCAGCAGCTCTGCAGCCTGCCCTGGACTCTCTCCAGCAGTTCTCTGTCTCTCCTGACCTGGGAAGCCCAGAACTGGACCCAGATGTCCAGCTGTGGCCTCCCTAGGGCAGAGGGGGAGGAGATCCCCAGGGATTTGAGTTTTTGTTCAAATCAAATGGCAGCAACATCTGTGCAGCAGAGAGGCCTTCACTGACAGGGGTCACACATACCTTTTCCTTTCTCCTCTTCCTCATAGCCACAGCAGCTCTCACAGTCATACACCACACAGTATCTGACACACCTCAGCTCCTCTGAATCTGGCACCAGATACTCTCCTGTGGGACTCTGCCAAAATCACAGAGGAATTCTGTCAGGAGCACAGCTCCACTCTTCAGGGGCATCAGCACTGCTGACACCTTGCTGCAGTAGCTCTGCAGCATGGCCCTGGGGCTATGCCTGGGCTTGATGCTGAAGGCCTCGAGCACAGCCCTGGGAGGAGAGGCTGAGGGAGCTGGGGTTGCTTAGCCTGCAGAAGAGGAGGCTCAGGGGAGACCTTCTTGCTCTCTGCAACTCCCTGAAGGGAGGTTGGAACCAGCTGGGGGTTGGTCTCTTCTCCTAGGCACCCAGCACCAGAACAAGAGGACACAGTCTCAAGCTGTGCCAGGGGAGGTTTAGGCTGGAGGTGAGGAGAAACTTCCTCCCAGAGAGAGTTGTTGGCCCTTGGGATGTGCTGCCCATGGAGATGGTGGAGTCCCCATCCCTGGAGGTGTTCAAGAGGGGATTGGATGTGGCACTTGGAGCCAGGGGTTAGTTGTCAGGAGGTGTTGGGTGACAGCTTGGACTTGATGATCTCTGAGGTCTTTTCCAACCTTGCTGAGTCTATGACTCCATGATTCTATGACATCTGTTGACTCCAGCTGCTGAATGCTCATCAGTGCTGTTCCCCAGGGCTCAGCACTGGGACCAGTTCTCTTGAATGTCTTTATCAGTGATGTGGCTGAGGGGGTTGAGGCAGCTTCAGTTTGCAGATGACACCAAGCTGGGTGGGGGTGTGGAGCTGCTGGAGGGTAGGAAGGCTCCACAGTGGGATCTGGACAGGCTGAGGCAGATGGGATGAGGCTCAACAAGGCCAAGGGCTGGGTCCTGACCTTAGGTCACAACAATCCCAGGAAGGCTCCAGGCTGGGGGCAGTGGCTGGAAACTGCCTGGGGGAAAAGGATCTGGGGGTGTTGGTCATGAGTGGCTCAAGATGAGCCAGGGGGTGCCCAGGTGGCCAAGAAGGTCACCAGCAGCCTGGGCTGGAGCAGCAGTGGTGTGGCCAGCAGGAGCAGGGCAGGGATTGTGCCCCTGGTGAGGCCACCCCTTGAATCCTGGGTTCAGTTTTGGATCCCTCACTCCAAGAAGGACATTGAGGGCTGGAGCAGGTCCAGAGAAGGGCAACAAAGCTGGGGAAGGGTCTGGAGAACAGGGCTGGGGAGGAGCAGCTGAGGGAGCTGGAGGTGTTCAGCCTGGAGGAGAGGAGGCTGAGGGAGACCTCATTGCTCTCTGCAGCTCCCTGAGAGGAGGTTGCCCTGAGGTTGGAGTTGGTCTCTTCTCCCAAAGAACAAGTGATAGGGCAAGAGGAAATGGCCTCAAGTTGCAGTGTGCTGGGGGTCAGTCTCTTCTCCCCCTCTCCTCTCAGGTGACAGAAGGAGAGCAGATGGCCTGAAACTGTGCCAGGGGAGGGTCAGGTTGCAGGTGAGGAAAAACCTCTGCGCTGCAAGAGTGGTCAGGGATTGGCACAGGCTGCCCAGGGAGGTGGTGGAGTCCCCATGCCTGGAGGTGAGTTCAAGAAACCTGTGGCCATAGCACTTGGGGCCAGGGTTCAATGGCCATGGTGGTGCTGGGCTGCTGGTTGGACTGGCTGAGCTGGGAGGCCTTTTCCAACCCAAACAGCTCTGTGCCTCCCTCAGCAGCGGTGACGCAAACCCCACTGGCCACAGAGGTGACAGTGCCAGGAGTGTCCCTTGAGAGGCAAGGCCACAGAGTCTGTGCTCTTGTGCAAGGTTTCCCCTGCTGTGCAGCTCCCTGTGCCAAGCTTTGGGCCGCTGCAGTCACCTGTGGGTGGTGCCAGAGCACAGCCCTCCCAAGCGGCAGGAATGGGATGTGGTTGAAACGGGAAGGGGGCAGCTGGGGGCACATCCTGGGGGAGGTGAAACCATTTGGGGGTTACTGTTAACTGGGGTTACTATGAACTGCTGAGGCCAGGGGTGGTGCACACAGAGGGCAAGCTCCTCACCTGCAGGATCCTGCGAGCTGTCACCACGTGGCTCTCGTCGTACTCCCTCTGGCCGCGGGCATCTGAAACGACCCCCAGGAGACAGCAGTTGGCTGACTTCAGGTCTCAAAGGCAAGAAATCCTCTTTGTGATTCAGCCAGGGGCAATCCAGGCACTGAGCTTCTAACCTGGAGCAAAGGAGGCTGAGGGGAGACCCTCTGGCTCTCTACAGCTCCCTGAAAGGAGGCTGGAGTCAGGTCGGGGTTGGGCTCTTCTCCATAGTATCAAGTCTCAAGCTGTGCCAGGGGAGGTTCAGGCTGGAGGGGAGGAAAAAGCTCTTCCCAGAGAGAGTTGTTAGCCCTTGGGATGTGCTGCCCAGGGAGGTGGTGGAGTCCCCATCCCTGGAGGTGTTCAAAAAGGGATTGGATGTGGCACTTGGAGCCAGGGGTTAGTTGTCAGGAGGTGCTGGGTGACAGCTTGGACTTGATGAGCTCTGAGGTCTTTTCCAACCTTATTGATTCTAAGTGACAGGAGGAGAGGAAATGGCCTCAGGTTGCCCCAAGGGAGGTTTAGGTTGAACATGAGGAACAATTTTGTCCCCAAAAGGGTTGTCAAGGCCTGGCCCAGGCTGCCCAGGGTAGTGGTGGAGTCCCCATCCCTGGAGGGGTTTCAGAGCCATGGAGATGTGGTGCTGAGGGCTATGGTTTGGTGGTGCCCTGGGGCAGGGCTGGGCTCAGGGTTGGACTCCGTGATCTTAAAGGTCTCTTCCAACCCAAATGAATCCATGGTTCTGTCATTCTCTATCAAGAAACTGGGATTTTCTGATGTTTATGTAAGAACAGCAGCACTGACAGAAGTCTGTGTGCCCACAAAAGCTGCCAGCACCTTTGGTCTTGAGCCAAGCGTGGCACAGCACCAGTCCCAGGCTCCATTCTGCTCTGCCCTGTGGCACAGCCTGCCCCCCAGTCACTGAGTCTGCTCTGACACCCTGAGGTCCAGCACCTCTGCCCCTGTGCTGCCCCAGGGATGCAAAGGGGGAGACTGGAGGTATCCCAACCCCACTCCCAAGGTGGCTGACTCCTTTGCCAATGCACTGGTTAGGCCACACCTTGAGTCCTGTGTCCAGTTCTGGGCTCCTCAGGTTAGGAAAGATGTTGAGCTGCTGGAAGGTGTCCAGAGAAGGGCAACAAAGCTGGGGAGGGGTCTGGAGCACAGCCCTGGGAGGAGAGGCTGAGGGAGCTGGGGTTGCTTAGCCTGCAGAAGAGGAGGCTCAGGGAAGACCTTCTTGCTCTCTCCAACTCCCTGAAGGGAGGTTGGAGCCAGCTGGGGGTTGGTCTCTTCTCCCAGGCAAGCAGCACCAGCACAAGAGGACACAGTCTCAAGCTGTGCCAGGGGAGGTTTAGGCTGGAGGTGAGGAAGAAATTCTTCCTAGCAAGAGAGATTGGCCCTTGGGATGTGCTGCCCAGGGAGGTGGTGGAGTCCCCATCCCTGGAGGTGTTTAGGAAGAGCCTGGATGAGGCCCTTGGTGCCATGGTTGAGTTGATCAGATGGTGCTGGGTGAGAGGTTGGACTTGATCTCAAAGGTCTCTTCCAATCTGGTTAACTCCTATTCTATTCTATTGTATTCTACTCTACTCTATTCTACAGTATTGCAATGTAATATTGCATCCTTTGAGGGGTATTGGCACTACCCAAGATGCAAATGCTTATCTTTGTGCAACAGTCAAGCAATCCTGTACACCTCTAACACCCCTGGGAGCAGCAGAGGAGAGGGTGGAGCACTAGGATGGAGCAGAGCAGGAAGGGCTGGAGCAGGACCAGGTCATGGCATCTGCAAGTGGATAGAACCACAGAATTGTTTGGGTTGGAAGAAACATTTGAGACCAGTGGCTCTCCTGTAACTCCTAAATCCTGGATAATTCAGGATAATAAGGAAAGACCTTCTGGTGGCCTTTCAGTACTTTAAAGGGATGATGAGAAAGCTGGGGACAGACTTTTAAGTAGGGCCTCTTGTGACAGGCTGAGGGGTGGTGGTGTAAACTAAAAGAGGGAGATTCAGACTGGAGAGAAGGAAGAAATTCTTTGCCCTGTGGGTGGTGAGACCCTGGCTCAAGCTGCCCAGAGAGGTGAGAGCTGCCCCATCCCTGGAACCACTGCAGGTCAGGTTGTTCGGGGCGCTGAGCAACCTGCTCTAGTTGCAGCTGTCCCTGCTGACCGCAGGGGGCTTGGATTAGACGACCTTGAAAAGTCCCCACCCAAACCAGCCTGGGATTCCACGATAGCTTTAAGGGTGAGTGAAAAACTTCAACTGCACGTCTCTAGCAATTCCAGGAAGCAATGTATGCCCTTCCCCTTGTGCTGGACCCCACAAAGCCTGCCGCTGCCCACCGGTGCCTAGTGTCAGGCCGCTGCCCAGCGCCGTTCCCGGGCCCGGCGGCAGGCCGGGTCAGGCCGCATCCCATGGGCTCACCCAGCAGGCAGAGGTAGTTGGGCTCCGCCAGCCGGGAGACGCGCCGGTACTGGTTGAGGAGGTTGTAGAGGTAGCTGGGCTCGCACAGCTCTATCCCCATCCTGCTCCAATCCCCAGCCGTGCGACTGCGGCCGAACGCAGTCCCCGCGGCCCCGGCCCAGGCCCGAGCCTGGCTGCCCGGTTGCTAGGGAAGCGCAGCGGTAGCTGGGGGTGACGTCACCGAGGATCTCGCGAGACTTGCTGCAGCCGGAGGGGTTGGGGAGGAAGGCGGCGAAGTATCGCGAGAGGGGAGGGCCCGTCCCGCGCAGGCGCCGCGCGCTGGAGGTCGTTGGAGTCACGGAGCTCGCGCCATGCTGTCCCGTGTCGCGCGCCCCGCTGCCGCCCTGCGCCGCGGCCTGGCCACGAGCGCCCAGGTACGGCCCCGGCCCCGGCCCCGGCCCCACCCCCCGGCCCCCGGCCCCGGCCCCGGCCCCCAGCCCCGACCCCAGCCCCCGACCCGCCCTGCGCCGCGGCCTGGCCACGAGCGCCCAGGTACGGCCCCGGCCCGGCCCCACCCCCCGGCCCCCACTCCCCGGCCCCCGGCCCCCGACCCCAGCCCCGGCCCCCACCCCCCGGCCCCCGGCCCCCGACCCCAGCCCCGGCCCCCAGCACCGGCCCCCGACCCCAGCCCCGGCCCCCAGCCCGCCCTGCGCCGCGGCCTGGCCACGAGCGCCCAGGTACGGCCCCGGCCCCCGACCCCGGCCCCAGCCCCCGGCTCCCAGCCCCAGTCCGACCCCGGCACCACTGGACCCTGGCCCTCAGCACCATCACATCTTTACCCATCACTTCCCCTGGGCAGCGTGGGCCAGGCCCTGGCAACCCTGTGGGGGATGAAATTGTTCCTCCTGACCAACCTTAACCTTCCCTGGGGCAACCTGAGGCCATTCCTTCTCAATCCTGTCTCTTGATACTGTGGAGCACAGCCCAGCTCCAGCCTGGCTCCAACCTCCTTGAATGGAGTTGTGGAGAGCCAGGAGGTCTCCCCTCAGCCTCTTGTTCTGCTGATGAACCCAAACCAGTGCTGGGCAACAGCAGGAGAGGCTTGTCTGATCCTTCTGATAATCACTCTATTGATCAGCAAGGAGGCTTTGACCTCCTGCTCTCAGCCCTGCTGTAAATGTGGGGCAGGGCAGTGACTAAAGCCAGACTTTGCTTCCCCTTGGAGAGCAAACAGAAAAGAGCTGAGGAGAGGCTGATGGAGCTCCTGGGTAGCTCCTTTCTTGCCATGGCTCCAGCTCCCTGCATGCACAGCTCCATGGCTGAGCTGTTGTGGCTTCCTCTGGTGGGGCAGGGGGATGGAGGAGGTTGTTCACAGAATCACCAAGGCTGGAAAAGACCTCAAAGGTCACCAAGTCCAAGCTGTCACCACAGACCTCATGACTAAACCATGGCTCCAAGTGCCACATCCAGTCCCCTCTTGAACACCTCCAGGGATGGGGACTCCACCACCTCCCTGGGCAGCACATCCCAATGGCTAACAACTCTCTCTGTGAAGAACTTTCTCCTCACCTCCAGCCTGAACCTCCCCTGGCACAGCTTGAGACTGTGTCCTCTTGTTCTGGTGCTGCTTGCTAGAGAAAAGAGACCAACCCCCACCTGGCTACAACCTCCCTGCAGGGAGTTGCAGAGAGCAAGAAGGTCTCCCCTGAGCCTCCTCTTCTGCAGGCTAAGCAACCCCAGCTCCCTCAGCCTCTCCTCCCAGGGCTGTGCTCCAGACCCCTCCCCAGCTTTGTTGCCCTTCTCTGGACACTTTCCAGCACCTCAACATCTTTCCTGACCTGAGGAGCCCAGAACTGGACACAGGACTCAAGGTGTGGCCTCAGCAGTGCTGAGCACAGGGCACAATGACTTCCCTGCTCCTGCTGGCCACACTCTTCCTGATGCAGGCCAGGATGCCCTTGGCCTTCTTGGCCCCCTGGGCACACTGCTGGCTCATGTTTAGGCAGCTGTCAATCAGCACCTCCAGGTTCCCTCTCTGCCTGGCTGCTCTCAGCCACTCTGACCCCAGCCTGTAGTACTGCCTGGGGTTGCTGTGGCCAAAGTGCAGCACCTGGCACTTGGATGTGTTCAATCTCCTGCCCTTGGCCTCTGCCCATCTGTGCAGCCTGGCAAGGTCCCTCTGCAGAGCTCTCCTGCCCTCTAACAGATCAACTCCTGCCCCCAGCTTGCTGTCAGCTGCACATTTGCTGATGACTGACTCCATCCCCTCCTCCAGATCATCAATGAAGATATTGAACAGGCTGGGGCCCAGCACTGAGCCCTGGGGCACACTGTGGCACCATTCACCACCACTCTGGGCTCAGCCTGCAGCCAGTTCCTGACCCAGCTCAGAGTGTTAGCAGCAGCAGCTGGGTTAGGTCCCTGCAGTAGCTTCTGGTTCTCCATCACTTGGGCAGGGAATTGCATCTGAGCATTGCTCTGGGCTTGCAGAGTCACAGACTGCATGGGGCTGGGAGGGAGCCTCCAAGGGCCTCCTGGCCAACCCTCCTGCAGGCAGCAGGGACACCCCCAGCCAGAGCAGGCTGCCCAGGGCCACACTCTCAGTCTGGTCTTGACTGTCTCCAGGGATGAGGCCTCAACCACCTCCCTGGGCAGCCTGAACCCTAACCCTAACCCTAACCCCACCCTCCCTTGTGAACTGAGCTCCAACTTGACTCTGCCCTGCTCCAGTTTCAAACCATTGCCCCTTGGCCTGGCCCCACAGCCCCTTCTGAATAGTCCCTGCCCAGCCTGCCTGGAGGTCTCCTTCAGGTACTGAAATGCTGCTCTGAGGTCTCTCCAGAGCCTTCTCTCATCCAAGCTGAGCAGCCCCAACTCTCCCAGCCTGTCCCCATAGCAGGGATCAGCCCTCTCATCATCTTTGTGGCCACTTCTAGACCCATCCAGTCCAGGTCCTTCTTGTGCTGGGGGTGCCCAGAGCTGGACAAAGTATTCCAGGTTGGTTCTACCCCAGAGCAGAGCAGAGGGGCAGGATCCCCTCTCTCTATGGCCATGCTGCTTCAGCTGCAGCCCAGGCTGCTAATTCAGGGCTCAGTGCTGGGCCCCAGCCTCTTTAACATCTTCACTGATGATCTGGAGGAGGGCATTGAGTCAGTCAGCAGCAAGTTTGCAGATGACAGCAAGCTGGGAGCAGATGTTGGTCAGTTAGAGGGCAGAAGGGCTCTGCAGAGGGACCTTGCCAGGCTGGACAGATGGGCAGAGGCCAACAGGATGGCATTCAACAAGTCCAAGTGCCAGGGGCTGCACTTTGGCCACAGCAACCCCAGGCAGAGCTACAGGCTGGGGGCAGAGTGGCTGAGAGCTGCCAAACAGAGAGGGACCTGGGGGTGCTGATTGACAGCAGCTGAACATGAGCCAGCAGTGTGCCCAGATGGCCAAGAAGGCCAAGGGCATCCTGGCCTGCAGCAGGAAGAGTGTGGCCAGCAGGAGCAGGGAAGTCCTTGTGCCCTGTGCTCAGCACTGCTGAGGCCACACCTTGAGTCCTGTGTCCAGTTCTGGGCTCCTCAGGTCAGGAAAGATGTTGAGGTGCTGGAAGGTGTCCAGAGAAGGGCAACAAAGCTGGGGAGGGGTCTGGAGCACAGCCCTGGGAGGAGAGGCTGAGGGAGCTGGGGTTGCTTAGCCTGCAGAAGAGGAGGCTCAGGGGAGACCTTCTTGCTCTCTGCAACTCCCTGCAGGGAGGCTGTAGCCAGGTGGGGGTTGGTCTCTTCTCCCAGGCAGCCAGCACCAGAACAAGAGGCCACAGTCTCAAGCTGTGCCAGGGGAGGTTTGGGCTGGAGGTGAGGAGAAAGTTCTTCCCAGAGAGAGGAATTGGCCCTTGGGATGTGCTGCCCAGGGAGGTGGTGGAGTCCCCATCCCTGCAGGTGCTCAAGAGGGGCTTGGATGTGGCACTTGGAGCCATGGGTTAGCCATGGGGTCTGTGGTGACAGCTTGGACTTGGTGATCTTTGAGGTCTCTTCCAACCTTGGGGATTCTGTGGTGCTGCTAATTGCCTTCTGGGCTGGGAGTGCTCCTTGCTGGCTCCTGTCCAGCTTCTCCCCCAGGCTGAGCAGCTCTCAGCCTATGTCCCCAGGGAGTGGTTATTGTGTTCCTTGTAGTGAAGTGTCTTGATTCCCCCCCAGGGGAAGGCACTGCCCCTGGAGAGTGGAAGTGAGAGCCAGGAGAAGGCAGCCAGGGTTTGCCTGGAGCCAGAGCTGGCTGCACAGGGCAGCAGGGGTCAGTCTCAGGCAGTGCTTCCAGCTGAAGGAAGGGATCACATCCAGAGCAGGGCCACAGAGCTGCAGCAGGCTCTGCAGAAGAGCTCTGCTGAGGAGCAGCTGAGGCACCCTGCAGGAGAGGAGGCTGAGGGAGACCTCATTGCTCTCTGCAGCTCCCTGAGAGGAGGCTGGAGCCAGGTGGGGGCTGGGCTCTGCTCCACAGCATCAAGTTACAGGAGGAGAGGAAAGCAGCCTGAGGTTGCCCCAGGGGAGGTTTAGGTTGGCCATGAGGAACAATCTCTTATCCCCTTGAGGGCTGTCCAGGCCTGGCCCAGGCTGCCCAGGGCTGTGCTGGTGGAGTCCCCATGCCTGGAGGGGTTGCAGAGCTGTGGTGCTGAGGGCCATGTGGTGCCCTGGCAGTGCTGGGCTCAGGCTTGGACTTGGTGGTGTAGGAAATGTTCTCAGCCTTCAGGGTTCTCTGCTCCCTGTGGCTGCTCTGCCTGGCTCTGCTTCCCCTTTGAGCCTCAGCTTGCAGGGGGGGGCTCTGGACCCCTCTGGACCCTGGGGGCTCAGTGGGAGGCTGGCCTGGGGACCTCTTCCCGTGGGCTCAGGCAGCCAGCTTGATAAACAGCATTGAGAAACAGGAGGGAGAGCCAAGGGAAGGTGGTGAAGTGCCCCAGGTCAGTGCTGCAGCTGCTGCCAGAGCCTCTCCTCAGCCTTCCTCCTCTTCTTCTCTTTCTCTCCCCTCAGAGCAATGCCAAGGTGGCAGTGCTGGGTGCCTCGGGGGGCATTGGGCAGCCTCTCTCCCTGCTCCTCAAGAACAGTCCCCTGGTGAGCAAGCTCAGCCTCTATGACATTGCCCACACCCCAGGGGTGGCTGCTGACCTCAGCCACATCGAGACCAGAGCCACTGTCAAAGGTACTGCTGCAGCCCCTGAGTGCTCTCACAGCACCTCCTGGGTGCCTCTGCTCTGAGAGGTGCTCCTGGGTGCCTCTGAGTGCTCTGAGAGGTGCTCCTGGGTGCCTCTGAGTGCTCTGAGAGGTCCTTTTGGGTGCTTCTGGTCTGAGAGGTGCTCCTGGGTGCCTCTGAGTGCTCTGAGAGGTGCTCCTGGGTGCCTCTGAGTGCTCTGAGAGGTGCTCCTGGGTGCCTCTGAGTGCTCTGAGAGGTGCTCCTGGGTGCCTCTGCTCTGAGAGGTGCTCCTGGGTGCCTCTGAGTGCTCTGAGAGGTGCTCCTGGGTGCCTCTGAGTGCTCTGAGAGGTGCTCCTGGGTGCCTCTGGTCTGAGAGGTGCTCCTGGGTGGCTCTGAGTGGTCTGAGAGGTGCTCCTGGGTGCCTCTGAGTGCTCTGAGAGGCGCTCCTGGGTGCCTCTGAGTGCTCTGCAAGGTCTTTTTGGTGCCTCTGGTCTGAGAGGTGCTCCTGGGTGGCTCTGAGTGCTCTGAGAGGTGCTCCTGGGTGCCTCTGAGTGCTCTGAGAGGTCCTCTTGGGTGCCTCTGAGTGGTCTGCAAGGTCCTTTTGGGTGCTTCTGGTCTGAGAGGTGCTCCTGGGTGGCTCTGAGTGCTCTGAGAGGTGCTCCTGGGTGGCTCTGAGTGCTCTGAGAGGTCCTCTTGGGTGCCTCTGAGTGGTCTGCAAGGTCCTTTTGGGTGCTTCTGGTCTGAGAGGTGCTCCTGGGTGCCTCTGAGTGCTCTGAGAGGTGCTCCTGGGTGCCTCTGAGTGGTCTGCAAGGTCTTTTTGGTGCCTCTGGTCTGAGAGGTGCTCCTGGGTGGCTCTGAGTGCTCTGAGAGGTGCTCCTGGGTGCCTCTGGTCTGAGAGGTGCTCCTGGGTGCCTCTGAGTGGTCTGAAAGGTCCTTTTGGGTACCTCTGGTCTGAGAGGTGCTTCTGGGTGGCTCTGAGTGGTCTGAGAGGTCCTTTTGGGTGCTTCTGGTCTGAGAGGTCCTCTTGGGTGCCTCTGAGTGGTCTGCAAGGTCCTTTTGGGTGCTTCTGGTCTGAGAGGTGCTCCTGGGTGGCTCTGAGTGGTCTGAGAGGTCCTTTTGGGTGTTTCTGGTCTGCAAGGTCCTCCTGGGTGCCTCTGTGTGGTCTGCAAGGTCCTTTTGGGTGTTTCTGGTCTGAGAGGTCCTCCTGGGTGCCTCTGTTCCTTTTAAGTACCTCTGAGTGGTCTGAAAGGTCCTCCTAGGTGGCTCTGAGTGGCTGTTCCCCTCCCTGAGGCCCTCAGCAAGCTGTGCTGGTGGGAGGTGTCCCTGCCCATGGCAGTGGGGGGGGTTGGAGCTCTTGCTGTGCTCCACCTGAGCCAACAGAAGCCCCTGGGTGGGATTTGTGGCACTGCAGAGTGCTGGCTGCTCAATGCCCTGCAAGCACACAACAACCTGAGTGTCTCCTTGCAGGCTTCATGGGACCTGAGCAGCTGCCTGAGTGCCTGAAGGGTTGTGATGTTGTTGTGATCCCTGCTGGAGTGCCCAGGAAACCAGGTAGGGTCTCCTCAAAAGCTCCCAGGGGCTTCACTCTGCAGCCCTGGTGCTCAGCAGAGCTGTGCTGGGGGCTTGGAGCTGCTCCCAAAGCCTCCCTGGGCTGCCAGGGCTCAGCTCATGGCACTGAGCTTGGGGGTTGGGAGCAGGCAGCTCCTTTAGGCTCTGCCTTGATTCTCCCTCTGAGCTGTGCTGGGGGCTAGGAGCTGCTCCCAAAGCCTCCCTGGGCTGTCAGGGCTCAGTTCCTGGCACTGAGCTTGGGAGCAGGCAGCTCCTTTAGGCTCTGCCTTGGATTCTCCTTCTGAGGAGGCCACAGAGATGATCAGAGGGCTGCAGAACCTCCCCTGTGGGGCCAGGCTGGGAGAGTTGGGGCTGTGCAGCCTGGAGGAGGATCCAGGGAGACCTCAGAGCAACCTTCCAGCACCTGAAGGGCTCCAGGAGAGCTGGGGAGGGACTTTGGCCAAGAGCTGGGAGTGCCAGGGTGAGGAACAATGGCTTTGAGCTGGGAGAGGAGAGACTGAGACTGGAGATGAGGAAGGAATCCTTTGCAGTGAGGCTGGGGAGAGCCTGGCACAGGTTGCCCAGGGAGGCTGTGGCTGTGCCCTGCCTGGAGGTGTTCAGGGTGAGGCCTTCTGGGGCTGAACATCTCCAGGGAGGAGGACATCTACAACCTCCCCTGGGCAACCCAGGGGAGGTTGTGGATGTCCTCCTCCCTGGAGGTGTTGAAGTCCAGGCTGGCTGAGGCCCTGAGCAAGCTGTGCTGGTGGGAGGTGTCCCTGCCCATGGCAGGGGGGGTTGGAACTGGCTGAGCTTTGAGGTCCCTTCCAACCCCAACCCATTCTGTGGGTCTGAGCTGATGCCTCTCAGCAGAACCTCCCTTGCCCTGCTGGCCACACTCTGCCCCCCAGGACCCCATTGGCCTCCTTGGCCCCCAGGGCACACTGCTGCCTCATGGGGACCTTGTTGTCCCCCAGCACTCCCAGCTCCTTCTCCTTGGAGCTGCTTCCCAGCAGGTCCCCCCTCAGCTGTCCTGCTGCAGGAGGTTGTTCCTCCCCAGGGCCAGGACCCTGCCCTTGCCCTTGCTGAGCTCCATGAGGTTCCCTGTGCCCAGCTCCGCAGCCTGGCCAGGTCTGGCTGGATGGCAGCACAGCCTGAAGGCTGTCAGCCACTGCTCCCAGCTTGGTGCCAGCAGCAGACTGCCTGAGGCTCCACTCAGTGCCTTCATCCAGGGATGAAGATGTTGACCAGGACTGGCCCCAGTGCTGGCCCCTGGGGAGCAGGGGTTAGTGCAGCTGGAGGAAATGAAAGCAGCAGCTGCTGGATCCCTGGAGCAGAGTTCTGCTTTGTCCTGGCCCAGCCCTGTGAGGAGAGGCTGAGGGAGCTGGGGTTGCTTAGCCTGCAGAAGAGGAGGCTCAGGGGAGACCTTCTTGCTCTCTCCAACTCCCTGAAGGGAGGTTGGAGCCAGGTGAGGGTTGGTCTCTTCTGCCAGGCAGCCAGCACCAGAACAAGAGGACACAGCCTCAAGCTGTGCCAGGGGAAGTTTAGGCTGGAGGGCAGGAAAAAGTTCTTCCCTGAGAGAGGAATTGGCCCTTGGGATGTGCTGCCCAGGGAGGTGGTGGAGTCCCCATCCCTGGAGGTGTTCAGGAGGGGCTTGGATGTGGCCCTTGGAGCCATGGGTTATTGTCAGGAGGTGCTGGCTGTTAGGTCACAGCTTGGACTTGCTGCTCTCTGAGCTCTTCTCCAAGCTGCTTGATTGATTCTCTGCAGCTGGCCAGGAGCCAGCCTGGAGCTGGCCAGGAGGTGAAGTCAGAGAGGCTGCAGCTCTGTGGACGGCTCAGGGTGGAAGCCTTCTGAGGCTGGAGGTGTTGAAGAGGGGATTGGATGTGGCACTTGGGAGCCATGGTTGAGTTGTCAGGAGGGGCTGGGTGCCAGGTTGGACTTGCTGCTCTGTGAGGTCCCTTCCAGGCCTGCTGTGGCTCCCTGGCTGACCCCAGTCTCCCCTGGCTGTGTTTCAGGCATGACTCGAGATGACCTCTTCAACACCAACGCCAGCATCGTTGCCACCTTGACAACTGCCTGTGCAAAGCACTGCCCAGAGGCCATGATCTGCATCATCTCCAACCCAGTAAGTGCTTCCTGGGCACCTTCCCCACTGGGCAGCAGGAACAATCCAGCCTGGGAACACTGCAGGCAGCTGGGACTTCCTCTGAGGCTTGGGCAGGATCTTGGAAGGTCTGGCAGGGAAGAACTCAGCAAGGGCAGGGTCCTGGCCCTGGGGAGGAACAACCTCCTGCAGCAGCACAGCTGAGGGGGGACCTGCTGGGAAGCAGCTCCAAGGAGAAGGAGCTGGGAGTGCTGGGGGACAACAAGGTCCCCATGAGGCAGCAATGTGCCCTGGGGGCCAAGGAGGCCAATGGGGTCCTGGGGGGCAGAGTGTGGCCAGCAGGGCAAGGGAGGTTTTCCTCACCCTCTGCTCAACCCTAGGGAGGTTACATCTGGAGTCCTGGGTCCAGTTCTGGGCTCCCCAGCTCAAGAGAGACAGAGAACTGCTGGAGAGAGTCCAGGGGAGGCTGCAGAGCTGCTGAGGGGCCTGGAGCAGCTCTGGGAGCAGCAAAGGCTGAGAGCCCTGGGGCTGAGAGCCTGCAGAAGAGCAGCCCCAGAGGGCAGCTGAGCAATGCTCAGCAAGAGCTAAAGGAGCTGTGGGGGGCAAGAGGCTGGGGCCAGACTCTGCTGAGTGGTGCCCAGGGCCAGGCCAAGGGGCAGCAAGGGGCACAGGGTGGAGCCCAGGAGGTTGGATGTGAAGAGGAGGAGAAAGTTGTTTGTTGTGAGGGTGCTGGAGGCCTGGAGCAGGCTGGCCAGAGAGGTTGTGGAGTGTCCTGGTGTGGAGAGCTTCCAACCCTCCCTGGACATTGTGGTGCTGGGCATTGTGCTGTGGGTGCCCTGCTGGAGCAGGGCTTGGCCTGGGTGAGCTCCAGAGCTCCCTTCCAGCCTCTCCCTGCTGGGTTCTGGGCTTGTGTGGCACTGTGCTGTTTGGCTGGTGTGCTGGCCCCAGCCTGAGGGTGGTTGCAGGGAGCAGCTGGCTGTTGTTGCTGCAGGTGAACTCCACCATCCCAATCACCTCAGAGGTCTTCAAGAAGCAGGGAGTCTACAACCCCAAGAAGATCTTCGGGGTCACCACGCTGGACATTGTCAGAGCCAACACCTTTGTGGCTGAGCTCAAGGTGGGTAGCAGCAGCTGGGGGTGGGGGGGGGATATGCTGTGCTGTGATCATCAGGGGGACCCTAAGTGCTTTTGGGCTCACTGCAGGCAGCCCAGAGAGCTTGGAGCTCCTGTGGGGCTGCAGGCAGGGGCAGCCATTCCCTGCTCCCTGTGCCGCCAGCAGCCTGGGGATGAGGTTTCTGCAGAGTGTGCCTCAGGAGGCTGTGACCTTTCCTTCAGCCAGCTTTGTTCCCTCTGCAAGCCATCTCTGTGCTCCCCTGAGCTCTGCTGGCCTCTGCAGCCCTGCTGGGGCCACCAGAGCAGAGGCCTGGGCTGGGGCATGGCTGCAAGCCCAGCTGCTGCTTGTCCCAGGCTGTTGGGCCACCCGGGAGGGCTGTGACAGCTTCCTGCTCCTCACAGCCCTGCTGGAGCCTGTGCTCTTCACCTGCCCTGGCAGCAGTGACATCCTGGAGTTACCCTCTGGAGCTGACTTTGCCCCTGGTGCCTCTGCCCTGGGCTGCAGATGTGCAGGAGGTGGCCTGGGAGGTTTTCCTGCTCCAAGTGCTTCAGAAGCTGGAAAGTTTCCTTCTTGCCTTAGGGCTTAGATCCAGCTCGAGTCACTGTCCCAGTGATTGGGGGCCATGCTGGGAAGACCATCATCCCTCTGATCTCTCAGGTAGGTCACAGCTGCTGTGGGTGCCCTGCTGTAGCAGGGGGAAGGGGGCTGGGCAGGGTGATCTCCAGAGGTCCCTGCCAGCCCCCAGCGTGCTGGGACTGAGTCACAGTGGGGAAAGCTCTGCTCTGAGTGGGACTGAAATACCCTCCCCAGGTCATCCTGAGGGACAAAGTGCAAGGGCTTGGGAGCAGCCCAGTGCTGAGAGGGTGCTTTGGTTAGCCAGACAGGACAGCCAGCACTGTTAGACAGGACAGACAGCTGCATCTGCTGCTGTAGGGTCAGAACCTTCCCCAGCACTGCTGGCAGCCTGCATCCTCCCTGAGGCTCTCGGCTTCCATGATGCCACGGTGACCAAGAGATTGGGTGGCTTTCTGCAGGGCCTCAGGCCTGCCACAGCTGCCTGCTGCTGAGGGCTACACAGCAGCAGCCCTGGCACAGCCCTGGGGTTGCTGGAGAGCTGTGGCTTGTCCCTGAGCCAGCAAGAGCAGGACTGGGCTCCTGCCACAGCTCTGTGGTGGCCGCTTGCAGCTGGTGGCTCTGTCACACAGGCTGAGAGCTGGGGGAGGGAAGTCCTCCTGCTGGGAGCTGTTTGAACAACTCCTGAACAGTGCAAGGAGCATCTTGTGGGTGGCAACAGCTGAATCTGAGGGGCCCTGAAGGTGCCTGAGAGTTTTAACTTCTTCCTTCCACTGCAGTGCACACCAAAAGTGGACTTCCCTCAGGATCAGCTGGTGAAGCTCACAGGGAGGATTCAAGAAGCTGGCACTGAAGTTGTCCAAGCTAAAGCAGGAGCAGGTTGGTTCTAGAGCTTGCCAGCAGCCCTTGCTGGAGCAGCTGGGTGGCTGCAGGCCCTCTGCAGCTCAGTTGGGCTTGCAGCTGGGCTGGGGGATGCTGAGCTGCTGCTGCTGCTGCTGGGCAGAGCTGCTCTGCCACGGCAGCGCTGCCTGAGCTGTGGGGCTGGGAGGGAAAGCAAAGCCACCTGAGAAGGGCTTTCCCCTCTCACCCTGAGGTGGTTCTTCCTGGCACTCTGCTCAGCCACTGGCACTGGGGCCAGTCCTGTGTCCAGCTCTGGGCTCCTCAGCTCAAGAAGGACATTGAGACACAGCCCAGGGAGGGGCAGGGAGGCTGGGGAGGGGTCTGGAGCACAGCCCTGGGAGGAGAGGCTGAGGGAGCTGGGGTTGCTTAGCCTGCAGAAGAGGAGGCTCAGGGGAGACCTTCTTGCTCTCTCCAACTCCCTGAAGGGAGGTTGGAGCCAGGTGGGGGTTGGTCTCTTCTCCCAGGCAGCCAGCACCAGAACAAGAGGCCACAGTCTCAAGCTGTGCCAGGGGAAGTTTAGGTTGGAGGTGAGGAGAAAGTTCTTCCCAGAGAGAGTTGTTGGCCCTTGGGATGTGCTGCCCAGGGAGGTGGTGGAGTCCCCATCCCTGGGGGTGCTTGTCTGTGGCCCTTGGAGCCATGGGTCAGGAGGTGCTGGCTGTTAGGTCACAGGTTGCATTTGCTGCACTCTGAGGTCTTTTCCACCCTGCTTGATTGATGCTCTGCAGCTGGCCGAGAGCCAGCCTGGAGCTGGCCAGGAGGTGAAGTCAGAGAGGCTGCAGCTCTGTGGATGGCTCAGGGTGGAAGCCTTCTGAGGCTGCAGAAGGCTCTGAGCCCTGGGAGGGGTCTGCTCTAACAGTGCTTTCATCCTGCAGGCTCTGCCACCCTGTCCATGGCCTACGCCGGGGCTCGCTTTGTCTTCTCCCTGCTGGAAGCCATCAACGGCAAGCAGGGGGTCGTGGAGTGCTCCTTTGTCAAGTCAGAGGAGACAGAGAGCCCTTACTTCTCCACACCTCTGCTGCTGGGGGTATGTGCTGGGAGTGCTGCAGCCAGGGCTGGAGCCTCCAGGCTTCCTCTGGGGGTTTCAGATCAGGGCAATCGCTGCGGTGAGCAGCAGAGCAGAGCTGCAGCTCCTGAGGGTTTGGTGTGTTGAGGGAGGCTGCAGGGCTGGGCACAGGGAGCATCATGGAGCTCAGCAAGGGCAGGGGCCTGGCCCTGGGGAGGAACAACCTCCTGCAGCAGCACAGCTGAGGGGGGACCTGCTGGGAAGCAGCTCCAAGGAGAAGGAGCTGGGAGTGCTGGGGGACAACAAGGTCCCCAGGAGGCAGCAATGTGCCCTGGGGGCCAAGAAGGCCAATGGGGTCCTGGGGGGCAGGGAGAAGAGTGTGGCCAGCAGGGCAAGGGAGGTTCTGCTGCCCCTCTGCTCTGCCCTCCTGAGGCCACATCTGGAGTGCTGGGTCCAGTTCTGGGCTCCCCAGTTCAGGAGAGACAGAGAACTGCTGGAGAGAGTCCAGGGCAGGCTGCAGAGCTGCTGAGGGGCCTGGAGCAGCTCTGGGAGCAGCAAAGGCTGAGAGCCCTGGGGCTGAGAGCCTGCAGAAGAGCAGCCCCAGAGGGGAGCTGAGCAATGCTCAGCAAGAGCTAAAGGAGCTGTGGGGGGCAAGAGGCTGGGGCCAGACTCTGCTGAGTGGTGCCCAGGGCCAGGCCAAGGGGCAGCAAGGGGCACAGAGTGGAGCCCAGGAGGTTGGATGTGAAGAGGAGGAGAAAGTTGTTTGTTGTGAGGGTGCTGGAGGCCTGGAGCAGGCTGCCCAGAGAGGTTGTGGAGTGTCCTTGTGTGGAGAGCTTCCAACCCCCCCTGGGCATTGTGGTGCTGGGCAAGCTGCTGTGGGTGCCCTGCTGGAGCAGGGCTTGGCCTGGGTGAGCTCCAGAGCTCCCTTCCAGCCCTTCCATGCTGGGGTTCTGGAGCATGTGCCTCATGCTCTGGAGGGATGCTGCTGCCTTTATCTGCTCTTAGGCTGCAGGTCAGTGAGCAGCCAGAGGTTCAGACCAGGCTTAGGAGGTCACAGCTGCCTCCAGCCAGCTCCTGCTTCCCAAGAGCTTTGCAGTCATTACCCAGAGTCAGCAGTGCTGTCTCCTCTGCTTCATCTGCTGCAGGCAAATCCCTCAGAGCTGGAGGCACAGAGGGAGCTGCAGCATGGATTAGGATTAGCAGATTGCTTTCAGGAGCTCTGCTGAGCTCAGTCAGCTGTGTGCCTTTTGTCACCTTTCCCCTCTGGCAGGGGGGGCAAATGGGGAGGCTGCAGCCCTCTGCTGGCTGCTGGGGGGCAGAGGAGGGTGGGAGCTGGCTGGTGAGGGGGTGGAGGGGGGCTGAGGGGGAAGGATTGGGATGTAGGGATGAGATCATTAACCCCTAGGGGTGCAGCTCTGGGGCAGTTTCAGACCATGGCACAGTGGCTAAGGATGGGCATGCACCAGGGGGGGAGAGATTCTCCTGCCCATGGTGGGAGGTGGCCACATCCCTGCAGGGGTTCAAGCTGGACAAGCCCTTGAGCAAGCTGTGCTGGTGGGAGGTGTCTCTGCCCATGGCAGGGGCTTGGAACTGGATGACCTCTAAGCTCCCTTCCACCCCAACCCATTCCATGGCTCTGTCAAGGAGCAGCTCTCTGCTGGGCCAGCCTCAAGCTTCATGCCTGGGAGCAGTGAATCATAGTGTCACAGTGTCAGTCAGGGTTGGAAGGGACCACAGGGATCAGCTAGTTCCAACCCCCCTGCCATGGGCAGGGACACCCCACACTAGATCAGCCTGGCCAGAGCCTCATCCAGCCTGGGCTTAAATACCTCTAGGGCTGGTGCCTCAACCACCTCCCTGCACAACCCATTCCAGGGCTTCACCACTCTCATGGGGAAGAACTTCCTCCTCACCTCCAGCCTGAATCTCCCCACCTCCAGCTTCATTCCATTCCCCCTGGTCCTAGCACTACCTGAGATCCTGAGCAGTCCCTCCCCAGCCCTCTTGTAGCCCCCTTCAGATACTGGAAGGCCACAATGAGGTCACCACTGATCCTTCTCTTCTCCAGACTGAACAGCCCCAACTCCCTCAGTCTGTCCTCACAGGAGAGCAGCTCCAGCCCTCTGCTTCTCCTCCTGGCCCTTCTCTGGACACCTTCCAGCACCTCCAGATCCCTCTTGTCCTAGGGGCTCCAGAACTGGAGGCAGTACTCCAGGTGGGGTCTCCCCAGAGCTGAGTAGAGGGGGAGAATCACCTCCCTGGCCCTGCTGGCCACACTTCTCTTGCTGCAGCCCAGGCTCTGCTTGGCTCTCTGGGCTGCAAGTGCACACTGAGAGCTCCTGTTGAGCTTCTCCTCCCCCAGCACCCCCAAGTCTCTCTCCTCAGGGCTGCTTTCCAGCCAGTCCCTGCTGTGGTAGGTTGAGAGAGGGCTTAGCTCTCCCTCCTCCACAGAGTAAGAAACCACAGCTAACTCAGTCGAAGAGCAAAAGCTATATATTTACAAGCATATATGGAAAGCAGGTTATATATAACACAATATATACAGGTATTTACAATATATACACAGAAATACACAGCAAAGACAAATAACACAACAAAAATCCCTCCCTCAGGGAGGGATCCCCTCTTTGGAACCCCCTCTCTCCCCCCCTTACCTCCCTTTTTCCCCAAAAAGGGGTTAGAGAGAGAGAAAGGCAAGTTACTAAGGAAAAGAGTTGTTAGCAAGCTTCAAAAGCCCATGCAGGATTAGTGTTTGCTTATCTGAAGGCCAAGTCCAGCAGTTCGCAGAAGAAGCAGGCAGGGAGAACAGGCTGAAACACCAAACTCCCCCAACTCCCAAACCGAACTGAACTGAGGAGAAAATTTTCCAACCGCTTCACAATCTAAAGCTGAATTTTTGTTTATCAACCAATGAAATTCGTTTAGAATATCAGAATGTTTTGGTTCTAGTACCAAAAACATTAGCCAGTGTGTTCCAGCAGTGTTTGTTCTTAAAGGCACAGCCTCAAACGACCACAGTCCACCCCTTTCTAAACAATTTCATTGGCTGTTCGTACTGTCCATCCAATCCAGAACAATATTTACAGTTCGTAAGTTAAGTTCATCGTCCATTCCGGCTATACTCAGATGTAGATGATTCAGAAGTCCAAGAAAATCCAAAATCAAGAAAATGGAAAACAGTTTGTCTCTCCGCAGACGAAGCGAAGAAAAAGGGAAACAGGGACTCAGGGACTCTCAGTTGACTCAGGGCTCTCAGGGTTCTCAGGGTTCGTGCACCGTAGATTCCTCAGGGACTCTTTCCTTTGGACGCGCTGTAGCTGTACAACATTCTGAAATTAAACTCTCTCAGCTAAAGTTAAATCTCTTTGTGGAATACACTGAATTTCACCATTCTCTTGCATTACCCAATAAGTGTGACCCGGACCTTCTGCTGAAACCACCCCTCGGACAGGTTTAGCCTCTCCTGAGGGCGAAAATACCCAAACAGTTTTACCTAACAGATTCTTTTCCCTAACAACAGGAACTCTATCACCTTCTACTTTCTGTAGCAGATCAGAATGTGCAGGTCCAGCTCGGTTCACTGAACCTCTACTGTTCACCAGCCAGGTTGCTTGTGCTAAATGTTTCTCCCAGTTTTTCAAAGATCCACCTCCCATGGCTTTGAGAGTGGTCTTCAACAAACCGTTGTAGCGTTCAATCTTCCCTGCAGCTGGTGCATAGCAAGGAATATGGAAAATCCACTCAATACCGTGCTCTTTTGCCCAGCTCTTTACAAGGTTGTTCTTGAAGTGAGTTCCGTTGTCTGACTCAATCCTCTCTGGAGTTCCGTGTCTCCACAGGATCTGTCTCTCCAGACCGAGAATGGTGTTGCGTGCAGTTGCATGTGGGACTGCGTAAGTTTCCAGCCATCCAGTGTTTGCCTCTACCATAGTAAGCACGTACTGCTTACCAGAACGAGAACGTGGTAGAGTGATGTAGTCAATCTGCCAAGCTTCACCATACCTGTATTTGGACCATCTGTCACCATACCACAAGGGCTTAATTCTCTTTGCCTGCTTAATAGCAGCACAAATGTCACAGTCATGGATGACTTGTGTGATGGCATCCATGGAAATGTCTATGGATCTGTCACGAGCCCATTGGTATGTTGCATCTCTGCCTTGATGTCCTGACGAATCGTGAGCCCACCGAGCTAAGAATATCTCACCTCGGTGTTTCCAGTCGAGATCAAGTTCAGAGTCCTTGTCTACTTGAGAAACTCTTGCAGCTAGATCTGCCTGATGGTTGTGCTGCTGTTCCTCAGTAGCTTTGCTCTTGGGAATGTGAGCATCAATGTGTCTCACTTTCACTGGAATTCTCTCGATTCGATCAGCAATGTCTTGCCACAGTTCAGCTGCCCAGATGGGTTTTCCTTTCCTCTGCCAGCCATTCTTTTTCCAGTTCTTTAGCCAACCCCATAGAGCATTGGCTACCATCCATGAGTCGGTGTAGAGATAAAGCTTTGGCCATCTCTCACGTTCAGCCACGTCGAGAGCTAGCTGGACAGCTTTTACCTCTGCAAACTGACTGGATTCTCCTTCTCCATCCTTCGCCTCTGCAACTCGGCGTGTTGGACTCCACACGGCAGACTTCCACCTTCGCTTGTTCCCGACGAGACAACAGGAACCGTCTGTGAACAAAGCATATTTCTTTTCATCATCAGAAAGGTCATTGTAAGGAGGAGCTTCCTCAGCACGAGTTACTCTCTCCTCTGGAGGTTTAGCACAGTTGGTATCTTCAGGCCAACTTGAGATCACCTCCACCAGACCAGGTCTTTCAAGATTTCCCATTCGAGCTCTCTGTGTTATCAGGGCCATCCACTTAGACCAGGTGGAATCTGTGGCATGATGTGGTGTGGAACCTTTGCCTTTGAACATCCAATTCAAAACTGGCAATCTGGGAGCTAAGAGAAGTTGTGACTCAGTTCCAATTACTTCAGAAGCTGCTTTCACTCCTTCATAGGCAGCTAGAATCTCTTTCTCTGTTGGAGTGTAATTAGCCTCTGAACCTCTGTAACCTCGACTCCAGAAACCAAGAGGTCGTCCACGTGTCTCACCTGGAGCTTTTTGCCACAAGCACCAGGTTGGACCATTGTCACCTGCAGCCGTGTACAAAATGTTCTTAATGTCTGGACCATCTCGCACAGGTCCCAGACCCACTGCTTGGACTACTTCTTGCTTTATCTGGTCAAAGGCTGCTTGTTGTTCAGGTCCCCAGTGGAAACTGTTCCTCTTTCGAGTCACATCATACAGAGGTTTCACAATCTGACTGTATCCAGGAATGTGTAGTCTCCAAAATCCCACTATCCCTAAGAAACGTAGAGTTTCTTGCTTGTTCGTGGGATTTGCCATGGTAGAGACTCTATTTACCACATCCACTGGAATGTGTCGGCGTCCATCCTGCCACTGCACTCCCAGAAACTGGATCTCTGTGGTAGGACCTTTCACTTTGTCTCTCTTGATGGCAAAACCTGCATTCAGGAGAATGTCCATGATTTTGTTACCTTTCTCGAAGACTTCCTCAGCAGTTTTACCCCAGACGATGATATCATCGATGAACTGGATGTGTTCTGGAGCACCACCTTCCTCCAGAGCATCATGGATTACTGCATGACAGATGCTGGAGCTGTGGATCCAGCCCATCGGCAGTCTGTTGAAAGTGTACTGGATTCCTCTCCAGGTGAAAGCAAACTGAGGCCTGCATTCCTCTGCTATGGGAATAGAGAAGAAGGCATTAGCAATGTCTATGGTAGCATACCATTTGGCCTCTTTGGATTCCAGCTCATACTGGAGTTCCATCATGTCTGGTACTGCTGCACTCATAGGCGGAGTTACTTCATTCAGGGCTCGGTAGTCCACTGTCAGACGCCAGTCTCCATTCGGCTTTCGCACAGGCCACACTGGACTGTTGAAAGGTGAATGAGTTTTGCTGATGACTTTCTGACTCTCCAACTGACGAATCAGATTCTGAATGGGCAACAAAGAGTCACGGTTGGTTCTGTATTGTCTGTGATGCACAGTCCGAGAAGCAACCGGCAACTTAACGTCCTGAATCTTGTGTTGTCCCACAACTGCAGATTCATCAGAAAGCTCAGGTCTAGCAGACAGCTTCAGTTTTTGTCCATCAATTTCTACAGAAGCTACTCCAAAAGCCCATTTGTAACCTTTAGGGTCTTTGAAACGCCCTTCTCTCAGAAAATCAATTCCCAAAATACAAGGTGCATCAGGTCCGGTCACAACTGTATGCTTTTTCCATTGTTTACCAGTTAAGCTTATATTAACCTCCACTTTACTTAACTCTTGAGATCCACCAGTGACTCCCAGAATAGTTATGGACTCTGATCCTTGATAATTTGATGGCAATATGGTGCACTGAGCTCCTGTGTCAACCAAGGCCCTGTACTTCTGAAAGTGTGAAGTGCCAGGCCACTGGATGTACACATCCCAATAGATTCTGTTATCTGTATTACCCCTCTCCTCCCCCTGGCGGGAGGCAGGGCACCCCTAGTTATGGGGAACATGTCCACAGGTGCAACGAGCACACTGTGCAGTGTTAGAACTGGAGCCACTGTTGGAGCTACTAGAGTTGTCCTGGGGAACTGTAGAAGTAACAGCTACCCTTCTGGTATTGCTACCTCGGGTTCTGCCACTTTGCAGTTCTCTCAGTCTCCTGAAAAGATTAGAAGTTGGTTGACCATCCCACCTGTTCATGTTCTCACCAAACTGATCACGCAGGGTAATCCAAATAGTCCTACGTGACTGCCTTGGTGGTCTGTTTTGGTTTGATCTGTTTTGGAATGACCTCCTTGGAGGATGTCTATTCCTCACAGATGAAACCTGTACCCACCTGGAGGAAGAATTGGAATCATCTCTTTGTGCCAATTGGGAGATGGTGTTTTTAAATTCATCCTTCAGCTCTTTCATGCAATTCTCCAGTTTTCCAGACAGAGTTTCAATGGCTGAAACCAAAGAAACACGTGTCATGCTATCATCCAATTGTCTCAATTGATCAGTGAATTGGCCAACCGTAAGAGGAGCTCCACCATAATTTCTTGCTACAATTCTGCTTGCCAGAATGTTTGCATAATTAGAAGGAGCAAGCTTGATGAGCTTTTTAGTAAGACCATTTCCTACAGGAACATCATCAGGATTCAGAGATTCATGTTCACCATAGAGTACCTCTCTAACAGCAAATTCTCTCAGACGCTTGATTCCCTCATCTATGGTAGTCCAGGGCTTAGGATTCCATGGAAGATCATCTCGGGAAGGGTATCTCATGAGAACTGCCATTAGAAGGCGTATCCACAGATTAACCTTACCGAGAGCCTTGCCTAGATGTCTATCTATTCCATTATCCTTTGAGAGAGTTCCTAGCTGGGCTGCTGACTTGTCTCCAACCATTAGAGCTGGAGCACCTGTATCATAACATCTACCAAGCCAAGCGAGAACTGGCTCCTTATCTGCTCTGAGATAGTCTTTTCTTACATTTCTAAGCTCCTCCCGGGGTGAAGAGCAGTCGGTTATGTCATCTTGTTGCTCTTCTGCCTCCTCTTCCTCAACTTGTGGTCCAAACAACCTTTCTGTCACTCTCTCAAGGATCCCTTTAAGCTGAGAGGCACCACCACTAGCTGCTGTCCTACCAAGAGATGCATCTCGATCCTCTGATGATCTCAATAACTCAGCTATATTTTTAAGACAGATTTTCTCTTCCTCCCCAGCAGAAGAACCTTGCTGTGCATCCCCGTCAGCTCCTGAATCAGCTTTAGTCTTACCCTTCCTTGTTGTTAAAACTGCTACTTGCTTTACTGGAGCTGTGTTTGGGTTTCCAGCTGCCTTATTATCAGAAGCTGATAAGCTTTGAGACAGATTAGCTGCTTTGGAGGACACTTCCGCTCCTGCCATGGAAGAAGGAGGAAATGACTTTGCCTCGTTAATGGTGGCTGCTGGGGACACGGGAGCCGCCATGTTTGGGGCAACTGCAGCCCCTGGCTGCTTGCCAGAATCATTAGCAGTGCTATTCAGAGCTGCCTTGCCGATTGACTTTTTAGCTTTATCTTTAACTGACACAGATTCTCCATTATCATCCTCACTGGATGTTCCTGAAACAGAGCTAGGGTGGCGTTTTCGTCTCTTAACCCTCCGTTTTATAACAAAACATGCCTTGGACACTTTTTTCTCCCGGTACAGTGCTACCAACAAATACACATTAATTATCATCATCAGCAGGACTACACACATCGAGAAAATCAGCTTTGGATCCCAGCCATCACTTAAAATTACCCTTTCACCGAGCGGAATCTTAAACTCTTTTATCTCAATAGGGAGTGTGCTAGATGTAACATTCCTGTACTTTTTAACATAAAAGAATTCCAGGCACTGATCATACAGAAGCCGAATCTTGTACTTAAACCACAAATATAATTTTTGCATTATATATTTACCTATCTTATCGATAATCATACCCAGGCAATACTTGTAGATCAATACACCAAAGACCGAGAAGAACAGACGCTCAAAAAGCCAAAACACCTTCATGTTTGCTCGTTCGACTTAAGCAAGCAATAAATCAAACTAATTTGTCAGCAAACCCCGAGTTGGGCAGCCAATAAATGTGGTAGGTTGAGAGAGGGCTTAGCTCTCCCTCCTCCACAGAGTAAGAAACCACAGCTAACTCAGTCGAAGAGCAAAAGCTATATATTTACAAGCATATATGGAAAGCAGGTTATATATAACACAATATATACAGGTATTTACAATATATACACAGAAATACACAGCAAAGACAAATAACACAACAAAAATCCCTCCCTCAGGGAGGGATCCCCTCTTTGGAACCCCCTCTCTCCCCCCCTTACCTCCCTTTTTCCCCAAAAAGGGGTTAGAGAGAGAGAAAGGCAAGTTACTAAGGAAAAGAGTTGTTAGCAAGCTTCAAAAGCCCATGCAGGATTAGTGTTTGCTTATCTGAAGGCCAAGTCCAGCAGTTCGCAGAAGAAGCAGGCAGGGAGAACAGGCTGAAACACCAAACTCCCCCAACTCCCAAACCGAACTGAACTGAGGAGAAAATTTTCCAACCGCTTCACAATCTAAAGCTGAATTTTTGTTTATCAACCAATGAAATTCGTTTAGAATATCAGAATGTTTTGGTTCTAGTACCAAAAACATTAGCCAGTGTGTTCCAGCAGTGTTTGTTCTTAAAGGCACAGCCTCAAACGACCACACCTGCCCAGCCTGGATTTGTGCCTGGGATTGCCTCAACCCAGCTGCAGGACCCTGCCCTTGGTCTTGTTGAACCTCCTGAGGTTGGCTTGTGCCCACCTCTGCAGCCTGTCCAGGTCCCTCTGGATGGATCCCTTCCCTCCAGCTGTCTGCTGCACCACACAGCTTGGTGTCAGCAGCAAACCTGCTGAGGGTGCACTCAACCCCTACTCCCTCAGTCTGTCCTCACAGCAGAGCAGCTCCAGCCCTCTGCTCCTCCTCCTGGCCCTGCTCTGGACACCTTCCAGCCCCTCCAGATCCCTCTTGCAATAGGGGCTCCAGAGCTGGAGGCAGTACTCCAGGTGGGGTCTCAGCAGAATCCCACCATGGCAGGGCTTGGGAAGGGACCTGGAGATCACCAGAGCAGCAGCATCCCCTGGGGCAGGTCCCAGAGGAGTGCCTCCAGGGCTGGGCTTGGGAAGCTCTGCAGCCAGACTGCCCAACCCCTCCGGGCAGCCTGCTCCGGGGCTCGGGAACGGAGCTGCTGCTGCTGGGGGGCCTGGGAGGGCTGCAGGGACCTGGGGCAGGCTGTGGATGTGGTCTGCCTGGCCTTCAGCAAGGCCTTTGACACCATCCCCCACAGCAAACTCCTGGCCAAGCTGGCAGCCCCTGCCTTGGACAGCAGCACTCTGAGCTGGGTTAGGAACTGGCTGGAGGCTGAGCCCAGAGAGTGGTGGTGAATGGTGCCACAGCCAGCTGGCAGCCAGGCACCAGTGGTGTCCCCCAGGGATCAGTGCTGGGCCCCATCCTCTTTAACATCTTCACTGATGGTCTGGAGGAGGGGATTGAGTCAGTCAGCAGCAAGTTTGCAGATGACACCAAGCTGGGAGCAGATGTTGGTCAGTTAGAGGGCAGAAGGGCTCTGCAGAGGGACCTTGCCAGGCTGGACAGATGGGCAGAGGCAAACAGGATGGCATTCAACAAGTCCAAGTGCCAGGGGCTGCACTTTGGCCACAGCAACCCCAGGCAGAGCAACAGGCTGGGGTCAGAGTGGCTGAGAGCTGCCAAACAGAGAGGGACCTGGGGGTGCTGGGTGACAGCAGCTGAACATGAGCCAGCAGTGTGCCCAGGGGGCCAAGAAGGCCAAGGGCATCCTGGCCTGCAGCAGGAAGAGTGTGGCCAGCAGGAGCAGGGAAGTCCTTGTGCCCTGTGCTCTGCATTGGTTAGGCCACACCTGGAGTCCTGTGTCCAGTTCTGGGCTCCTCAGGTCAGGAAAGATGTTGAGATGCTGGAAGGTGTCCAGAGAAGGGCAAGAAAGCTGGGGAGGGGTCTGGAGCACAGCCCTGGGAGGAGAGGCTGAGGGAGCTGGGGTTGCTTAGCCTGCAGAAGAGGAGGCTCAGGGGAGACCTTCTTGCTCTAACTCCCTGAAGGGAAGTTGCAGCCAGGTGGGGGTTGGTCTCTTCTGCCAGGCAGCCAGCACCAGAACAAGAGGCCACAGTCTCAAGCTGTGCCAGGGGAGGTTTAGGCTGGAGGGGAGGAGAAAGTTCTTCCCAGCAAGAGAGATTGGCCCTTGGGATGTGCTGCCCAGGGAGGTGGTGGAGTCCCCATCCCTGCAGGTGTCCAAGAGGGGACTGGATGTGGCCCTTGGTGCCATGGCTTAGTCCTGAGGTGTTGGGTGACAGCTTGGACTCGATGATCCTTGGGGTCTCTTCCAAGCTCAGTGATACTGTGAGCTGCTGCAGGCTGCAAGGGGCTCCTGAGCCTGGCTGGGAAGGGCAGGCTGGAGGTGGCAGGCTGTGTCTCCCTCTCAGCTGCCCCCCCCCCAGGCTGCTTCCTCCACTGAGCCCATCCTTCAACCCTCTTTTTTTTTAACCCTTCCTCCTCTCCCCCCTCAGAAAAACGGAATCGAGAAGAACCTGGGGATTGGCAAGATCACTCCCTTTGAAGAGAAGATGGTGGCTGAGGCCCTGCCTGAGCTGAAGGCTTCCATTAAGAAAGGAGAGGAGTTTGCCAAGAACTTCAAGTGAGGAGGAGCAGCTCCCAGCTTCCTTAATTTATTGAGGCGTTGTGCCCCCCCCTACCTCCCCCCGCGGCTCCCAGCCGGAGCTCTCCTGCCCCTGGGGGGCTGTCTGCCTCTTAGCATAATGAATGGTGCCAGTGCTGAGCCTCATCATCAATAAATGGCCTCATTTTCACCCTGTCTGAGCCGGAGTGGTCCTGCCCCTGCTTGCCTTAGGTCTCAGCAGGGGGGAAATGACCTCGGCGGGTGGCTTGGGAAAGGAAGGCTCCAGGGAGATCCTTGCAGAGGCCCTGAAGGGGGCTGCAGGGGAGGGACTTTGGGCATGGGCTGGGTGTGACAGGCTGAGGGGCAGTGGTTTGGAGCTGGGAGGAGGGGGAGAGGAGGAAGAAAGTCTTTGCAGTGAGGGTGGGGAGAGCCTGGCACAGGTTGCCCAGGGAGGCTGTGGCTGTGCCCTGCCTGGAGGTGTTCAGGGTGAAGCCTTCTGGGGCTGAACATCTCCAGGGAGGAGGACATCCACAACCTCCCCTGGGCAACCTGCAGGTTGCCCAGGGGAGGTTGTGGATGTCCTCCTCCTCCCTGGAGGTGCTCAAGGCCAGGCTGGCTGAGGCCCTGAGCAAGCTGTGCTGGTGGGAGGTGTCCCTGCCCATGGCAGGGGGGGTTGGGACTGGCTGAGCTTTGAGGTCCCTTCCCAGCCCAACCCCATTCTGTGGGTCTGAGCTGATGCCTCTCAGCTCTGCTGCTCAGGTTGTGGCCTGGGCTGCTCAGGGGAGCCAGACATGGTGGGATGAGACTGAGGTGGGGTGAGGAGGCTTGTGAAGGGCAACTGAGTGACCCAAGAGGGGCTTGGGCAGGGGGTGGAGCTGCCTCTGTGATCTTGGGTCACCTGAACCTCTTCCACAATTGGTGGCAGTGGAGTCTCCTCCATCCCTGGAGGTCTTCAAAGCAGCCCTGGGGCTGCCTGGCCACTTGGGGCCATGGTTTGATGGCCATGGGGGGCGGGGTTGGGTTGATGGTTGGGTTTGGTGGCCTCAGAGGTCTTTTCCAACCCAAGCAATGCTCTAAAAGAGGGAGCCAGGAGGTCAGAGTGGTTGGAAGGTGCCTGCTGCTCTGAGGTGACAAGGCAGGTGCTGAGGGTGACTCCTTTCTGGTTAGGGACAGAAGCCTTGGAGTGGCAGCTCCATGAATTCCTTCTTCCATCTCTCCTCTGGAGCATGGGAAATGAGCAGTCTGCATGACAGCAGTGCTGCTGCCTCCTACAGAACCCAGAATGAAGCAGGTTGGAAGAGACCTTGGAGATCATCCAGTCGAACCTCTCACCCAGCACCATCTGATCAACTCAACCATGGCACCAAGGGCCTCAGCCAGGCTGGTTTTAAACCCTTCCAGGCTTGGTGACTCCACCACCTCCCTGGGCAGCACATCCCAGTGGCCAACCTCTCATCCTGGGAAGAATTTCTTCCTCCCCTCCAGCCTAAACCTCCCCTGGCACAGCTTGAGACTGTGTCCTCTTGTTCTGGTGCTGGCTGCCTAGGAGAAGAGACAAACCCCCACCTGGCTCCAACCTCCCTTCAGGGAGTTGGAGAGAGCAAGAAGGTCTCCCCTGAGCCTCCTCTTCTGCAGGCTAAGCAACCCCAGCTCCCTCAGCCTCTCCTCCCAGGGCTGTGCCCCAGACCCCTCCCCAGCTTTGTTGCCCTTCTCTGGACACCTTCCAGCAAGTGGAATGTGGAGCTGCTGCCTATGGAGGTGAGCTCTGATGAAGGGAGCTCTTCCTTTGCTCCTGCCCCGTGCTCTGGGGGCTGTTTGCATTGCTCTGATCCAGACCTGGGAGCTGAGCAGACTTCTGTTGTGATCAGGTGGGGGAAAAGCCTGGGCCCAGCACCTCTGTGCAAGTGCTTCCCAAGGAGAGTGGTGAAACCCTGGCACAGGTTGCCCAGAGGAGGTGGAGGCCCCATGCCTGGAGGCATTCAAGGGCAAGCTTGGGGCTCTGGGCAGCCTGCTCTAGTTGGAGATGTCCCTGCTGATAAAATGACCTTGGAGGGTCCCTCCCTACCCCAAACCTTCTGTGATCCTCTGGAGGTGCTGGTTTGAGTGAGAGAAGCTTCTCATAAGGAAGATGCCTAAAGGTAGTAGCTGCTGCTTGGTCATTGCCTTATTGCTTCCTTCCCACTTGCATCCTCAGTCTCTTCTGAGCCATCTGAATGTGGGCAGCAGTGTGCTCCTGGGGGCCAAGAAGGCCAAGGGGGTCCTGGGGGACATCAAGAGGAGTGTGGCCAGCAGAGCCAGGGAGGTTCTCCTTCCCCTCTGCTCTGCCCTAGAGAGGCCACACCTGGAATATTGCATCCAGCTCTGGGCTCCCCAGCTCAGGAGGGACAGGGATCTGCTGGAGAGAGCCCAAGGGAGGGCTCCAAGGATGCTGAAGGGACTGCAGCACTGCCTGGGAAGAGAGGCTGAGAGCCCTGGGGCTGTTCAGGCTGGAGAGGAGAAGGCTGAGAGGGATCTGATCAATGTCTATCAATAGCTGAGGGCTGGGGGTCAGGGGAGGGGGGGACAGGGACAGGCTCTGCTGAGCTGCACCCTGAGATAGGCCAAGGGACAGTGGATGTAAGCTGCAGCACAGGAGGTTCCACCTCAGCAGGAGGAGGAACTTCTTCCCTGTGAGGCTCCCAGAGCCCTGGAGCAGGCTGCCCAGAGAGGTTGTGGAGTCTCCTCTGGAGCCTCTCCAGCCCCATCTGGATGTGTTCCTGTGTGACCTGTGCTGGATTCTCTGCTCCTGCTCTGGCAGGGGAGGCTTGGACTGGATGATCTCCAGAGGTCCCTTCTCTGTGGCCCTCTGAACTGAGGGTTTGATTTTAATCCATGGTTCTGAAGGGGACCTCACCCCTGGGACACTGCTGGGGGTGGTCCTTGGCTCTTCTTCTGCCCCTGTGGGCCATGGAGGCAGGGAAGGGACATCCAGCACCAGCTTCCATCCCCTCAGCAGTGCAGTGAGGTGAGGCTTGGGGCTCCTCACAGGAGCAGTAATGAAATGGAAGCGTTGGCAGGCATCCCCCAGCAGGCTGGGGAACAAAGTGATTATTAGCTGGTATTAATAGAATTAAAGATTAAAGATGGTGCTGGGGGGGAGGGGGGAGGGCAGGGGAGGCTGTCAGAGCTGGAGGACACAGGGAGGAGCTCTTGGCCAGACCAGTAAATGCATTGGGCAATGTTCAAACACTACATGGGATGTGTGTGGCAGGGGTTCATAGGCTCCCAGAATGGTTTAGGTTGGAAGGGGCTTCAAAGCTCAGCCAGTTCCCAGCAGCACAGCTTGCTCAGGGCCTCAGCCAGCCTGGCCTTCAACACTTGCAGGGAGGAGGACATCCACAAGCTCCCCTGGGCAACCTCTGGTTGCCCAGGGGAGCTTGTGGATGTCCTCCTCCCTGGAGATGTTCAGCCCCAGAAGGCCTCACCTTGAACACCTCCAGGCAGGGCACAGCCACAGCCTCCCTGGGCAACCTGTGCCAGGCTCTCCCCAGCCTCACTGCAATGAATTCCTTCCTCATCTCCAGTCTCAGTCTCTCCTCTCCCAGCTCAAAGCCATTGTTCCTCATCCTGGCACTCCCAGCCCTTGGCCAAACCCCCTCTCCAGCTCTCCTGGAGCCTTTCAGCTACTGGAAGGTTGCTCTGTGGTCTCCCTTCTCTTCTCCAGGCTGAAGCAGGCTGCAGGGGTCTTGCAGGTCTGTCAGCAGGGCAGCCTGGGGCAGTGGTGGAGGGGCTGTAGCCACCTGCCAGGGCTGGTGGTCTGCACCCCAGCCTGCTCTGCCCAGGTGAGCAGAACAGCAAGAAGCTGCTGACCCCCCCCTGGGCATTGTGCTGTGGGTGCCCTGCTGGAGCAGGGGGTTGGGCTGGGTGGTCTCCAGAGGTCCCTTCCAGCCCCTGCCTGCTGGGGCTCTGTGTTTCTGTCAAAGGCTTTGCTGTGAGCAGAAATCATCTGGTGGAGGGTTTGCAGCAGCCTCTCCCTCTCCTCTCAGGGGAGCTGTGTGTGAAGTCTCCACCTTTGCATTCCCTGCTCTTCACTCAGTCATGCCCCTGAGCTCCTGCTCTTCCCTTGGGGTGCCCTGGGGTGGGTCTGGAGGCTCTCAGCCTTTGCTGCTCCCAGAGCTGCTCCAGGCCCCTCAGCAGCTTTGCAGCCTCCCCTGGGCTCTCTCCAGCAGTTCTCTGTCTCTCCTCAACTGGGGAGCCCAGAACTGGACACAGCACTCCAGATGTGGCCTCCCCAGGGCAGAGCAGAGGGGGAGGAGAACCTCCTGTGTGAGGCTGAAGGGTTGGTTTGCCTTTGGAGGAAACCTGTCCATGAAGGAGGCCAAAGGGAGCGGTGGGAGCAGATGGCTGGGTAATGACCCTGGCACCATTAGCATGCAGGGGCTGCTGCTGGGGCAGGGATTTGGTTGCCTGTTGGGAGGGGTTCAGGTGCCCAGGCTGAGCTCTGCCCCTGCTCTGCCCACCTCTGGCACCTGCTGGCCACGGGAGCTCCTCAGGGGCTCTGGGACAGACTCTTCCCCTAGAAGAGACAGTGGGGGGCAGCTGCTCAGGGGGGAGGAGGCAGTGCAGGACTGGTGGCCAGCAGTGGGTCTGTCTCTGCTTGGCTTCTCCCCTGCCGGTGCTGCTGGGGGAGGGCAGCCCTTGGGGCTGCAGAAGCCAAGGCTGCCTGGGCCGAGGGCTGCTCGCAGGTCCGCAGGGCTGGAAGGGCAGCAGGGCTTTGTTCTTTCCTTCCATGCTTGTTTCTCCTGGAGGTGCCAGAGGCAAAGCAGCGAGTGGCAGCTCCTGGGTGGGCTGAGGAAGGCAGGTGGCAGGACGTGGGGCAGCACAGTGAGGTACAAATTGCTTCCCGGGGCTTCCCGAGCGGTCGGATGGGTCCCCAGGGAAGGAAACTCCCTGCGGAGGGCTGGGAGGCTTAGGGAGCTCGGGGGGGGAGGGGGCAGGGGGAGACCCAGCAAAGCCAGCCCAGCAGCCAGCAGGGCTGCGTGGCCAGCAGGTCAAGCCTGGATCGATGGGAGCCTCCAGCCCCCAGCCCAAGGGCACCCCCGGGGCCGCCCAGGTGCCCTGTGCCCAGCCCACCTTGGGCTCTCAGAGGGGGATGGTGCCCCCCAGCCTCTTTCTTCTGCTTTCTCTCCTCCCCCCGGCTGCTGGAGGCTGCTTGCTGGCCCGGGGGGGTGGTGAGGACATGAGGAAGCCGCAGCGGGGCTGTGATCAGGGCTGGCAGCGGTGCCGGCCCTGCGCTGCCCGCTCGGCACAGCCGCGGCCGGCCGCCTGCCTCCCGCCTCGGGAGCTGCCTGCTGGAGATGTCAAAGCTCAGGATGGATCCTTGCAATTAGGCCCTGTGCTGCTGCCTGCCTTCTTTGATCTCCTTTAATTATTTATCTCCTCTTCCCCCCCTTTCCCTTTTCTTCTTTCCTCCCCCTTCTCCCTCCCCAATCCAGGGGTTCTTTCAAGTGATGATTTTCCTCCTCTCCCCGCTCCCCCCGCGCCGTGCCCGGCTCTGCCTGTGTGCTGGCAATTACCAGCCCCTCTCCCTGCTCCTTCCTTCCCTCCCCTTTTGTTCTGTGCCAGATCATCCCTTCACACCTGCACCCCAGCTCCCTGCCTGCCTGCCAGTGTTTGCTTCCTGCTTTTCCCCATTCCCCACCTCCCACCCCCATCCTCCCGGATGGCTTTTGCCTTTCTTCTTCCCGTTCCAAGCGTGGTCCTGGCTGGGTTTTCCTCCAGGGCCAGCTCTCTGCCTGGGACCCTGCACCCCGGGCTGGGACCTGCACCCTGGGCTTGGACCCTGCACCCCGGGCCGGGACCCTGCACCCCGGGCTGGGATCCTCCCCCATGGGCTGGGACCTGCACCCTGGGCTGGGACCCTGCAGCGTGGGCTGGGACCTGCATCCCAGGCCGGTACCCTGCACCCTGGGATGGGACCCTCCACCCCGGACTGTGACTCTCCACCCCGGGCTGGGACCCTGCACCCCAGACTAGGACCCTGCACCCCTGGGCTGGGACCTGCACCCCTGGGCTGGGACCTGCACCCCTGGCTGGGACCTGCACCCTGGGCTGGGACCTGCACCCCTGGGCTGGGACCTGCACCCCTGGCTGGGACCTGCACCCCTGGCTGGGACCTGCACCCTGGGCTGGGACCTGCACCCCTGGGCTGGGACCTGCACCCCTGGCTGGGACCTGCACCCTGGGCTGGGACCTGCACCCTGGGCTGGGACCTGCACCCCTGGGCTGGGACCTGCACCCTGGGCTGGGACCTGCACCCCTGGCTGGGACCCGCGCCCTGGGCTGGGACCTGCACCCCTGGCTGGGACCTGCACCCTGGGCTGGGACCTGCACCCTGGGCTGGGACCTGCACCCCTGGGCTGGGACCTGCACCCTGGGCTGGGACCTGCACCCCTGGCTGGGACCCGCGCCCTGGGCTGGGACCTGCACCCCTGGCTGGGACTTTCAACCCCGGGCTGGGACCCTCCCCTCCGGGCCGGGACCCTCCCCTCCGGGCCGGGACCCTCCCCCCCGGGCCGGGACCCTGCACCCCGTGCTGTGCTGTGCTGGATTTCTCGTTGCTGTTCCCTACTCAGTGCGGCCCCTGGCAGGCTCTGGGAGCTCCACGGATCCTCTGCCCTCCGTGCCAGGGTCTCCTCCTGCTGGTTTTGCTGCTGTGAGAGGAGCCTGACCACATCCCACCCCACCCCCCCTTCCCCCCCAATCCCTTTTGTTTCCCAGGGCCTGATGCATTATTCAGCACTGCGGATGCTGGAAGGGAATGGTGCTGCAAAGGGCTGGGGCTCCCCCTCAGGACCCTGGGCTTCGAAGAATCACTGAATGCTTTGGCTTGGAAGAGACCTTCAAGATCAGCCAGTTCCAACCCCCCCCTGCTATGGGCAGGGACACCTCCCACCAGCACAGCTTGCTCAGGGCCTCATCCAGCCTGGCCTTGAGCACCTCCAGGGAGGGGAACAGCCACAACCTCCCCTGGGCAACCTGCAGGTTGCCCAGGGGAGGTTGTGGCTGTTCCCCTCCCTGGAGATGTTCAGCACCAGGCTGGCCATGAAAAAAACTTCATCATCCAACCTCCCCTTGAACACCTCCAGGTTCAGCCTCCCTGGGCAACCTGTGCCAGTCTCTCCCCAGCCTCACTCTAAAGGACTTCTTCCTGACCTCCAGTCTCCATCTGCCCTCTGCCAGGTCCCCATCACAGGTTGGTTTTTCCCCTCCAGCATTAAGCCAGGAGATTCCCCTGGCCATGCAGGAGGCTCCTCCTAGGAGGTGGCATCTGCTCTGGTCCCTGGGAGGATGTGGCAGGGACAATGCCAGGAGCAGGGGGAGGTAGAAGCAGCCTTGGGGATGCTCCAGGGGTGAAACCAAAGCCAGTCCCACATGGCTGCAGTTTGATAGAGGTGGTCCAAGCCCTTTGTTTGTGTGGTCCCTACACTAACAGCCTGGAGAGGCTGGAGCCTGAGCTCAGCCCCCTCTGCCACCCCAGCTGAGCCTCTCCTGCCTCTGGTGTGTGCATGCTCAGGCAGCCTGAGACATCCCTCCAGCCTGGTGCTGGCAGTCAGCAGCTCTCTGGGGAGTCTCCATGGTGTCCCCAGGGCTGCTGCTGGCCTCCAGCCTCGGCATGCTGCCAAGTTCTGACTGCAGGAGGCCTCATGGATGATGGATTTGGGGTAGTGGAGCAGCTAGCAGGAAACAACCCACTGCTGGGCACCAGTGCAGCTGGAGACTGGATGTGAGGAACAATTTCTGCCCCAGGAGGCTGCTGGAACACTGCAACAGGTTGCCCAGTGGCTGACAGCCCTCAGGCTGTGCTGCCATCCAGCCAGACTTGGCCAGGCTGCAGAGCTGGGCACAGGGAACCTCATGGAGCTCAGCAAGGGCAAGGGCAGGGTCCTGGCCCTGGGGAGGAACAACCTCCTGCAGCAGCACAGCTGAGGGGGGACCTGCAGGGAAGCAGCTCCAAGGAGAAGGAGCTGGGAGTGCTGGGGGACAACAAGGTCCCCATGAGGCAGCAGTGTGCCCTGGGGGCCAAGAAGGCCAATGGGGTCCTGGGGGGCAGAGTGTGGCCAGCAGGGCAAGGGAGGTTCTCCTCCCCCTCTCCTCTGCCCTCCTGAGGCCACATCAGGAGTGCTGGGTCCAGTTCTGGGCTCCCCAGCTCAAGAGAGAGAGAGAACTGCTGGAGAGAGTGCAGGGGAGGCTGCAGAGCTGCTGAGGGGCCTGGAGCAGCTCTGGGAGCAGCAAAGGCTGAGAGCCCTGGGGCTGAGAGCCTGCAGAAGAGCAGCCCCAGAGGGCAGCTGAGCAATGCTCAGCAAGAGCTAAAGGAGCTGTGGGGGGCAAGAGGCTGGGGCCAGACTCTGCTGAGTGGTGCCCAGGGACAGCACAAGGGGCAGCAAGGGGCACAGGGTAGAGCCCAGGAGGTTGGATGTGAAGAGGAGGAGAAAGTTGTTTGTTGTGAGGGTGCTGGAGGCCTGGAGCAGGCTGCCCAGAGAGGTTGTGGAGTGTCCTGGTGTGGAGAGCTTCCAACCCCCCTGGGCATTGTGGTGCTGGGCAAGCTGCTTGGCCTGGATGATCTCCAGAGGTCCCTTCCAATGTTACCATGCTGGGGTTCAGGGATCAGTGAACCCCAAATGTGTGTTTCATCCTCATGGACAGATCATGCTCTCACCCTCTCTGCAGCTGTGCACTGTCCCTCCCCGCTAGACCTGTCCCTGTGACCTGCTGCCACCTCCACCCTTGGGACCCCTGTGCACAGGGATGGGAAGGAAGCTGGTGGTCAGCAGCTCTGCCCCTGGAGAGTGGCTTTGAGCTGGGAGCAGTTTGGCCTCTTCTCAGTTCTCCCCAGAGCATCCTCGGGAGCAGAGCGTTGCCCAGCTGCCACCCACCCCTGGAACAGCCCTCCCCAGCCTGGGCTCCGCCCAAGAGCCCACCTTGGGGCCCAGATCTGACCCCCCCAGCCCTGCTGCAGCTGCCTCACCAAATCCCTACTCTGAGGCCAGACCCACAGTGGGACAAACCCTGATGTGCAGTTTGGGGATGGTTTTGGGGTGGTTTGGGTAGCTCAGCCCTCTGCCATGAGCATGGAGTGGGGGGTCAGCTTGCTTTTGGGGTGGTTTGGGTGCCCTACCCCTTGCCATGAGCAGGGTGTGGGTACCTGGCACATCCCACATCACCCCAGCCCCTGGGCAGCCTGAACTCTCCTGCACCCACTGGGATGGGGGTGGCCTGGGTGGTGCCAGGCACTGCTGCTAAATCAGCCAGGAAGTGGGATGGGGGGGCTCTGCAAGGTGTGGGGGGGCTCTAATTGGGGGGACTCTGCAAGGTGTGGGGGGGCTCTGTGTCGGGGAGGGCTCTGTGGGGTGTGAGTGGCTCTGTGTCAGGGGGTCTCTGCAGGGTGAGGGGGGGCTCTGTGTCAGGGGGTCTCTGCAGGGTGAGGGGGGCCTCTGTGTCGGGGGGGCTCTGCAGGGTGAGGGGGGGCTCTGTGTCGGGGGGGTCTCTGCAGGGTGAGGGGGGGCTCTGTGTCGGGGGGGCTCTGCAGGGTGAGGGGGGGCTCTGTGTCGGGGGGGGTCTCTGCAGGATGAGGGGGGCCTCTGTGTCGGGGGGGCTCTGCAGGGTGAGGGGGGGCTCTGTGTCGGGGGGGTCTCTGCAGGGTGTGAGGGGCTCTGTGTCGGGGGGGCTCTGCAGGGTGAGGGGGGGCCTCTGTGTCGGGGGGGCTCTGCAGGGTGAGGGGGGGCTCTGTGTCGGGGGGTCTCTGCAGGGTGAGGGGGGGCTCTGTGTCGGGGGGGTCTCTGCAGGGTGTGAGGGGCTCTGTGTCGGGGGGGCTCTGCAGGGTGAGGGGGAGCTCTGTGTCCGGGGGTCTCTAGGGCGTGCGGAGCGCTCTGTGGGGTGCGGAGGGGTCTGGGGCAGAAGGGCTCTGCAGGCTGCGGGGGGGCTCTGGGGCTCGGGGCCGGGCGCGCTCCGGGGCCGTCCTTTTGCCCTCCGGCCGGCAGGGGGCGCCGTGCAGCGGGAGCGCCGCGCTGTCCCGGCGGGCCGCGGCTCTGTGTCGCGGAGCTGTCCAGCACTTCAGGAGGGGCCGCGCCGGGAGCCGCGCCGGGAGGGGCCGGGCCGAGCCCAGCCGAGCCCAGCCGGGCCGAGAGCGACCGAACGGGCCCGAGCCGGGCCCCACGGGGCGGCAGAGGCCGGTGGCGGCGGCTCCGGACCGGGCCAGGCCCGGCGGGGCGAAGGGGCGAGGTGAGGCGCGGCGCCGGCGGGCCCCGGCCTGGCTGGCGGTCGGCACCGGGCGGGGGAGGGCTCGGCGTGGGGAGGCTCGGGCGGAGACCCCGAAGGGACACGGGGAGGGGCGGTGGGAGGCGCGGGGGGCTGGGGACCCCCCGGGGGACAGGGGAGTGGGGGGGCTCTAATGGCCCCTGCCGGAAAGGGGGGGGGCGAGGACCCCAGAGGGGTGGGGAGGGTCTGCTCCGCTCCTCGGGCACCGGCACCGGGGGGCTCGGAAGGGATGGGCAGGGGGAGGTTCCGCGGCTGCTCGGGGGGCAGTGGATTGGAGTCTCCGAAGGAATTCGGGCAGCCGGGGCTGAGCAAGGGGGTGCTGAGCTCGGCGGGGTGGCTGAGGACAGGGCGGTGGGCGCTGGGGGCAGCACTTCGGTGCTCCTGGGGGTGCGGATGGGGTGCGGAGCCTGGAGGTGGGATGTTTTTGGGGGGGGCACAGGGGTCCCTCCAAGGACCTGGATGTGTTGGGTGCTCCCCCGTGCAGGGGGGCGGCTGGCTGGGGGGGGGGGGCACCCCGTGTGCCTCTGCCCCGTGCTGTGGGGGACACGCTGGGGTGGGGGGCCACGAGTCGCCCCTTTCCCGCGGGGGAAGCGGGGACAGCCATGAGCCCCCCAACAGGCAGTTGTGGGGTGCAGGTGGGAGACGAGGACGCTCCTAAGCCCCTCCGTGTGCTCCGGCGCCCCCCGGGCCGTGCTGGGGAGGGGGGCTGTGGCTTGCGGGGGTTCAAACCCTGCAGGTGTTGCCTGGGGCAGGAGGGGGCGGCCGGCAGCCTCTGCGGCCGCTGTGCATCGGCAGCGCTTTCTGCTGCTCCTTCCCGGGTCTGGGAGGGCTTTTCCCCAAGGGGGCTTGGGCTGTGCCACGTAGGGGGGGCTGGCACAGGAGGGGGTTGTGTGGCACAGATCAGGGGGAGCAGGTGGCTGCCAGGCTTCCTTCATCGCTCCTGGAGTGCAGATTTCAGCCCCGGGGATGTTTCTTGGCTTGGCTCCTGCAGGGGAGTCGCCTGGGGGGCTGGCAGCGTTCGGGGTGCCTCGGGTTGATGGCAGACACCAAGGGCCGTCTCTTGGGGTGCAGCTGCTCGGGCCCCAGCTGCTCTCCCTGCCCGGGCGTGAGGGTTGGGTTCTGGCAGAAGCATGAGGACCCCCCCCCAGCGCAGGGGGCACGGGAGCTCACGGCGCTTGTGCCCGAGCACACGGTGCCCTGCCTTTGTCCCTCTTTGCCAGCACAGCCTCACGTGATGCCACCCTCTGCATCCTCCTTGCCCCCTCCCCCTGCAGCCCACCTTCCTGCTGCTGCCCCAGGAGCTCCTCCTGGCAGCACCTGCAGGGACGAGGGGAAGGTTTCAGAGCCAGACGTTGGGCAGCTTTCAGTCTTCGGTGGTCCCTGGGGATGTGGGGGGGGGGGCTTTGGCGGGCAGGCAGAGGGGCACAGGGCTCCTGGTGCTGAGGAGATGGTGCTTGGCCCCCGGGCCAAGGGTCTGCTGCCTTGGGGGCCGGACCCAGCTGCAGGTGGATGCATGGCCGAAGGTCCTGGGAGCTGCAGGAGCGGGGAGCTGCCGCTGCTCACCCGGGCAGGGGCTGCCTGCAGGGCGCAGGGCACCCCCGCGGGCTTTGTCCTGGCTGCTGGCTGTGGGGGTCCCCGGTCACAAGAGCTCTTCCTGCTCCTCCTCCTCCTGCTGCCGGGCTCCCGTTTTCCCGGCCAGGTGGCCCGTGGCTTATATAATGTGCTCAAGCCCCGGAATAGCTCCTCCCGTTACACAACCGCCCAGCCAGGCACGGCGGGGGGGAGCCCCGGCAGGACGCTCCCCCCGGGCAAGCCAGGACCCCCTCCTCACCCCCCTCTCCCCCCCAGTACCCACAGCACTCTGCCCTGGGGGTAGTCACTCGCTGGGGCCTTGCCCCCCCGTGGGGAAGGTGACCCCATTGTGCCAGTCACCCCCCCTGCTCCTCCCTGGGCTCAGGAGCTGCTCTCATTATTCCCCTCCCTCCTCCCAAGTGGGGCTGGGCCGTGGGGGCTGTCCTGCTGCAAGGCCCCAGGGATGCAAAACCTGGGGGGGGGGGGGGCCTGCCTGTCCCCCCCCCGCCTCCATCCTCATCCCTTATTTCAGCACCTCCTGGCTGGGGAAGTGGCTCAGCCCCTCAGTCCTGCCTGCTGGGGGTCCCTTGGCCACCAGTCAGCTGCTGCTGCTGGCCCTGAGGGGCTGAGGAGAGCATGGCCAGGGTGTGGGGGTGGTCCCACAGGGGGACAGCACCAGGGGCTTGCTGCTCTCCCTTGGAGTTCCTCTTCCACTTCTTCATCCCTGGCTCAGGGATGTGAGCACCGGGGGAGCCCCTGGGGTTGGGCCCCTGGGGTTGGTCTGCTGGGGTTGGGCCCCTGGGGTTGGTCTGCTGGGGTTGGTCCTCTGGGGTTGGTCTGCTGGGGTTGGTCTGCTGGGGTTGGTCCTCTGGGGTTGGTCTGCTGGGGTTGGTCCTCTGGGGTTGGGCTCCTGGGGTTGATCTCCTGGGGTTGGTCCTCTGGGGTTGGGCCCCTGGGGTTGGGCCCCTGGGGTTGGTCTGCTGGGGTTGGGCCCCTGGGGTTGGTCTGCTGGGGTTGGTCTGCTGGGGTTGGTCCTCTGGGGTTGGTCTGCTGGGGTTGGGCCCCTGGGGTTGGTCTGCTGGGGTTGGGCCCCTGGGGTTGGTCTGCTGGGGTTGGTCTGCTGGGGTTGGGCCCCTGGGGTTGGTCTGCTGGGGTTGGTCTGCTGGGGTTGGTCTGCTGGGGTTGGTCCTCTGGGGTTGGTCTGCTGGGGTTGGGCCCCTGGGGTTGGTCTGCTGGGGTTGGGCCCCTGGGGTTGGTCTGCTGGGGTTGGTCTGCTGGGGTTGGGCCCCTGGGGTTGGTCTGCTGGGGTTGGTCTGCTGGGGTTGGGCCCCTGGGGTTGGTCTGCTGGGGTTGGTCTGCTGGGGTTGGTCCTCTGGGGTTGGTCTGCTGGGGTTGGTCTGCTGGGGTTGGGCCCCTGGGGTTGGTCTGCTGGGGTTGGTCTGCTGGGGTTGGGCCCCTGGGGTTGGTCTGCTGGGGTTGGTCTGCTGGGGTTGGTCCTCTGGGGTTGGTCTGCTGGGGTTGATCTCCTGGGGTTGGGCTCCTGGGGTTGGTCTCCTGGTGTCAGGCCCCTGGTGTTGGTCCCCTGGGGTTGGTCTGCTGGGGTTGGGCCCCTGGAGTTGGGCTCCTGAGGTAGGTCCCCTGGGGTCTCCTGGGGTAGGTCCCCTGGGGTTGTTCTCCTGGGGTAGGTCCCCTGGGGTAGGTCCCCTGGGGTTGGTCTCCTGGGGTTGATCTCCTGGGGTTGGTCTCCTGGGGTTGGTCCTCTGGGGTTGGGCCCCTGGGGTTGGTCTCCTGGGGTTGGTCTGCTGGGGTTGGTCTGCTGGGGTTGATCTCCTGGGGTAGGTCCCCTGGGGTAGGTCCCCTGGGGTTGGTCTCCTGGGGTTGTTCTCCTGGGGTTGGGCCCCTGGGGTTGGTCTGCTGATGTTGGGCCCCTGGGCTTGGGCCCCATCGCTGGTGCAGCCCCAGCAGCTCTCCTGCAGCCAGAGGTGGGAGCAGGGCTCCCTCAGGCCAGCACCCCAGGGGGGTCCAGGCTGGCAGGGGGGGCTCTGGCTGTGGTGTGAGGTGTCCCTGCCACGGCAGGGGGGTTGGAAGTGGCTGAGCCTCGAGGTCCCTTCCAGCCCTGTCAGCTGTGTGGTTCTGTGCTTCAGGGGACAGGAGCAGGGCTCAGCTCCTCACCCCCTCCACTGGGCCCTTGCCTCTGGAGCAGCCCGTGGGGGAGCTGCTGGAGCTGCGCTGCCCCCCGCCGCCTGCTACCTGGGCTGTGTGTGTGTCCGGGGGGGGGTCTGGTCACACCCCTGGCTCCCTCATCCCTGCAGCCCCCAGCCGGGAAGCAGCCTGGTTGCTTAGCAACTGTTTAGCTTCTCCAGCAGCCTCCTCAGCCGGTTCAAACACAGAGGTCTGTGTCTGGAGCGCCCCGGCAGGGGCATGCAGCGGCAGCAGTCAGCCCTCCCCCGCCGCCTCCCCCTCCTCCTCCCCCCGCCCCCTGCCGCCCCCAGCCCTTGGTGAGCTGCCGGAAGCTCTGCAAGCTGTCCCCCTGTGGCTGGAAGGATGCTCTGGGCTCGGGGAGAGGAGGATGGAAGGGCCTGGATGGGGTGGGGGTTACCGACCCCTCCCCTCGGGCAGGATCCCCACAGCCTGGGGCTGGGGGGGGGGCTGTGCTGTCCCCTCCCTCCCCCTGGCCGCCCTTTCAAAGCCCATTTGGCCTTTTGTTTTGTGCTGCTGAGGGCTGAGTGAGGGCTCAGCAGGGGTCAGAGCCGTGCCCAGCAGCAGCCCCGGGCTGCTCCTGCCTCTGGTCCCAGCCTGGTGCTCAGGGGAAGGGACCAGCAGGTCCCCGTTGTCCCCAGAGGCAGGGCTGCCTCCCTCCTCCACCCAGGGCTCTGCTGCCAGCCTCTGGCAGCTTTGGGCCAGAGAAAGCCCTTCCCCCTCTGCCCCCTGGCACGGGCAGGGAGAGACCTGACTGTGCAGGCCTTGGGGACAGGGTGGGGACTTCAGCAGGGGTTGGTGTGGCCTGGTGAGACCCCAGCTGGGGGGAGAACCACGGGGGGACAGCTCCTCTCAGCCTCTGCAGGGGGGTTGGGGGGTCCTCACCTCAGCTCTGCTTGCTGGGCCCCAGCTCTGGCATGCTGGGTGCGTGAGAGCTCCAGGGAGCTGCCACCCTGGCATCACCTCCTGCATCCTGGGCTCATCCCTGCAGCCCATGCCCACATCCCTGCACACTCACTCCCCCAGCTGGTGCAGCTGCATGTGGATTGTGCACTGCCCAGAGGTGGCTTTGAGGAGCAGGAGGCAGGAGGAGGGTGCCCAGGCAGCACTGCAGCCATGCCCTGCCCAGGGGCAGATGCCAGGAGAGCACCCAGGCAGCAGCAGCCCTCTGCTGCCAGCTCCACACCCACCAGGAAAGCAGCTGCAGCTGCACCATGGCCTGGCAGGGAGGGAGGGAGGGATGGGTGGGTGGAGGGCTGGATAGAGAGATGGAGGAAGGGATGGATGGAGGGATGGATGGATGGATGGAAGGATGGAGGGATGGATGGATGGATGGATGGAAGGATGGATGGATGGATGGATGGATGGATGGATGGATGGAAGGATGGAGGGAGGGAGAGAGGGAGGGAGGGAAGGAAGGAGGGATGGAGGGATGGATGGATGGATGGAGGGATGGATGGATGAAAGGAGGGAGGGATGGAGGGAGGGAGAGAGGGAGGGAGGGAAGGAAGGAGGGATGGAGGGATGGATGGATGGATGGATGGATGGATGGATGGATGGATGGATGGAAGGAGAGAGAGAGGGATGGATGGATGGATGGATGGATGGATGGATGGATGGATGGATGGAAGGAGGGAGGGATGGATGGATGGAGAGAGGGAGGGATGGATGGATGGATGGATGGATGGATGGATGGATGGAAGGAGGGAGGGATGGATGGATGGATGGATGGATGGATGGATGGATGGATGGATGGAAGGAGAGAGGGAGGGATGGATGGATGGATGGATGGATGGATGGATGGATGGATGGATGGATGGAAGGAGGGAGGGATGGATGGATGGAGAGAGGGAGGGATGGATGGATGGATGGATGGATGGAAGGAGGGAGGGATGGATGGATGGATGGATGGATGGATGGATGGAAGGATGGAGGGAGGGAGAGAGGGAGGGAGGGAAGGAAGGAGGGCCATCCCCATCTTCATTCTCATCCCCATCCTCATCCTCCATCCCCATCCTCATCCTCCATCCCCATCCTCATCCTCCATCCCCATCCTCATCCTCCATCCCCATCCTCATCCCCCATCCCCATCCTCCATCCTCATCCTCCATCCCCATCCTCATCCTCCATCCCCATCCTCATCCTCCATCTTCATCCTCCATCCCCATCTTCATTCTCATCCCCATCCTCATCCTCCATCCCCATCCTCATCCTCCATCCTCATCCTCCATCCCCATCCTCATCCTCCATCCCCATCCCCATCCTCCATCCCCATCCTCTCCTCCTCCAAGCCCCTCCATGGTTGAAGCTTCCCCCCTGAGGAGCTGCCCCCATCCCCAAGTTGTCTCCTTGGGTGCTGCCTTCATGCCCTGGTGTGAGGAAGAGGAAGGGGTGCCCCTGAGCCAGGGCTCTCTGCAGCAGCTCTCCCATCCATGGCTTGGGACATGGCAGGAGCTGGAGCTGGGGGTCCCCCCAGGCAGGGAGAGCTGAGTGTGTGTGTGTGGGGGGGGTCCTGTGGGTGCTGCCCTACCTGCTGCAGGCAAGGGGCTGCTGAGGGACACTCAGGTGGCACCAACAGGGACAGGGAGCCAGGGCAGGCAGAGCCCTGGCTGGCTGCTTCAGAGGCAGCAGCATCTCCTGTGCAGACACCAGGGCTGCAGGCCCCTCCCTGCTCTAAGAATAGAGGAGGGGGGGAGAGGGGGGAGGGGAAAGAAAGGCCTTGCAGTGAAGCAGTCAGCAGCTGGCATCCCCAGGCAGCCACTGGTGTGGGACAGCTGGGGATGGCCCCTGAGGATGCCACAAGGTGGGAAGATGCCTTCCTGTGAGGCTGGGACCCCCAACCACCCCAGGGAGGCCTCTGAGGCTTTCTCCCTCCTCAGGCAGCAGAGGAACATCCTCCAAGCCTCTCAGGAGCACTCTCCCTTCCCACCCTGCTCTGTCTCACCTGGCATGGCCATGGGAAGCTCTGAGCCCACTGCAGCCCTCTGGGTCCCACCTTGGTCTCATCCAGCTCCAAGTGCCAGGGGCTGCACTTTGGCCACAGCAACCCCAGGCAGTGCCACAGGCTGGGGACAGAGTGGCTGAGAGCTGCCAGGCAGAGAGGGACCTATGGGGAGTGGTGGACAGCAGCTGAAATGAGCCAGCAGTGTGCCCAGGGGGCCAAGAAGGCCAAGGGCATCCTGGCCTGCAGCAGGAAGAGTGTGGCCAGCAGGAGCAGGGAGGTCATTGTGCCCTGTGCTCAGCACTGTCCAGTTCTGGGCTCCTCAGGTTAGGAAAGATGTTGAGATGCTGGAAGGTGTCCAGAGAAGGGCAACAAAGCTGGGGAGGGGTCTGGAGCACAGCCCTGGGAGGAGAGGCTGAGGGAGCTGGGGTTGCTTAGCCTGGAGAAGAGGAGGCTCAGGGGAGACCTTCTTGCTCTCTGCAACTCCCTGAAGGGAGGTTGTAGCCAGGTGGGGGTTGGTCTCTTCTCCCAGGCACCCAGCAGCAGAACAAGAGGACACAGTCTCAACCTGTGCCAGGGGAGGTTTAGGCTGGAGGAGAGGAAGAAATTCTTCATAGAGAGAGAGATTGGCCCTTGGGATGTGCTGCCCAGGGAGGTGGTGGAGTCCCCATCCCTGGGGGTGCTTGTCTGTGGCCCTTGGAGCCATGGGTTATTGTCAGGAGGTGCTGGCTGTTAGGTCACAGCTTGGACTTGCTGCTCTCTGAGCTCTTCTCCAAGCTGCTTGATTGATGCTCTGCAGCTGGCCAGGAGCCAGCCTGGAGCTGGCCAGGAGGTGAAGTCTGCAGCTCTGTGGACGGCTCAGGGTGGAAGCCTTCTGAGGCCGCAGAAGGCTCTCAGCCCTGGAGGTGCTCAAGGGGGGACTGGCTGTGGCTCTGGGAGCCCCGGCTGAGCTGTCAGGAGGGGCTGGGGGGGGGGAGAGGCTGATGATCCCTGAGGCCTTTCCCCCCCTGAGCCATCCTCTGCCTCCCTGCAGGCGCTGCGGGCAGCGAGCCCCCCCCCGGGGCACCATGGCTCTCTACAACAACGGGGCCGACGTGCCCGCCCCCCAGGAGGCCCCCAACGGCTTCCCCCAGCCCGGGGCCTCGGGGACGTGGCACAAGGGGGAGGAGGAGGTGCGGCTGGCGGAGCCCAGCCTGGTGAGGAAGGCTCACAGGGAGATCCTGGACCACGAGCGCAAGCGGCGCGTGGAGCTGAAGTGCATGGAGCTGCAGGAGATGATGGAGGAGCAGGGGTGAGTGCCTGCCCCCCCCCCCGACCCCCCCTCAGACCCTCCACACAGTGCCCTCTGTGGCCTCAGCTGCAAGCAGACCCTCTCAGGGCTCAGTGGGACAGCCCTGCGCCGGGCTGCAGGCTTGGATGGGGCTCTGGGAGCCTGCAGGGCACACAGAGCTGGCAGTGTGTGCACACCGGGGCTGGGGGCACACTGGGACCCCCCCAGGAGACACAGAGCTGGCAGTGTGTGCACACCGGGGCTGGGGGCACACTGGGACCCCCCCAGGAGACACTGGGACCCCCCCAGGAGACACAGAGCTGGCAGTGTGTGCACACCGGGGCTGGGGGCACACTGGGACCCCCCCAGGAGACACTGGGACCCCCCCAGGAGACACAGAGCTGGCAGTGTGTGCACACCGGGGCTGGGGGCACACTGGGACCCCCCCAGGGGACACAGAGCTGGCAGTGTGTGCACACAGGGGCTGGGGGCTCAGACTGTGACCCCCCCAGGAGACACTGTGACCCCCCCAGGAGACACAGAGCTGGCAGTGTGTGCACACAGGGGCTGGGGGCTCACTGTGACCCCCTCAGGAGACACAGAGCTGGCAGTGAGTTCACCCAGGGGCTGGGGACTCAGGCTGTGACCCCCCCATGCAGAGGATGCATCTCTGGCTCTGTGCTGGGAAGGGGAAGCAGAGCTGAGGTTCAGCCCCAGGGCCTTTGCCTCTTCACTTTGTTCTGCCTCCTGCTCCCAGCTGTGGGTGGGAGCTTCCCCCCTGCACCCTCCCAGCTGCTGCTCAGCCTTTGCTCTGCCCCTGGGGCAGGGAAAGGGCCAGGAGCCAGCCCCAGAAGCTGGAGAGCATCTCTGCCTAGGCTGGGCAGGAGGGACTGGGGGCCAGTGGGGACAGCCCCCAGCCCCAGGGCCGTGCTGCAGCTGTGCCATTGCTCCATCCCCAGCTGAGCAGCCTGGTGGCCCCAGCAGCAACCTCCTCCCTGCTCTGGGGCCATGGGTTAGCTGTCAGGAGGTGCTGGGGGACAGCTTGGACCTGAGGATCCCTGAGGTCTTTTCCAGCCTTACTGATTCTGTGATGGGTGCAGCAAATCCTTCAGCACAGGAGGGGAGGGGGGGACTTGGCTCCCCTCCCTCTCTACTCTGCCCCAGGGAGGCCACATCTGGAGTGCTGGACCTGGTTCTGGGCAGAGAACTGTCACCAAGGGCAAGGGTCCTGGCCCTGGGGAGGAACAACCTCCAGCTGCACTAACCCCTGCTCCCCAGGGGCCAGCACTGGGGCCAGTCCTGGTCAACATCTTCATCCCTGGATGAAGGCACTGAGTGGAGCCTCAGGCAGTTGGCTGCTGGCACCAAGCTGGGAGCAGTGGCTGACAGCCCTCAGGCTGTGCTGCCATCCAGCCAGAGCTGGCCAGGCTGCAGAGCTGGGCACAGGGAACCTCATGGAGCTCAGCAAGGGCAAGGGCAGGGTCCTGGCCCTGGGGAGGAACAACCTCCTGCAGCAGCACAGCTGAGGGGGGACCTGCTGGGAAGCAGCTCCAAGGAGAAGGAGCTGGGAGTGCTGGGGGACAACAAGGTCCCCATGAGGCAGCAATGTGCCCTGGGGGCCAAGAAGGCCAATGGGGTCCTGGGGGCAGGGAGAAGAGTGTGGCCAGCAGGGCAAGGGAGGTTCTGCTGCCCCTCTGCTCTGCCCTCCTGAGGCCACATCTGGAGTCCTGGGTCCAGTTCTGGGCTCCCCAGTTCCAGAGAGAAAGAGAACTGCTGGAGAGAGTCCAGGGCAGGCTGCAGAGCTGCTGAGGGGCCTGGAGCAGCTCTGGGAGCAGCAGAGGCTGAGAGCCCTGGGGCTGAGAGCCTGCAGAAGAGCAGCCCCAGAGGGCAGCTGAGCAATGCTCAGCAAGAGCTAAAGGAGCTGTGGGGGGCAAGAGGCTGGGGCCAGACTCTGCTGAGTGGTGCCCAGGGCCAGGCCAAGGGGCAGCAAGGGGCACAGAGTGGAGCCCAGGAGGTTGGATTGAAGAGGAGGAGAAAGTTGTTTGTTGTGAGGGTGCTGGAGGCTCTCTCCCTGCCCTGTGTGGATCTGACAGCCCAGCCTTGGTGGCCCATCTGTCACCTCCTGCCTGGCCTGGTGTCCCCTCTCCAGGAGCCTGCATCTGTGTTGCCCTTCTGGGGCAGACATCTTCCTGCTGCTGCAGGCTGCCATCCAGGCAGTGCCCACTGGCTCTGTCCCCGGGGGGGTGGCCACACTCTGCCTGCCTGGGGCCATGCCCCCCAGGCTGGGGTGCAGAGCAGCACCTGGGAGGGCTGCCTGGCTCCCTGGGCTCAGCCAGGGCACAGGGCCAAGGGAAGCTGCCTCTGTGCCCTCCTCCCGCAGCGCTCCCGGGGGGGGAGGGGTTAATGAGCCCCGCGGAGCCCGGCTCGTTAAGATTAATGAATGGGCTCATTAATATTCATTCCCTCCCATTCACGGGCACTGCGGGGGGGGTGTATGCGCTGCCACGTGCCCCGCTGCACCCAGGGGGCACCCAAGGGCACCCAGGGGCGCGCAGGGACAGGCAGAGTGCCAGGAGGGGCATCCCAGGCCCCGGCACGCGGTCTGCGTGGTGCCAGCCCCGGGCACTGCCAGGCTGCGGCACGCAGCTCCCTGGTGATGCTGATGGGATGTGAAGGCAGGGCTGGGCCAGGGACACCCAGAGAGCCCAAGCCCTGCCCTCCCCAGCCGGGTGGTGACCTGGGGACATCCCTCTGCCCTGTCCCCGGGGGTGGTGGTTCTGTGGTGGTGAGAGCCTGGCACAGGTTGCCCGGGGAGGTGGTGGCAGCCTCCTGCCTGGAGGTGTTTGCAGCCAGGCTGGAGGTGGCTGTGAGCAACCTGCTGTGGTGTGAGGTGTCCCTGGCCATGGCAGGGGGGTTGGAGCTGGCTGAGCCTTGAGCTCCCTTCTAACCCTGACAGTTCTCTGAGGCTGGCATCCCCGGCTGTGCCTCCAGCCCCTGCCTCCCTTTGGGTGGGTTTGGAGGAGGGGGATGCCCTTGGGCAGCCGCGGGCATGTGGCACAGGGCTGCCCAGCCGGGGCTGTCACCTGCCTGCCCCCGGGGCACAGCTAGAGGCCGGCTGGAGCAGAGAGCTTTGCCGCGGCGCGGCTCGGGTGGCAGGGACAGAGTGATTAGTGTCTGGTTAATGACCCTGTGCCGGCCTCAGTCAGCGAGCAGGCAGAGAGCAGCCAGAGAGCAGGCAAGGAGCAGCCAGAGAGCAGGCAGTGAGCAGGCAGAGAGCAGAGAGAGAGCAGCCAAGGAGCAGGCAGTGAGCAGGCAGAGAGCAGGCAGTGAGCAGGCAGAGAGCAGGCAGAGAGTGGGCAGAGAGCAGGCAGAGAGCAGGCAGAGAGTGGGCAGAAAGCAGGCAGAGAGCAGCCAAGGAGCAGGCAGAGAGCAGGCAGAGAGCGGGCAGAGAGCAGAGAGAGAGCAGCCAAGGAGCAGGCAGGGAGCAGGCAGGGAGCAGGCAGTGAGCAGGCAGAGAGCAGCCAAGGAGCAGGCAGAGAGCAGGCAGAGAGCGGGCAGAGAGCAGCCAAGGAGCAGACAGAGAGCAGGCAGAGAGCAGCCAAGGAGCAGGCAGAGAGTAGGCAGAGAGCAGGCAGAGAGCAGCCAAGGAGCAGGCAGAGAGCAGCCAAGGAGCAGGCAGAGAGCAGGCAGAGAGCAGCCAAGGAGCAGGCAGAGAGCAGGCAGCGAGCAGGCAGAGAGCTGCCCAGAGAGGTTGTGGAGTCTCCTGCTCTGCAGCCTCTCCAGCCCCATCTGGATGTGTTCCTGTGTGACCTGTGCTGGATTCTCTGCTCCTGCTCTGGCAGGGGGGTGGACTGGAAGCTCTCCAGAGGTCCCTTCCAACTCCTGACGTCCTGTGAGCTGTGATGTGCCTCCCAAGTGCATGGAGGTGCTCGGCAGCCCCCTGGGGAGCCCACACCTCAGGCATGGCAGCACTGACCACGTCTTTGGCCCCCCAGGTACTCTGAGGAGGAGATCCGGCAGAAGGTTGGCACCTTCCGGCAGATGCTGATGGAGAAGGAAGGAGTCCTCACCAGGGAGGACCAGCACGGCCGCCCAGTGTGAGCCACCCACACCCGCACAGCGCTGCGGCTGCGTGGGGGCAGGGGGGGGGGGGGGGATGGCATGTAGGGGTGGATGGATGGAAGGGTGGATGGGGGGATGGATGGGTGGGTGGAGGAGGGAGGGAGGGAGGGAGGGATGGATGGTTGGATGGGTGGGTGGACGGATGGATGGAGGAGGGAGGGAGGGAAGGATGGAGGGATGGATGGTTGGATGGGTGGGTGGATGGATGGATGGAGGAGGGAGGGAGGGATGGATGGATGGATGGATGGGGGGATGGATGGAGGGATGGATGGTTGGAGGGATGGCTTGATGGAGGGATGGTTGGATGGATGGATGGAGGGAGGGATGGATGGATGGATGGAGGGGTGGACGGAGGGATGGATGGATGGAGGGATGGATGGTTGGAGGGATGGATGGTTAGCTGGATGGTTCATTGGATGGATGGCTGGGTGGATGGATGCTTCATTGGATGGCTGGCTGGCTGGGTGGTTGTTTGGATGGTTCATTGGATAGGTGGATGGATGGATGGATGGATGGATGTTTCATTGGCTGGCTGGGTGGTTGTTTGGATGGTTCATTGGATGGATGGATGGGTGGTTGTTTGGATGGTTCAGTGGCTGGCTGGGTGGTTGTTTGGATGGTTCATTGGATGGCTGGGTGGGTGTTTGGATGGTTCATTGGCTGGCTGGCTGGGTGGTTGTGTGGATGGTTCATTGGCTGGCTGGGTGGTTGTGTGGATGGTTCATTGGCTGGCTGGGTGGTTGTGTGGATGGTTCATTGGATGGCTGGCTGGGTTGTTGTTTGGATGGTTCATTGGCTGGCTGGGTGGTTGTGTGGATGGTTCATTGGCTGGCTGGGTGGTTGTGTGGATGGTTCATTGGATGGCTGGCTGGGTTGTTGTTTGGATGGTTCATTGGCTGGCTGGGTGGTTGTGTGGATGGTTCATTGGCTGGCTGGCTGGGTGGTTGTTTGGATGGTTCAGTGGCTGGCTGGGTTGTTGTTTGGATGGTTCATTGGATGGCTGGCTGGGTTGTTGTTTGGATGGTTCATTGGCTGGCTGGGTGGTTGTTTGGATGGTTCATTGGATGGCTGGCTGGGTGGTTGTTTGGATTGTTCACTGGCTGGCTGGGTGGTTGTTTGGATGGTTCATTGGCTGGCTGGCTGGGTGGTTGTTTGGATGGTTCATTGGCTGGCTGGCTGGGTGGTTGTTTGGATGGTTCATTGGCTGGCTGGGTGGTTGTGTGGATGGTTCATTGGCTGGCTGGGTGGTTGTTTGGATGGTTCATTGGCTGGCTGGGTGGTTGTTTGGATGGTTCAGTGGCTGGCTGGGTGGTTGTGTGGATGGTTCATTGGCTGGCTGGGTGGTTGTGTGGATGGTTCATTGGCTGGCTGGGTGGTTGTGTGGATGGTTCATTGGCTGGCTGGGTGGTTGTTTGGATGGTTCATTGGCTGGCTGGGTGGTTGTGTGGATGGTTCATTGGCTGGCTGGGTGGTTGTGTGGATGGTTCATTGGCTGGCTGGGTGGTTGTGTGGATGGTTCATTGGCTGGCTGGGTGGTTGTTTGGATGGTTCATTGGATGGATGGATGGGTAGTTGCTGGATGGTTCAGTGGCTGGCTGGGTGGTTGTTTGGATGGTTCATTGGATGGATGGATGGGTAGTTGCTGGATGGTTCAGTGGCTGGCTGGCTGGCTGGGTGGTTGTTTGGATGGTTCATTGGATGGATGGATGGGTGGTTGCTGGATGGTTCAGTGGCTGGCTGGGTGGTTGCTGGATGGTTCAGTGGCTGGCTGGCTGGCTGGGTGGTTGTGTGGATGGTTCATTGGATGGATGGATGGGTGGTTGCTGGATGGTTCAGTGGCTGGCTGGCTGGCTGGGTGGTTGTGTGGATGGTTCATTGGATGGATGGATGGATGGGTAGTTGCTGGATGGTTCAGTGGCTGGCTGGCTGGGTGGTTGTGTGGATGGTTCTTTGGTAGGATGGATGAATGGTTGGATTGTTGCTTGAGGTTCTGGTTGGTTGGTTGATTTGGTCAGTGGTTGGGTGGCTGGATGCACAGTTGGTGGTTGGTCAGTTGGCTGGGTGGAGGCAAGATTAGCCTCTCTGAGGCAGTAATTGCCTCTGGAGAGGTTGGAGGTTATCCTGCACTGGTCCTTTGGAGACCTCAGGGTGCTGTACAGAGGCCAGCACTGCAGTGATCCTGTGCCAGATGATGAAACCAAAGTGCAGAAGGTCTGGAGGCTTGGCTCCCCCCACCACAGCTTTGCTGTGTCTCCCCTCAGCCTGCTCCTGCCTCTTTGGGTCACCCCTCCTGCTCTTCTGCCTCCAGCCAGGCAAGGGCACTGCTCTCCAGTCCTTCTCCATCATGCAGAACGCTCCTCCTGGGGTAACTCAGCTCAGCTGCTGCTGGCTGGGCAGGCTGGGTGCTGTTCTGTGGCCCCAGAAATCTCAGTGGCACAATAATGGTCACTGATAATAGCAGTGAAGCCTGTTCCAAGGGGCTCAGGCTGGGCAGGCAGGACTTGAGCTTGCTTCTTACCAGAGTCTGTGCCTCCATCAAGATGCTGTGACCCCCAGGAACCCTGCAGAAGAAGCTTCTCCAAGGAGCTCCCAGGCAGAGAGGGACCTGGGGGTACTAGTTGACAGCTGCTGAACATGAGCCAGCAGTGTGCCCAGGGGGACAAGAAGGCCAAGGGCATCCTGGCCTGCATCAGGAACAGTGTGGCCAGCAGGAGCAGGGAGGTCATTGTGCCCTGTGCTCAGCACTGCTGAGGCCACACCTTGAGTCCTGTGTCCAGTTCTGGGCTCCTCAGGTTAAGGAAGATGTTGAGAAGGGCAGAGAAGGGCAAGAAGGTTGGGGAGGGGTCTGGGGTACAAGGCTGGGGAAGGGTCTGGGGCACAAGGCTGGGTAGGAGTCTGCAACATAAGGCTGAGGAGGGCTCTGGGGCACAAAGCTTGGGAGGGGTCTGGAGCACAGCCCTGTGAGGAGAGGCTGAGGGAGCTGGGGTTGCTTAGCCTGGAGCAGAGGAGGCTCAGGGGAGACCTTCTTGCTCTCTCCAACTCCCTGAAGGGAGGTTGGAGCCAGGTGGGGGTTGGTCACTTCTCCCAGGCACCCAGCAGCAGAACAAGAGGACACAGTCTCAAGCTGTGCCAGGGGAGGTTTAGGCTGGAGATGAGGAAGAAATTCTTCCCAGCAAGAGAGATTGGCCATTGGGATGTGCTGTCCAGGGAGGTGGTGGAGTCACCAAGCCTGGAAGGGTTTAAAACCAGCCTGGATGAGGCCCTTGGTGCCATGGTTTGGTTGATCAGATGGTGCTGGGTGAGAGGTTGGACTTGGTGATCTCTGAGGTCATTTCCAACCTGCTCAATCCTGTATGCTGTATTGTGAGCTCCTACCCTGTTTCTCCTCCTCCTGGTCCCTGGGTGGGGGGAGGAGGTTGCTTCTGCCCCAGGTTAGGTGCCCACAGCATCTCAGCCCTGCTGGGGACATGGCACTGCCTCCCCCTGGCCCCTGCAGGGCTGTGCCCACCCTGGGCTGGTGGTGATTTGCCTGCCTGTGGCGTGCCTGGCAGCCTGGCTGGCTCGGCGTGCACCAGCCTCAGCTGGAAACCAGGTCACTGGGGACAGGAATAGCTGCTGCAGGTTCACTGAATATTCATGCTTCAGGAGGGGCAGGCAGCTGCAGCTGCAGCCAAGGGAGGCAGGCAGGCCGTGGGGAGGAGGAGGAGGAGGAGGGGGAGAGCCTTCTTCCCACCCTTCCACCAGGCAGGGAGGGATGTGGCTCGGCTGTGCCCAGCTGTGGGGCAGCAGGAAGCAGTCAGGGGACTCCTCCAGGCAGGAAAATCCAAGGCCTGGGGAAAAGCAACCTGCCCAGGTCAGCCCAAGGTGTTAACAAGTGCCCTTTGCCCCTGGGGCCATGAGGCATCTGCAGGGCATCTGCTCCAGCAGGCTCCTTGGGGCTGGTGAAGAGAAGAGAAGAGAAGAGAAGAGAAGAGAAGAGAAGAGAAGAGAAGAGAAGAGAAGAGAAGAGAAGAGAAGAGAAGAGAAGAGAAGAGAAGAGAAGAGAAGAGAAGAGAAGAGAAGAGAAGAGAAGAGAAGAGAAGAGAAGAGAAGAGAAGAGAAGAGAAGAGAAGAGAAGAGAAGAGAAGAGAAGAGAAGAGAAGAGAAGAGAAGAGAAGAGAAGAGAAGAGAAGAGAAGAGAAGAGAAGAGAAGAGAAGAGAGAGAAGAATAATAGACTAGACTAGAAGAATAGAATAGAATAGAATAGAATAGAATAGAATAGAATAGAATTAACCAGGTTGGAAAACACCTCAGAGATCACCAAGTCCAACCTATCACCCAACACCATCTGATCAGCTAAACCATGGCACCAAGGGCCTCATCCAGGCTCTCCCTAAACACCTCCAGGGATGGGGACTCCACCACCTCCCTGGGCAGCACATCCCAAGGGCCAACAACTCTCTCTGGGAAGAACTTTCTCCTCACCTCCAGCCTGAACCTCCCCTGGCACAGCTTGAGACTGTGTCCTCTTGTTCTGGTGCTGCTTGCCTGGGAGAAGAGACCAACCCCCACCTGGCTACAACCTCCCTGCAGGGAGTTGCAGAGAGCAAGAAGGTCTCCCCTGAGCCTCCTCTTCTGCAGGCTAAGCAACCCCAGCTCCCTCAGCCTCTCCTCCCAGGGCTGTGCTCCAGACCCCTCCCCAGCTTTGTTGCCCTTCTCTGGACACCTTCCAGCATCTCAACATCTTTCCTGACCTGAGGAGCCCAGAACTGGACACAGGACTCAAGGTGTGGCCTCAGCAGTGCTGAGCACAGGGCACAAGGACTTCCCTGCTCCTGCTGGCCACACTCTTCCTGCTGCAGGCCAGGATGCCCTTGGCCCTCTTGGCCCCCTGGGCACACTGCTGGCTCATGTTCAGCCGACTGTCAGCCTGGAGGTGCATTAAGGTTGCTCACAGCCCCTGGCTGTCACCTTTGTGGGCTCACTTTTGCCAGAGGAAGGGTAATCAGTGGAGATTAGCCTGGGGGCTATAAATAATGGAGCTAAGCTGGGAGGAGCAGGCTGGGAGCAGAGGAGAGCAAAGCTGGAGGTGCTGAGTCCAAAGGAGGTGGCTCTTGAGACAGTGTGTGCTGCTGATGTCCCTGCCAGAGGATGTCCTGTGTGCAAGAGGCTGGTGGAAGAGGCTGGATGAGAGAGTGAAAGGACATTGTCACTTTGACAGCAGCTGAAGATGAGGCACTGTGTGCTCAGGTGGCCAAGAAGGTCACCAGCAGCCTGGCCTGGATCAGGCACAGTGTGGCCAGCAGGAGCAGGCCAGGGATTGTGCCCCTGGACTGGGCACTGCTGAGGCCACAGCTTGGATCCTGGGGTCAGTTTGCTGCCTTCACCCCAAGAAGGACATTGAGAGGCTGGAGCAGGACCAGAGAAGGGCAACCAAGCTGGGGAAGGGTCTGGAGAAGAGGGCTGGGGAGGAGCAGCTGAGGGAGCTGGGGGTGTTCAGCCTAGAGGAGAGGAGGCTGAGGGGAGACCTCATTGCTCTCTGCAGCTCCCTGAGAGGAGGCTGCAGCCAGGTGGGGGCTGGGCTCCTCTCACATGCAGCAAGTGGCAGGACAAGAGGAGATGGCCTCAAGCTGTGCCAGGGGAGGTTCAGGTTGGAGATCAGGGCTGGAGATCCCAGCAAGGGCTCTCAGGCCCTGGCCCAGGCTGCCCAGGGAGGTGGTGGAGTCACCCTGGAGGGGTTTCAAAGCCACATGGATGTGGTGCTGAGGGCTGTGGTGCAGTGGCTGAGCAGCAGTGGTGTGGCTGTGAGCTCTGGGGGAGTGCTTGGGCTGGCTGAGCTCAGAGGTCTCTGCCAGCCCCAGCAGCTCCATGGTTGTAAGGATCCACAGCCTGAGAGCAGCTGGCAGGGTGCTCAGCTCATGGGCTGCTCCTGCTCTGCTCCAGCACCTCTCTGGACCTGCCCAGCTCGGTGGGTGGCTGCTGGCACTGTGAGTCTGGGCCAGCTGCTCTCCTCCCACAGCAGCTGTGGCAGCTCAGCCTCAGCTGCAGAGCTCCCCGGGGGGAAACTGAGGCAGCCAGCAGAGGTGTGAGCACCTGAGCCCCCCCTGCGCTCCTCCCACTGTGAGCACAGCCTGGGGACACTGCCAGGGCCCCACAGACTCACTGCTTGATGGCCAGGCTGGTGGCACTGAGAGCCAGCCCAGGCTGGTGGCACTGAGAGCCAGCCCAGGGGTGACTGGGGCAGCAGCAGCCTGCCCTGAGCTGCAGGGCACAGCTCATGAGGCACAGAGTGCACAGCCCAGCAGGGAATGATCCCTCTCCCCTCCCCTCCTCCTCCCCTTCCCTCCCCTCCCCTCCCCTCCCCTCCCCTCCCCTCCCCTCCCCTCCCCTCCCCTCCCCTCCCCTCCCCTCCCCTCCCCTCCCCTCCCCTCCCCTCCCCTCCCCTCTCCTCTCCTCTCCTCTCCTCTCCTCTCCTCTCCTCTCCTCTCCTCTCCTCTCCTCTCCTCTCCTCTCCTCTCCTCTCCTCTCCTCTCCTCTCCTCTCCTCTCCTCTCCCATTCTCCTCTCCCATTCTCCTCTCCCATTCTCCTCTCCCATTCTCCTCCCCCGTTCTCCTCTCCCGTTCTCCTCCCCCGTTCTCCTCTCCCGTTCTCCTCTCCCGTTCTCCTCTCCCATTCTCCTCTCCCATTCTCCTCTCCCATTCTCCTCTCCCATTCTCCTCTCCTCTCCCAACCTCTCCCTCTCCTCTCCCTTGCCATGCTTGGGTGAAAGGCTGCTCCTGCCCTAGGAGCACTGCCAGGGCAGTTGGAGAGGGCCCAGGAGTGCAGGAGGGAGCCTGAGCCCTGCCTGGGTGCTCATGGTGGGCAGGGAGGACAGTGCCTCGTCGTGCTTCTGCTCCAAACCATTGCTAATTGCATTAAGCAGCCCAGGGATGCCCACAGAGTGCCATGGAGCTGCTCTCTGGAGCTGGGAGCTCAGCTGCCAGCTGCTCAGCTGCCAGGGGCCTGGCTCCATGGGGCTGTGCTGCTCCACCAGCATGCCCAGCTGCCCAGCAGGGCTGGGAAGGGCAGAGGAGCCCTCACTGGCATTCTGAAGGCAAATCTCACAGCTTCACAGATTGCACCGGGCTGGAAGGGACCTTCGAAGGTCATCCTGCCCAACCCCCCCTGCAGGCAGCAGGGACACCTCCAGCCAGAGCAGGCTGCCCAGGGCCACAGCCAGGCTGAGCTTGAATGTCTCCAGGGATGAGTCCTCAACCCCATCCCTGGGCAGCCTGTGCCAGTGTTTCCCCAGCCTCCCTGTGCAGAGCTCCCTCCTCATGTCCAGCCTAAACCTGCCCTGCTCCAGTTTCAAACCATTGCCCCTGCTCCTACCCCCACAGCCCCTTCTGAACAGCCCCTGCCCAGCCTGCCTGCAGGTCTCCTTCAGGTATCTCCCTTGGAAGCAAGTGCCTGGGCTGCTGTGATGCTGAGCACCCTCCAGGCATGGCCAGGTCCCTCCAGAGCCCCTGGATGGCTGTGACCCCCCCCCGGGGACTTGTCTGACATCCTTGAGAACAAACAAGAGGCTCCCAGTGGGGTTTGATGCTGCTGCTGGGCCTGGTGGCTCAGGAGGACCAGAGAGGTAGGAGGTGGCAGGGGGAGGCTGGAAAGGGCCTCCTGGGTCCCCCCAGCCTTGCCCAGTCCAGCTGCTGGGCCTCTGCCAAGCCCTGCCCTCAGCCTCTGTAGTCAATGGAAACCTCCTGCAGGTTTCCATGGCAGCAGGGAAAATTAATGCTGGCAAAGTCCCTCAGGAGGGAGAGGAGACCCTGCTGGCTCCAGGCCTGATGTCCTCCCACTCCACCTCACCTGGCCTGGGGCAGGACATCACCCAGTACCTGCCTGAAGCTCCAGTGCTGAGGCAGTGGCATGCTGGGGTGCTGGCCTCAAAGCCTGGCTCATCCCAGGCAGCTCCTGGTGGTGGGTGGACAATCACCTGCCAGCTTCCTGCCAGCTTCCTGCCAGCTCATCCAGCCCTGCAGCCTGCCCAGGCTGCCCCCAGCCTTGGGCAGTGGCAGGAGGGGCTCTGAGTGATGCCAGGGCCAGCTCCTGCAGGGAGATGGTGTCCCCAAGCCCATGGTGTCCCTGTGCCAGCCCAGCAGGGATGTCTGCAGGGACAGGAGCCCCAGGAAGACCCCAAGCAGCCCAGAATCCTGGAACTACCTGGACTGGAAAAGACCTTAAAGACCATGGAGTCAAATCATCAGCCTGACACCAAGTTCCTGACTGAAGCAAGTCCCTCAGCACCACATCTACACAGCTCTTAACCCCCTCCAAGGCTGGTGACTCCACCACCTCCCTGGGCAGTGCCTGAGGATCCTTGATGAGAATGAATTGGTCCTCATGTCCAACCTCAACCTGCCCTGGCACAGCTTGAGGCCATTCCCTCTTGTCCATCACCTGCTCCTTGGGAGCAGAGCCCAGCCCCCACCTGGCTGCAGCCTCCTCTCAGGGAGCTGCAGAGAATAATGAGGTCTCCCTCAGCCTCCTCTCCTCCAGGCTCAACACCCCCAGCTCCCTCAGCTGCTCCTCCCCAGCCCTGCTCTCCAGACCCTCCTCTGGCCCTGCTCCAGTCCCTCAATGTCCTTCTTGGAGTGAGGAGCCCAAAACTGACCCCAGGGTTCAAGCTGTGGCCTCCCCAGAGCTGAGTACAGGAGGACAATCACATCCCCAGACCTGCTGACCTGATCCAGGCCAAGATACCTCTGTGGCCACCTGGGCACACCCTGGCTCATCTTCAGCTGGCCATCCATCACCACCCCCAGGTCCTTCTCCCCCAAGCAGCTCTCCAGCCTGGGAGGTTGCATGGGGTTATTGTGGCCCACGTGCAGCACTCAACACTTGACCTTGTTTAATCTCATCCCACTGGCCTCAGCCCATCAATCCAGGCTGGATACCCTGGAAGACCCCCAAGGAGACCCCCACCACAGGGCTTTCCTGCCTGGGGGCCTCAAGTGATGTCACTTAGCCAAGATCCCCTGGGGATGCTGTGGCAGAGGGGATGTCCCTAGCACCTGTGGGCTGCCCCTTCAGCTGCTCTGGTGGGAGATGGGGAGCAGGGGAGCCCAGATTTAACCTTGAGTCTCCTCCTTGGGCAGTGCATTCAGGAACCACCACAGGGAGGATGGAATCACAGCTCACAGGAGGTTAGGGGTTAGAAGGGACCTCTGAGTCCAAGCCCCTGCCAGAGCAGGAGCAGAGAATCCAGCACAGGTCACCCAGGAACACATCCAGACAGGGCTGGGAAGGCTCCAGAGCAGGAGACTCCACAACCTCTCTGGGCAGCCTGCTCCAGGGCTCTGGGAGCCTCACAGGGAAGAAGTTCCTCCTCATGTTGAGGTGGAACCTCCTGTGCTGCAGCTTACATCCATTGCCCCTTGGCCTGTCCCAGGGCACAGTGAGCAGAGCCTGTCCCTGTCCCCTCCCTCCTGACCCCCAGCCCTCAGCTATTGATAGACATTGATCAGATCCCTCTCAGCCTTCTCCTCTCCACCCTGAACAGCCCCAGGGCTCTCAGCCTCTCTTCCCAGGCAGTGCTGCAGTCCCTTCAGCATCCTTGGAGCCCTCCCTTGGGCTCTCTCCAGCAGATCCCTGTCCCTCCTGAGCTGGGGAGCCCAGAGCTGGATGCAATATTCCAGGTGTGGCCTCTCTAGGGCAGAGCAGAGGGGGAGGAGAACCTCCCTGGCTCTGCTGGCCACACTCCTCTGAATGCCCCCCAGGACCCCCTTGGCCTTCTTGGCCCCCAGGGCACATTGCTGTCCCATGCAGCACTTGCTGCCCACCAGCACTCCCAGCTCCTTCTCCTTGGGGCTGCTCTCCAGCAGATCCCCTCCCAGCCTGAGCTGCTGCAGGTTCTTCTTCCTGCCCAGCTGCAGGACTCTGCATGTGGCCCAAGAGGCCTCAGACAGAGATCTGCTGGACAGGGTCTAAGGGAGGGCTACAAGGATGCTGAAGGGACTGGAGCCCTGCCTGGGGAGGAGAGGCTGAGAGGTGGCATGGTGCCAGTCATCAAGGCCTGGGGGAGATCAGGTCCTCCTGCTTGGTCCCCTGCCAGCACCCTCGGTGCCCTCCTCCCTCCCCCAGCAGTGCCTGGGCAGAGGACAGGCGAGCAGGAAGGGCTGCAAGAAGAGGCTGAACATCAGGTTGCCATTTCCTGCACACTGCCTCAGACAGGGATCTGCTGGACAGAGTCTGAGGGAGGGCTGCAAAGGATGCTGAAGGGACTGGAGCCCTGCCTGGGGAGGAGAGGCTGCCCCGGTGCAGGACTCATCCTTGCTGAGCCTCAGCAGGTTCCTCTCTGCCCAGCTCTCAGCCTGTCCGAGTCCTGCTGAATGCCTTCAGGGGTCGCAGGCCAAGGGGGGGAGTGCCTGGGCCGCTCCGGTGGGCGCCGGGGGGGGTGCTGGGGGGAGCCCAGAGTTAACCCTGCCTGCGCTCCTTGGGCAGTGTGATCGAGAACCACCACGGGGAGGCCGGGGAGGAGTACGTGGTGGAGTACGGCGACTACGGCGAGGGCTGCCTGCTGCAGTGCGACTGCTCGGCCGAGTGCTACCGGGAGGACAGCAGCCACCGCGAGTACAGGTGCGGGGCACGGCTCGGCCGGGCGGCCCCTCCCCGGCCCTGCCCCTCCCCGGCCCTGCCCCACCCCGGGCCCTGCCCCACCCCGAGCCCTGCCGCTGCTCTCCCCCGCAGGCTGAAACGGCGCTCCAGCAGCTCCACCTCCCCCCCGCCCAAGAAGAAGAAGAAAAAGAAATCAGGGCACCGCCGGAGCCGGTGAGTCCCCCACTGCCCCCGGGCCCAGCAGGGCTCAGCCCTTCCCCCGGCTCCACTGGGGAAAGCCTCCCCGCTTTGGGGGCGCAGGGCGCCCCCAGAAGTGCGTCCTGAGGAGGTGCAGCGTGGCTGCAAGCACCGACGGTGCAGCACACCCAGCGCTGTGGGACTCCCCACCAGCCCCAGCCCACGGCATGCACTGCTGGGGCCATGCCCAGCCCCTGCTGGGAAGGAGCCACTGGGCCAGGATTTGGCTCCCTGACGGCTCTGGTTCTGTCCCCCCACTGGCCAGGATGCTGGCATAGAATCAGAGAATCGTCAGGGCTGGCAGGGAGCTCAAGGCTCAGCCAGCTCCAACCCCCTGCCATGGGCAGGGACACCTCACACTGCAGCAGGTTGCTCACAGCCACCTCCAGCCTGGCTGCAAACACCTCCAGGCAGGAGGCTTCCACCACCTCCCTGGGCAGCCTGTGCCAGGCTCTCACCACCCTCCTGGGGAACAACTTCTTCCTCACATCCAATCTCAATCTCCCCACTTCTAGTTCTGCTCCACCCCCCCAGTCCTATCCCTTCCTGACACCCTCAAAAGTCCCTCCCCAGCTTTCCTGCAGCCCCCTGCAGATCCTGGAAGGCCACAATGAGGTCTCCCTGGAGCCTTCTCCTCTCCAGCCTGCACAGCCCCAACTCCCTCAGTCTGTCCTCACAGCAGAGCAGCTCCAGCCCTCTGCTCCTCCTCCTGGCCCTGCTCTGGACACCTTCCAGCACCTCCAGATCCTTCCTGGCACAGAGGCTCTAGAACTGGCCCCAGAGCTCCAGCTGTGGTCTCAGCAGAGTGGAGCAGAGGGGCAGAATCCCCTCCCTGGCCCTGCTGGCCACACTTCTCTTGCTGCAGCCCAGGCTCTGCTTGGCTCTCTGGGCTGCAAGTGCTCCCTGCTGGCTCCTGCTGAGCTTCTCTGACCCTAATGTCCCTTTCTTCTCTGCCTTCCCCACGGCAGCAAGAAGAGGAAACCTGGCTCGGAGCGCAGGTGAGTGCTCAGCGGGCTGGGGGCTGGGGGACCCCCCCCACCAGGCATGCAAGGCCATGGGGCATGGGCTGGCCTTCACCACCCACTCTCCCCCTCTGCAATCCCAGAGGGAGCTGACCACCCCATCTCCTGCTGGAGCCTGTGGAGCCCACAGGTTAGCGGTGGGACCCAGCAGGACTCAAGGGGCTCCAGCACCAGAGGCTCCCAGAGCCCTTTCTGTCCCCCACCCCAAATCCCCCCAAGGGAATCTCTTCCACGCCACCTCCATGCGTCCCACGAGCGGCCCAGGGGAAGCAGGGTGCTGAGGTGACCCTGGGCCGTGGGGATGGGGAGGGGTCCCTTGCTCCCCACTCAAGGGCACCCACTTTCCCCTCCCCCTCAGCTGCGACAGCTCCTCCCCCGTCCGCAAGGAGAAGAAAAAGAAGGCTGGAAAGAAACACAGACGTGACAGGTAGGGGGCGCCACGCCGGGCGGGGAACACGGGCTGGCCCGGCACGGGGGGGCTGGCTGGGGACACGGGGGTGGCTGGGGACAGTGGAGCTGGCTGGGATGGGGACAGTGGGGCTGGTTGTTGTCACTGGGGCTGGTTGTTGTCACTGGGGCTGGCTGGGGACACTGGGGGTGGTTGTTGTCACTAGGGCTGGTTGGGGACACTGGGGGTGGCTGTTGTCACTGGGGCTGGCTGTTGTCACTGGGGCTGGCTGTTGTCACTGGGGCTGGTTGTTGTCACTGGGGCTGGCTGTTGTCACTGGGGCTGGTTGTTGTCACTGGGGCTGGCTGGGGACACTGGGGGTGGCTGTTGTCACTGGGGCTGGCTGGGGACACTGGGGCTGGTTCTTGTCACTGGGGCTGGCTGGGGACACTGGGGGTGGTTGTTGTCACTGGGGCTGGTTGTTGTCACTCGGGCTGGCTGTTGTCACTGGGGCTGGTTGTTGTCACTGGGGCTGGCTGGGGACACTGGGGGTGGTTGGGGACACTGGGGGTGGTTGTTGTCACTGGGGCTGGCTGTTGTCACTGGGGCTGGTTGGGGACGCTGGGGGTGGCTGTTGTCACTGGGGCTGGCTGTTGTCACTGGGGCTGGTTGTTGTCACTGGGGCTGGCTGGGGACTCTGGGGCTGGCTGTTGTCACTGGGGCTGGCTGTTGTCACTGGGGCTGGCTGTTGTCTGCCCAGACCCTCCGGTTCGAGTGGGATGGGGGCAGGAACAGACTGGTTGCTGCCAGCTCCTCCTGAGGCCATCAGCTCCTCACGGCAGCTGTCACCTGCCCTATCCAGCAGCCATGCCCTGTCCTTGGCCCTCTCCCCTGGGGCTGCCTTCCCCCTGCTGTGTCCTTCATCCCTGCCTCCTCTTCATCCCCCAGGTCCGAGTCAGGGTCACGGAAGAGGAGAAGACACAGGTGAGAGTGACAGCTGCCAGGAGCCACCCCAGTGCCACCAGCCCTGGCTGCCAGCTTCCCCCCAACCCCCTGCCCTCTCGCTGTCCCCATCCCTCTGCCCACCAGGATGGAGCCATCAGAGGTGGTGGCTGTGAGCGTGGGCTGCCCGTGGGCTGTCCCTCTGTCCTTTGCCTGGTGGGTGTCCTCTTCAGCCCACCCAGCCACCCCTGGGCACTCTCCACCCCTGGAGGTGACACAGGGTCACTCTGTGTGACTGTGGGGCCCCACACAGCCCCCAGATGTCCCCTGGGGTGAGGGGGTGACACTCAGTAGCCACGGCAAGCCCCAAAGCCCCCCCAAACCCAATTAGGATCCCTACTGAGGTTTGGAGCTCAGTGGAGCCCAGCTCCAGGCAGCTCCCCCCCCCCGCCCCCATCACTGCTCCCACAGCCTCGCTGGCTCTGGGGATGGGGGCCGGGGAAGCCCCCCGGGTGCTGCCCCCACTGCTAGCTTTGCATCTCTGGGCTCTCCTGCAGGTCTCGAAGCCCCAAGAACAAACGGAAAGAGAGAAACAAAGAGCGCAAGAGGTGAGGGGCCGGGAGGCTGGGGGGAGCAGGGCTGTGTCCCCCCTCTGTCCCCGCCCCGTGGTGGCTCAGCTGCCCCTCGGCCCCCGGCCACCCTCTCCGCAGGTCCCGCAGCGAGTCCCCGGCCTGGCGCTCGCACCGGCGCAGTTCCTGCAGCTCCCACAGCGCCTCCCTCTCCTCCGACAGCAGCTCCAAGTCCCCTGGCAGGTAGGGGCAACCCCGGGAGCCACAGCCACCACCGGCCCCCGTGGTGGGACCCTTGCGGGAAGGGCTCGGGGAGATGGGTGGCAGAGGTGGCCCTGGGGTGGGGATTGTTAAGGATGGAGGGCAGGGAGGCAGGTGGCAGAGGTGTCCCCGTGCTGGTGGCCCTTGGGGATGGAAAGCAAGGATGCAGGTGACAGAAATGTCCCTGGGATGAGAAGCCTTGGGGATGGGTGGCAGGGAGGTGGGTGGCAGAAGTGTCCCTGGTATGGGGATCCCTGGGGATGGAGGGCAGGGAGGTGGGTGGCAGAGCTGTCCCCATGCTGGTGACCCTTGGGGATGGAGGGCAGGGAAGCAGGTGGCAGAGATGTCCCTGGGATGGGGATCCCTGGGGATGGAGGGCAGGGAGGTGGGTGGCAGAGCTGTCCCCCAGTGTGAGTGGAAGGCAGAGAAGTGGGTGGCAGGAGTGTCCCCACGATGTGGCATGGCAGGCAAGGGTGCCAGAGGCGTCCCCGGGGTGAGAACCCCCAGGGACCCTCCGGCAGGCTGCTGCTGGGTGGCCGAGGTGCCGCTGGGCTGGGGCCGCGCACTGAGGGTGCTGTGCCCGCAGGCTGAGCCCCAAGCGCCGGCAGGATGCCCCCAAGGGCAGCAGCGCCCGCTCCAGCCGCAGCCCCTCGTCGCCCTCGCCCCGCCGCTCGGCATCGCCGCACCAGAACGGGCACAAGGGCAGCAGCGCCCAGAACGGCCGCCACAGCCTCGGCGCCGCCCCCGCCGAGCCCGCGGATGTACGTAGGCTTCTCTCGGATCACCCTTGGCTTCCCTCCCTTCCCTCCTCCTCCTTCTCCTCCCTCTGCAGGACGCCCCGGACCCCGGCTCTCCTCCTCTCCCCTCCTTCCCTGCTCGTTCGGCTTCCCCCCTCACCCTGCCGGGGCACAAGGGGGAGATGTGGGGTGCAGGAGGTACCCTGCCAGCCCAGCCCGCGTCAGCCTTCTGCTGCGTGCAGGGCTCCAGCCCATCACCGGGGGGCAAAGTCATCCACCCCCCAAAGCCCACCCATCACTGCAGATGGCACCCCCAGGGGTGATGGCTTGGCAGGCCAGAGTCACTGCCAGGGTCACCAGGGGGCTCAGCACCTCCCGGGGAGTGCACTGACCCCAGACAGCCAAGGAATGGGTAAGGCTGGAACATTCTCCTTCCCCCACCAGCCTCACCCCTCCCCAGCACCAAGGTGCCAGCACCAGTGCTCAGGACCCCAGCACCCAGTCTGGAGCCTGGTGTTAGGCCAGAGCAGGGCTTGGAGGGGGCTTGGTGCTGGGTGCTCAGTTTTGAAACTCAGGGTCCCCGCAGGGAGTGACCCTGGGGCTAAAAGTGTCCCTGGCTCTGCCTCAGTGCCCTGGGGGCCTGGTGAAGCCTGAGGGGCTGCTCCTGCACTGAGTGGGACAAAGCCCTAAACCCAGCCAGGAGCAGTGGCTCAGCCCCAGTTTGAGCAGTGCCAGAGTGGCCAGGAGCCTGCTTCAGCTAGCAGGGGGCTGGAGGCAGGGCTGAGTGAAGGCAGTGCGCTGGGGGACCCCCACTAATGGGGGGGCTCACGTGTCCCTGCTTGCTTCAGGGGACTTTATGCCTACAGGCAAGGTGCTGCAGGGCTGCTCCTGGGCTGGCAGCATCCAGCACTGACACCCCCACACCTGCAGGGCCAGGGGCATCCCAGAAAATGGGGCCAGGAGCCCCTTCCCTCCCCCCTCCCCCGTATTCACATCTCCTTTGCCCTCCCCAGCACCAGCCCAGCACCCAGTACCCTGCCCACCTCTGGGGGCACCTCTCTGCTTTCTTCTTCCCTGTGGTTTTGGCTGGGGCACAACGTCTGGGAGGGGGGAGGCTGGGTGCCAAGGGGGTTGCCCACTAACCCCTCAGGCACCCAGCTCACCCTGCTGCCCCCCTGCCCAGCACCCAGCATCGCCCAGGCCGCCGAGCCCCCTCGGCTCCCCGGCACCAGCGGCACTTGTCTCGACGACTTCCTCTTCTCTCTCTTTCTTTCTTTCTCTCTCTCTCTCTCTCTCCTTTCTCTCTCTGGTTTCTAGTTTTTGGGTTTTCCTTTTCTTTTTAATCCCATCTGTGTTTTTCTTTAGCCTCCCATTTGACACAAACCCAAACGGTAATATACACTTCCATTTCTTGCTCAGCAGAAGCAGGGATGAGGGGGAGGGAAGGGCAATGAAACGTGCTGGTTTGGTTTTTTCTTCCCCCCTCCCCCCCTTTCCCCCCAACTCCTTCCCCCTTCCCCCCCTCCCCCTCCCCTCCTTATTTCAGTTTTCCTTTCTCATGACTTCTTTTCTTTTCCCTTGTGCTGTACAGAAATGCAAACGATCTCTCTCAAACGATCTCTCTTTCTCTCTTTCTCTCTCTCTCTTTCTCTCATTGGTTTTTTTCCCCCTCCCCCCTTCCCCCCTGTCGTCCTGGTGTCGTTCTAGAACTCTTCTTTGGGTTTTTTTTTGGCTTTTGTGTGTGTTAATGTGGAGAAGAAGGAGGACAAACAAAAAGCAGCTGTTGTTTTCTGAGCCTTCCCCAGCGCTGAGCCTTGTGTTTCCATCCCCTGTGTTCCCCAACAGGGAGGTTAAAAGGGAAGGGAACCCAGCAGCTCTGCACCCAGTTCCATGCCCTGTTGAATTGGCTTCTGCCCCTTGGCCTCCCCTCCTGCCCTGGGGATGCTCTTCCTCCACGGCTGCAGGATGAGGCCCTTGGGTGCTGTGTTATCTGCCCCTTCCAAGCTGAGCACCCTGTGGCCATCTCACCCCTGGGCACCTGCAACCTGCATCCCAGCAGGATGGGTGTTGAGCATCCTTGATACCTGACCCCATCACCACAAGTGCTCTTAGACTCAGCTGAGCACCCTGCAGCCATCCTTTCCCTGGGTGCCCACATCCTGCATCCCAGCAGGATGGGTGCTGAGCATCCTTGATACCTGACCCCATCACCACAAGTGCTCTTAGACTCAGCTGAGCACCCTGCAGCCATCCTTTCCCTGGGTGCCCACATCCTGCATCCCAGCAGGATGGGTGCTGAGCATCCTTGATACCTGACCCCATCACCACAAGTGCTCTTAGACTCAGCTGAGCACCCTGCAGCCATCCTTTCCCTGGGTGCCCACATCCTGCATCCCAGCAGGATGGGTGCTGAGCATCCTTGATACCT